>NC_067243.1:22834070-23154070 GCF_019924925.1 Ctenopharyngodon idella
GACTTAATTCTCCTCTGAGATTTTTCTTGTCTAGAATCTGACATTTACCTCATGTGATGGATGGTGCATGAGGGAGACTTGCACTTGAGTTTTGTAACAGTTTGGCAGGCAAAGTTTCCCAAATCTGTCTCTAAAATGATATTGAGCATAAGTTCTGCCAAAAATAGTGGGCTGTTGCCCTGTTACCAGAGTAAACAGCCTTTTATTTCATAGTAATTTAAATTACATGTTTTAGTCCAGATTAAGAATTACAAACTAAGCCATCTTGTCTCCATCATAACCTGTCCTATTGGAGAACAAGAGAACAGCTTCCTAAGGTTTATAAGATTCAGCCACAACCAGATGTACTGCTCTTCTGAAACTGGAAGGTGGTGTGTGTGTGTGTGGGTGTGTCCATGTTGCACAGTAAATAGCAGTCTGTCCCAGGATTGTCCTGGAGCACTGATGGTTCTCGCTGAGGATTGCATAACTCTTTGCAGACTGCAGCCGCATTGATCGATCACGCAGGACACTGCCAGCTTGCTGTAATTATAATGATGGCGCTGCCAGCCAGCCAAGCTCTCTGCAAGAGACTAACCTACAGAGAGAAGCACATTCATCATATTCGGTGTCATACTGCAGGGTCATGTAAGATTAAGAATTTAAGAGAAAACTGGCTCCTTTTCAATTCATGAGTGTGCATTTGAATCAAATTCGCCACACCCAGCGAGATGTTGAATGGGAATGTGAACTGGAAGGACAGGAAGAGGAATTCACTGAATGGCAGAAAGAAATTAAACACAGCCACACATGAGATGAATTTCATGTGTCCAGCACAACAAATAGAAAATAAAACATCACTTCTTCAATGTTTTGTTGTTTTGTTTAATGGCTGATGTAATCTGTTTCCATTTGTAAGCCGATATTTAAAGGGATAGTTCACCCAAAAATGAAAATTCTGTCATCATTTACTCATCCTCAAGTTGTTCCAAACCTGTATGAGTTTCTTTCTTCTGCTGAACACAAAAGAAGATATTTGGAAGAATGTCGGTAACCAAACAGTTGATGGACCCCATTGACTTACATTTTTTTTTTTTTTTTTTCAATCAACTGTTTGGTTACCCATATTCTTCAAAATATCTTCTTTTGTGTTCAGCAGAAGAAAGAAATTTTAATACTTTTAATAAATTTGAATCCAAATTTCTATTTCAAACATTGCCATATATATATATATATATATATATATATATATATATATATATATATATGTGTGTCTCAAAGGTGAGAAGGTCTCAGGTGTGAACCCCAATTTTTTTTTTAATAAATTTCATATCACTATGTTTGATAAAATTAAAAAAAACTATCAATCTATGCATTTCTTTTGTGATTTTTTTTTTTTTTTTTTTTTTTTGGTATTTTTTAATTTATATACCTCTAAAAGTACCATATTTTATATAAATATGCTTATTTTTATGTTATATTTAATATTTCTTTTACTTCAGTAAGTTCCAGTAAGTTCCATTCCAGTAAGTTCAGACAGCCAAAACCTAAACATTTGGTGACATATGATTGTATAAAAATATCAAAATAGCAAAAATATCAATAGTCACTATATGGCAGTAGTACTCAATGGCTGCATTCAGGCTGAAATATATAAACTTGTATAAATTTGTAACGAACTCTATGAATTTGTAACAAACTTAACCTCTTGAGTTTTAGATTTTATCACAAGTTAAAATTGTAGAATTTTTTAAAAACTATTTGTGTTGGGTGAGACTATACAGAGATGCCAAAATGTGCTTACAGACAAACCTGACCATGCTATAAGGAAAAGACAAAGTAGGAGACAGTGTAATCATTTATTTCTAACAATAAAGTTACAGTGGCTGATTGGCAAATTTTTAAAAAATTACTCAAATATTGGCTTACTCAACTGACAAAATGTGACAAAGAGTATTTAACAAAAACAAACAAACAAACAAAAAACGCTCTGTTATAGGCTCATTCAATGGCTTCCAATGCAATGCTTTTGTGTGTGTGTGTGTGTGTGTGTGTGTGTGTGTGTGTGTGTGTGTGAGAGAGTGTTTGCCACACTGAGTGTTATATAGGCTCACCCCTTTATGTATGTGTATGTATGATCTGCATTGTGTTGGATTTATTGATTTTTATTGGACAAATAAAAAAAATGCTCTAAATTATAGCCTTTCCATTCATTTCCTATGGGTGCCTTTTTTGGACCAATTAAGGAGCTTTTTTTTTTTTTTTTTTTTTTTCTCAACCACTTAACATTGTTTTATCAAGTCCAGTTTTTTTTTTTGTGTGTGTGTTCAGGTGGCAAACTTAGGAAAAGTAGTCAAGTGTTGTACCGCTCGGATTAAGGAAACAATTTAATTAAAAAAGAAGAAAAAAAAAAAAGGATTTTGCTCAAACTTGTCCGAAGGACCCTTTAGGGTTATCCAGTTCAAATTATGTGCCCTTTTTTTATTTCTGAAACAAGAGATTTAAAAAATGACCAAGATCCAAAAAATAGCATAATAGGAAAGGCGAAAACAGTGCCTAACAATCTAAAAACTTAAATGTGTTTTGGGGATTTGTTCTTTAAAAATGTTATTTAAAAATATATATATTTACAATTTTAGGCTAAATAAATAGGAGAGACCAAGCCATATTTGTCCATTAGAGAAAAAACTTCTAGATTAATTAATAGTAATTTTATTTTAATATAGATTTAGCTAACTTCATCTTTTTTCTACTATGAAAAATGCATTCTTCTTTTTGTTTCTTTCAGAGCTGTACTGCTCTCACTCTTGGTCTGGGTCTATTTTTAGTCTGGCACTTTAAGTTAAGTGGAACCAGCCAATGTTGCTGTATTGGGTGGGGTCTCGTGGTCGAGACCAAACTAAAGTACATCATTATGGTTATTTTTAGCTCTTCCCTTCCCGATATGCCTTGGGAAACAGTTAAAACTTATCTTATATTAGGATTATTTGGGCTTTCACTGTTTGGGACCAGATAAATTAATGGAAGTTGCTGGTATGACTCCAACATGTCTCTCTCTCTCTCTCTGTCTCTCTCGCTCTCTACTCACACAAATACATTAACACACAAAGCATTTGGCAGCATATTTAAACGCGGCTTATTTAAAAAAAAAAAAAAAAAAAAACTCGTCTGCCTGGCAAAACGCTCGCCTTTGTTTCCCAGTTTCCTCACGCAATCAAACACCCCTCCATCCATGCCGCGGTTTCGCCAAAAGAAGTTAGCGGAGACAAAACATAACGTTTTATTGCCATAAATAACTTCACAGGCACACAATGAATTGTCGTTAATCTCCTTCTCATCCCCCTGTCTGATTTTAAGCCAGTCCTACTGAGACAAACGGACATTAGAGGCGGTCTCGTACTCAGGACTCTCCTCTCTTTGTGTTTCAGCAGCTTACTGTAACATACTCCGTTAGCAGGCTGATTATTTTACAGTTCTGGATTTAATCGTAAAACTTTTATCATCCAAAATGAGGTTCAAACGGAACGGCTCGTACACCTTAAATAGGTAAGCACTTTAAATATCGAGCTGACATAATCATTCGTTCATTGATTCGTAGGTTTTTGTCGCGAAATTTTGAATTCGCTTCTTTTGTTTGTTTTTAAATTCGAATTTAATTGTTACGTCCCATTCCGCTAAAGCCACATGTGTTACATAGAGCGCTTCCGTGAGGTCACGCAGGGCTTGGGTTTGAATAGTCCGCGTTCCCACTGCACGATACTCTTTTAAAACGTTTAAATTGACTATGTCATAACAAACACTAATGTTTTAGTCAGGTTTAATGAGTAACGCACGCTAGCAGCAACATGCGGACTGATTTTGCAGCGTTGTTTTAGTTTACGAACTTGTTAAACGTTCACGTTTTCTTCTAACGAAACTCAAGCAGTAATGGGTCTGATATAGTGGGATAATCCAGTAAACCTGTAAATCTTGCTTTTAGAGGGGAGGGGTGTTTTTTTTTCTCCCATTTCCATTGAGAGAACGAAACGAATGCATAGCATCATTCGTTCCTACTGCCTCCCCGCAACTGTTATTCACTCTGGATTCAGTAATTCCAGCATTTAGGCTCTGAGTGACCAGTCCATTCATAGTCAGATCATTAGGACACAAGACACATGCACTTTCTCTGCTCATTATGATTTCTCCCCCTGGTGTTCCCCCCCAAAAATGTTAATTCTTCCTGGCAAGGTCTGGTACAAAACAGTTGTACTCTCTGCAGCTTTTCTATCACAAAGGGAAGGTTATCACAGCTTGGGCGCTGTATTCTCCAGAGCTTCTGCTCCGTAATCACTCTGTGCTGCTAGGAATAACGTCATCGAGTCTGGGAGAAGATCACTGTGGTCACTGCTTTGTTTATTGCAGAGAGAGCTAAGATTTAAAACTGAGGCTTGAGGTCTAGCTCCTCAGTGGTTTTAGATCGACACAATGGGTGACGTAATCTGTTTCAGTGGTTAGGTAATTGATAATCTGTATGCATATTTACATGTATGCAGAAACAAAGAAGAGGCTGCTTGCACTGAGCTTATTTTTTGTTGGTGTCAAATATATTGGTACAAAACTATCATTTTCTGTATAACATCATATAAGGTGATGATGATTTTCTCTTATTAGTATTTTTAAGAAAGCCACACATTATGTAGGATATGGGATAGATTATCCCAAAAACAAAATAGTAATTTTTCTAGTCACCCTCTTGTTTTTTCAAACCTGCATGCTGTTATTTTTTCAGTGGAACACAAAAGGATGATTTTTCCCCTCATGCAATGTTATACTGACAAAAAAGGTACATTAAAAGTAGTCTGTATGACTCGTGTGCTAAGTCTTCTGAAGTCATATAATAGTTTTACATTATGAAAAGTCTAACATTTTAAGTTATTCACTGAAAATCTTGCCCTCCATTCCAACTCTCAAGTCAGATATGTTGCCATTTTAATGTGATTCACAAGAACCAGTGGAGTCAAACATGCTTGCTTGATGCGCAAGAGCCAATGTGGTTTGTTTGTGTTCTTTGGCAAGAAAGAATGAGATTTGTTCTCACGTGTCGAGGAAGTACGGTTGAGCTGCCATTGGCCGTATTAAATGACTTCAAAGCTGGTGTGGGCACATTGACACATTGGTCATTGATGGAAGGGAAGACTATCAATGAATAACAATGTACTTGTTGGTCTGTTTGCCAGAGTACTTGGAATAAAATAAACGAGGTTCACATTGTTAAGAGATAGTTCATCCAAAGATGAAAATTATCCCATAATTTACTCCCACTTAAGGCATCCTAGGTGTATATGACTTTCTTCTTTCAGCCAAACAGTTATATAAAATAATATCCCGGCTCTTCCCAACTTTGTTATGGGATTGAATGGTGCCCGAGTTTTTGAAGTTCCAAAAAGCTCATCTATCCATTTTAAAAGTAATCCACATGGCTGCAGTGAGTTAATAAATGCCTTCTGAAGTGAAGCGATAGGTTTTTTTGTTAGAAAAATATCCATATTTATAACTTTATAAACTGGAATCACTGTCTTCCGGCAGACGGCTGTCTAGTTCTGGCGGAAGAGTGACCTCTGACCCAATGTATGACGTATTGATAAATTCGAAAGCGCAGAGGATAGAGCAAAACAAAATTAGAAGTTGAAAACGAGAATTTTTAAAGAGAAATATCAGAGGAGCTTGAGTTTGTTGCCCAGCCCTATTTGTTTGGACCGCGAGAGGTGTCTACTCTCACCTAAGCTTACGCTAATCCTACATCCTTCGTTATACGTCGGGTCGGAGGTCACTCTTCCGCCGAAACTCGACTCTCTTGTGAACGCGCGGACGGACGTTGCCGGAAGCCAGTGATTATAGTTTATAAAGTTTTAAATATGGATATTTTTCTTACAAAAACCCATTGCTTCACTTCAGAAGGCATTTATTAACCCACTGGAGTCGTATGGATTACTTTTATGATGAATGGATGCACTTTTTGGAGCTTCAAGAATTCAGCCGCCATTCAATCCCATTACAAAGCTGGGAAGAGCCAGAATATTACTCCGATTGTGTTCGGCTAAAAGAAGAAAGTCATATACCCCTAGGATGGCTTGAAAGTGAGTCAATTATGGGATAATTTTCATTTTTGGGGTGAACTATCATGTCGTATGATAAAGCACTGCATAACTATTATCCAGAATTTCTCCTTTTCTTTTACATGGAGAAAAAAAAAATAACATATGGTTTGGAATGTGCAGGTAAATGTCAACATTATTTCTTGGGCAAAAAATAGTTCTCCTGAGAAATAACATTGTCTTTGTGATAACAATTTGTAATATCAGGATGCGGCTCTATGCCAACCTCAACCAGTGGCGTCAGATTGGAACTAGTTGTTTCACTAATTGTTCAATGAGAGTTGGGAAATGTTTGGGATTCAGCTTCGAATAGATCATTATTTTTTGCTAGAGGAGCAGAAATCACTTTCTTGATTTTTGTTTTTTTAAATAAGAGATTGTCTTTCTTCTAACTCTTGGTGCCCGAAAAGTATTTATATTTGTTTTTTTAAATAGCTTTGCCTCCAGAGTTATTACCCCACTTTGGTCACTTATTTTGAGGTACCGACCCATAGCAAGTATATTTTTATTGTGGATTTTTTTTTTGTGTGTGTGTGGAGAAAGTTTTTCTGGGAAGAAATTTCCTTAAAGGCACCATTTTCAGGGGCTGTTTGGGCCCTTAAAAAATTCCTGGCTCAGAATATTCCTGCAGTGGGCCGTCATTGGTTTGCTGCAAGTCTATTTGCCAACCCGACGCTCCCGCCTCAAAATCAGAGCCAACGGGAGAGTGAGATGGGAGGAAAGGGAGAGAGACAGCAGTGGAATGATAGAGAGAGAGAGAGGATGGGAGGGGGAAACTGAGGGTATCAGCAGAGAGGAACACACAAGTGCTGAGTGACTGTATGTGCTGTGCTCGCCTGCTGCGGACGCTTGTGTTTGTTTGCTGACTGAAGTGTTGTTCTGTCTGCACCGCGGCAAGGAAAATCACTTCCTATCAAAGCTCCAACTGTGTGCGGTCCAGCAACTGAAAACAGAGCAGGAAACAGGAGAGGGAGTCTGAAAGTGTGAGGAGAAACAGTTTGGGGTTCTACTGCAGATCTGTGAAGATGCAATGCCAAGAGTTCACGCTCTAACGGATGCCACTCACCTGTAGTACATCCTAAAGCCATCACAACAGAGGACAGGACAGTCTGATTGCCGACTTCATAAGCTGCATGGGGGTTCTAGTGTGTTGTGACTGCTTCTTTTACAGGTACCAGTTTTGGGATGTTTTATCATCCTGTTCCGCATGCCTTTTTTCACAGATGTCTTCTGGAGTTGTGGATGTTCTTGAAGCTGTGCCAGGTTTTGCAGAGATCAAGCGTGATGTTTGTACGATGATTTCTAGAACCTTCAGCAAGAGAAAGAGCAGATAGCTAAAGTTCAAAATCAATGCAGCTCATGATTTGTTGTAGCGTGTGCGAGCTGGTTTGGACACTGTGTTCCCAACTTGCTTTTTCCCTACAGCTAAGGGCAGACTTTGCCCTTTCAAATGTTAGTTTCGACCTCTACCTAAATTTGGAAAGTTAAGCAAGGGGGCTGTTTGAAAGTTAGTGAATGTTAACAGACCAATACATGCTCTTCACATGGAAAGCTTGAGAGATACTGTTTCCTTTTTTTCCCTTTACATGTGGTTGTAGTTTTATTTTACTGCGGTACTGCTATATATAACAAATCGCTAAAGTTCCATGGTTTTTCAAGGATGCTGGCCAATGTGAAAAGTCCCAGATGTATCTGATTAAAAGGTTGAGTTTGTTTTTTGCAGATCTATTCTTTGTTCTATCTTTTCTTCATGTTTCCGTCTCCTTTTAGACTTTTGTGTTGATTCACAGTTAATGTTTATGTTTGTCAAGCTAGAAAACCATCACGATCTGCTTGATCTGGCAGTTTATTTTGTCTTCTGTGGCTGAGATGTTTTTGGCTGTTCGGTGTGAAAGGAGTTCACGTCTTTTTATTACAGTATCCAAACACTGTTTTGTTTTATAACACCGCTGTCAGGTGGTGTTGTTTAGTCTTTCAGGTTTATGTTGCCAATTGCAACTGTCCTCAGGGATGTTGGTTTAAGACACACCTGCTTTCCGCAAAAAACTGTTTAGCCTCTGTAGTGTCTGATGTTTAGATAACAGCTTGTATATCAAAGTTATACTCAAGTTGCAATAACTGCACTGATAAGCGGTGTGTAGATGGAAACTGTTATGTGTGACCACACCAAGACTTGGATGAATGGAAAATGCAACCTTGCAAAGTTCACGCTGTATCAAATATAGTGCTGCTAAACTTGTTTAGGCGAAGTCCAACTCTCAAAATCTGTAATTGCATCCTGTTTGGGATTGTGTAAACAGATTTGTTGAGTGACTGTAGTTTTCCATTTGGTGTTTCCTCAAAGGTGGTCAAAATGTGGTGTAAGATTTTTCATTGACGTGATTTGTTATGGGAGTGTAAGTAGTTTAAATATATTCCAGCACTGTCTGGTTTTGGAGTATGGTGTTATCTGCTAAGCCATCTGACTGTGTCATCTATGTAATCTGATGTGCTTTGATTGGTCTGTGTCGGCCAGCGGTTCCTTACTGTCTGCATTCTTCTCTAGCTTTGGGCCAATCTCTTGTGATGATCATGTCTTGGGAAGTTAAGGTCTATTTTCATCATCTTAGAGGTTTTCTTTTGGTAATAAAATTAGCATTGTGAGGAATACTTCATTGAGGGTCCCATGTGCTATAAAAGTAACTGTTTAATTAGGAACGTGGAAATAACTAAATTGTACTAAACCCATTTTTTATTTGTGGTCTCACTTAAAAATTCTAGATTATATGTTTAGCCTAAATGCTATTAAAATGGGTAGAACCTTAAAGGGGACATATCATGAAAATCAGACTTCCATGTTTAAGTGCTATAATCGGGTCCCTGGTGCATCTACCAACCCAGAAAACGTGAAAAAGGACAACCCAGTAACTTTGTTTTTGATCTTATTATAATATTACCGTTCCTTAATCTGCATGTTTCCACCCACGGTGCCGTCAAACGGTGTACCAGTTCTAACGCCATGGCAAAAGTTCAAACAAAGCATGCTAACTGTTCTGTCGTTGGCTACACAGACGGGCGCAGAACACTGTTTAGAGTCTCGTTAGCTTGGATAGCCTGCAAGTTGACCCTGGCAAGCTCGATTGCTTAAAAAAAGGAGCGCTTCTGTCAGAGCGTATGTGTATGGCTGTTTCGCAAACAGGTACGCTATTTATAGTGGGCATCCATACGGGTTGTGCACAAAAGATTAGCATGATGGCACATGCTAATCGACAGCAACTACATAAATTTATACACTAAACATTCAGAAAAGGTTAGTTGCATTCTAAAAGTTGTAACTTCTTCCTGAGTGTCATTTTCACTGCGTGAGATTCTCCAGTTTTGTTGATGTTGAGCAACTGAAGCACAAGCTGTTAAAGCTCCACCTTCTTTTTGGAAAGTGGGCTGGAAGTAGCAGCTTATTTGCATTTAAAGGGACATACACAAAAACAGCATGTTTTTGCTCACACCCAAATAGAAGCGAATTTGACAAATGATCTGTGGGGTATTTTTAGCTAAAACTTCAGACACATTCTGGGGACACCAGAGACTTATATTACATCTTGTGAAAAGGGGCATAATAGGTCCCCTTTAAAATTTGCTATCATATGCCTTTAGCTATCATATCGGTCATAATATAATTACTTAAAAGGTAGGATATACTAGATTGCACTTAAACATTGCTGAATAAGCTAGTAGGCCTAAGCTGATCAATTGCCTCCAATGGTCTCTACGATCAACTTAGGCTTACAATGCTTTTGGGAAACGCAGCCCAGTAATTTTTTGCAATAAATAGGCAGTACATTTACAATCAGATATATTTATGCACCAGTTATCTTGTCTGTTGTATGTTACCGTCATTGAATAATGTTGTCATATTGTCTGTAGCCCCTTCAGACCTCCCAATTCCTCACTGTCTTGCCCCCTTCCGTCTCTCGTGTGAAAATTACGTAAGCACCTCCTCCCACTGCAATAGATCGGGTTGCAGCGATGCCACTCTTGCTCTGCCTCAGCATCCCGAGCTGCAGCGCGAGCACCTGATAATGCTTAATCAGCGTCAGCACCCAAGGTCACTCCATTCTTTCCCACCTTAGCTGGAGACTCTGCACACATCCAGCCGTTTGACACTTAATCACATCAACGAAGAATAAATTAATGCTTAAATGGTGTATGGCATAATCTGTTTTGGCGGTACTCTGCAAGCCACATGTCCACCCCTCCCGGTACTCGTTTAATTACCTTAGAGATGTTGTTCATTCTTGACAGATGTGACCCTTTCATTTCTTTTTTAATTATCTGTGATTAGTTGTGGTGAAATGGAGGGAGGTTAGGTTACTACAAGACCACAGAAGACCTCACCACTCCCTTAGCTTGATAATGTTCACATCTCATAACAGGAGTGATGGTTTTTTTGCAGTGCTAAGCCTTTCTATATTTAGCAGACAAGAGCTTCTTGTTGGAGGAGAATTACAAGGAGGAATGCAGTATTGCTCATCACAGCAGGTTCCTATTACGTAACATCCAGTGTTCGCAGCTGTGACGTCATCCGGTTGGAAATGCCTCGGGGCCTCACTTGTTCAGGTACCCTTGCACTCTGATGGACCCATACGTTCACACTGCAGGTAAATGTGGCCCAAATGCCCACATGTGACTCATATCTGTTTTCCCCATGACAGTGTGAACAGTACAAAACCACACGGAATCTGATCTTTTCAATTCCGATTTGTGCCACTTCCATATGTTGTACTAAATCCGATACAGGTCACATGTTTTGTAATGCGACCGCAGTGTGAACAGTCATATAGGATTTCATGTGATTTTTACGTCACTTGAGATCAAAATTCACCACGATTCTTCGCGCATGGGAGTCTATTCAAAGATTTTACATACCCAACGTTATCAAGACAGAATTGGGTTACTTTTTCACTGTTGCCACGGGTTGTTTTGCAAGTCTTCAAGTGGGTTGAAGGGACTGCACTAACACGATATTTAACCCCCTGAACGCAATGTTTACCGGGATACCCCACAGAACGCGATTGGGCTAGTTTTGGACTAGTTTTGAGAAGCAATTTAGTGGATTTTGTGGTAAAAATGATACAAAAACCATTTGTATCGTTCTTTTGCGCATGCAGGTCAGTTCAGAACCATGATCTATTCACATTGGAAATCTAATATTGGCCACATTTAAAACAACAATGTGAACAGCTATAGAAAAAAAATCTGATCTTAGCAAAAATCGAAATTGAGCATTAAGGCTTGCAGTGTGAACATAGCCTTAGTTGCATATGTGCGTCAAAGTTACATCATGCATATGTTTCAAAGGTCAGTTCTCGACATTTAACCCTATTTACACGTCTTGACATCAAGGGATTTTTTTTGATCATCGTGGGAGTAACCTATTTGGAGGTGTAAACTGGATGAGTGAAACTCTTTGAAGAGATGTTGTGATGGCGTATATAGAGGATAGATGCATTCAGGGTTGGTTGGTCCACTTTTATAAATGACCTCTTTTATTCCTCTTTTGAACATTTTCTTTTTGGAAAGGAGTGATCTTTGTTTGTTTAATGTGGCAGTTTTTCTCAGAGTGCTTCAGCAATCTTATGTTGGACCATGTGCTTATAACGGATATGGACAATCCTACCTCTTGTAGAATATAGTTTTGGCTTCAGACGGTGTGTCTACGGACAACTCCCTAACCACTGAATGCCTATTGTACACAAATGGTAAAAACTGGATGAAATCACCAATTCCAATTTGATTGGATGGCGTCTACACAGTTTCAGAGTCAAGGTGTAGAGGTTTTTATCAGTCTGTCAGGAAACGGAGTTCCCAGAACTAGTCACAAAAGTTTCTAAGGGTCATGGTTTCACACCTTTGAAAGATGTTCAAGAGTTATGTTTGAGAGAACTTGTGGCAAAAAAAGCAATATCCTTGAGCACACCTGTAGATTCCACCTTGTTGTGTGAAATTTTAGATTTACGTTGAACTCTGGTTGGTCACTGAATCCATTTTATGCTTATGGAGATTATCACTCATTAAAGATACCAGCTGGATATATTTGTGTCCATAGAAGTGTATCAAACCACTTTTTAGGGTGATCTGACAAAAGTCTGATGGTCACTCTTGACTCTTTCCATTTGTGCTGTTGAGATCTGAGAATGAGAGGCCCAAGTAATCATCACAGGTAAGCATCAAAGGTCAGCAGTAGGGGTTAAACGGATTGTAGTTGATCCGTGATCCATATGGACCAGGCCCAAGATTCGGCATGCATGTGTTTCATGGATTAATTGCTAAGTTTCACCATCAATTCAGTACTTGTGCGCTGTTATATGTGTGCACAGCTGCACGCACACAGAGAGGCGCATTTCAGATGGTGCGCGAACAGCGAATTGATTCCTCTTTCGCATCTCCATGCGCTTAAACGGACACACACACAAAATTATGCCAAAATACCCGTCTCGGCAAGTATTCTCCTAAACACGGTTGTGTCTTAGGGCCTGTTTACACCTGATCACTTCATGCGTTTTCTCTGATCGGATAGCTATCGATTCAGTTAACACTTGGCCACATAAATGTGTCTCCGCAAAACGGATAAATCCGATCTTCAATTCCCGCGCTATATGCAGATTTCATGGAGTTCACGTCATCGAAAGCAACAAATATGAGCTGCATTTTATTGATCATCAGCTAATTTCAAAATCAAAGACCGCAATAGAGTACCTCAGAGATGACGTGTTTTTGTAGGCCAACCCGGAAGTTAGCGGCGCACGGGTTCCCTCGATCGAAAGCCTATGCATTTTTCCCATAGACTTTTGGAAAATCACAAAAAATAAGCTCTGTGTTTAACAAAGGGTTATGACACTTACACATTTTGTCTATCAAGATAATCTTTACAAGTTAACACAACATTTATACATTTTGAAGCTTAAATAAAGTCGTCAGATATAAAAAGCTAACAGTAGGCTATAAACGGACTACAGCACACCATAAGCGCGGATCATCGTCACCACCACCAAGCTTCCTTAAGCTTTATTTAAAAAACAACTTTATTTAAAAACATGCTCTGGATAATGATCTGCACTGTGTATGAATACTTATCTACTTTTTCATGAGAAAAGCAGTCCAAATGTCCTGTTTGTCATGATGACGTCTAAAATCCCAGCCAAAGGAAGTAGTCCCTTTTAGCAACTAGTTAGCAACCGCCGTTTTTAAGACACAATAAAGGTTTAAAAAAATCACCAGCAGGTTATAACTGGTGTGTTTTATGTCATAGATCAAAACGTGAAAATATTTAGAGGCTTTATTAACCACAGACCTTATTTCAGGTGATTTAGCAAAAACCCATTCAAAAAACCCATAGACTTTAGGGCGATGGAACCAGAAGTCCTAAAATGCTAACTTGCTTCCGGGTTTTGCATACAAAAACACGTCATCTCTGAGGTACTCTATAGGAGAGAGCACGGCAACAGCACTGGTAAGATCATTTATTCTCATTACTTTTAATGAAGATGATTGTGTTTTGAGCGCCTGCGGCTTAATTTCAGTTTGATTTGTGGCAGTTTGCACATTGTCTTGCTGAACAGATACTCAGCTGCTCATTTGCGGCGATGCGTGCTGTAGTAGCGCTGTCATATCTGGCTATAACATGCTCTCACACATTTATTTTTTAGTATTTTTAGGAGGAGTTAAATTTACATATGTGGTTTCATATGTGGTTCCTAGACCACCTCCTGAAGTGGTTTGAGCGATCGGATTTATATCCATCTCGAATGCGTTTCGGAGGGCATTTAGACCTGGTCTTTTCACGATCAGATAGCTATCCGATCAGAGAAAACGCATGAAGTGACCAGGTGTAAACAGGCCCTTAATTGAACGTAAATAGTTGAGAAAGAAATCGGATGTGTATCATTATATTGAATCCGTGTATTCGGTCTTAAAGTGACAGCAACCTAATAATACCTGCTGCTGTCTAAGTCATTAATGTTAAGCAAACAACAAAACACAGATTTAACAAAGATTAATCTATATTTAGTTTATACAAATCTGATCTGTGAATCAAAAACTGTAATATGATCTGAACCGTGAGTTTTAAGATCTGGAACTTCTGAAAACCAGCATCAGGTTTGTCATGACTAAGCTATTTTAATGTTCGCCTGGTATTGGCTACACGGATGTGAACCACAACATTCTGTTGTTGTGGATTCAGCATCCTCAGGGATGATACCAATAGGCTCTGAGATCTGGCTGGATGAGTTTCTTTGAAACTCCCTCCCTCCCAGAGGCACCTAAGCTACTTAGAGGATAACAGTTTCCATGAGCCTCACACCTGAGCTGAGCAGCTGTTTACATTTCTACAGCCAATGAAAACCTCAGGCAGAGCTTTTCACATGACAGTGTTTTGTTTTGAGTAGACTCTCACATCACAGTTATACTGAGGTTGTTTCATTGCACTTACTGCAGCGACAAGGGACTTGTTATTAAATTAAATAAAAAAAAATGAAGAGTATGAACAATATGTGTACAAATTGGTAAGCTTTGAATGAATCTCCAGTTCATCTCCATGAGGCTGGGTGGAGATGTTTGTGTAAACACCGGAAAAATGTCTGTGATAGTGGAAAACCTGCTTAAGCAGAATCAGGATAGCGTTCAGGAAATGAGCATCTGAGGGCACTTAAGGGCCAAATTACAGTTCCTGGGTGGTTATAGAAATTTACTTGCCAAAAAAGGAATTGGGACAGGAATGAACGTAACCACAGAGTGATTTGCCTAAAATAGCACGAAAAACAGCTGGACTACATGTCCTCAAGCTCATCTTGCAGATTTGTAGTACAATCACTTGAGCACTGCTGTTATCAAAAAGTCCTTTTACTGTTTCGCAATTGACCCCATTAAGGTCAATATGCATTACAGTTGCTGTCTGAGAGTGTTTCCTTTTCTTGCACCCCTCACCAATCTGGTATTGTATTGTGTTCTGTTACTGTAGCACAACTGTATAGCTCCTTGCCTTAAGCATGTTTCATGTACAAACATGGCATCCCGAAGCTAAGCGGTCAGCTTCTTTATTCCGCCTTCATAAACAAAGGTCTTTCTGTATTGGACCCTTACATCTCAAAGTCATGACAACCCTCTGTCCTGGCCCTTCTGTGCTTCTGTTTATAAAAATATTGACAAATTCTCTTATCTCATACCCAAAAGTCATTAAAAATGTGTCTGTCGTTCTCTGTGCTGTACATATTGAAGAAACTACTTTTGTTTAAGCACAAGTAAAAGTTCAGTTTTTGCTTAATGATGCAATAATGTTTTTTTTTGTTTTTTTTTTTAACCTGAATTTGAACCTCTATTTTTAGAGGTTCATTTGAGGCATGCTGCAAAGTGCTGTAAGGAAGTAAAGGAATCCTTCCTTATGGCAATGACTATTGTTTCTGGAGAAAAACACAGCTATTTTTGAATGGATGTCAATGGAGAAAAATTATTTTTGCAGATAGTGTTGTTACAGCATTTACCAGCAGGGGCTAAGCTAACCAATCATTTGACTTCTTGGTTGATGTACCGATGTATTTCTCCAGTAGGAGGCAGTGAAGTTCTTGTAGTAAAAACAGGACTGCCTTCCACTGTTTTGTACCTCTTTTGTGCTTTCAGATGGAACTTGTGGTTTAACCAGTGCAGTTTGACATCACATGGCCATCTTGTCTTTTCATTTCTTTACTGTTTTAGTTTTTTTAGCCCACAGCTATTTTTGCTCTTGATCTTTGTAAATATTTGCTGGAACTTGTCATCCATTTTGGATTCAGTATCTGTGTGTTCTGTGCATGTTTGTGACTTCATGTATACCTCATTACTTTACATAATGTCTATCCACACTGATGAAGCTTGTTTCATCATCTTTCATGTCTTTATTCTCCAAACAAAGACCTTGATTAGCTTTTCCTACCTCCGAATCCAAGGATCAAAGGCTCTGCCTCCATAATTACCAACATTCAGTAGCTCTTTCACAGGCTGAATGAAGCCAGTTCTTTACACTGCTTTATTTTCTAGTTTCAATTGATGTTGCTTACAGCTGCATCCCATCTTTAAGTCTATAATCCTCCTAGTCCACTTGAAATCATAATGACTGTATTTATTTAAATCACTGTAATTGATGGTAACTGAAGGTGACAAAAGGTAGCATGATTAAACCTGTTTTTAATTACCAATATTGATAGGGAAGGGATTGTGGCTGATATAACAAGCTGATAATTTATGTTCTAACCAACAACAGAGAAATGAGCAAATTTATCTTTACCAAAATTAAAAATCTTTATTAATTTGTCTTAATAAATACACTAAAAACTAAAACCAGTCATTTTAAATGCTAAATGCTAAGTGAATATTGGCACCACAGCATTACAGTTTGAAAAATGGATATTCATTTTAAGATTTACTTAAATTTGACACGTGATGGTGTTAAATAATTAACTAGATAACTAAATATGGTGGAAAAGATAATGATTCCATCATCTAGTAAGCAGTAGCATGTTAGCTGATTTGGTTCCGATGGATTTATATTAACTCTTATTTTAAATCAGTTTAAAGGGTTTGTTCACCCAAAAATGAAATTTCTGTCATTAAGTATTCACCCTCATGTCGTTCCAAACCCGCAAGATCTTTGTTCATCTTCAGAACACAAATTAAGATATTTTTGATGAAATCCGAGAGGTTTTTTTTTATCTCCCATAGAAACCAACGAAATTACCACATTCAAGGTCCAGAGAAGTAGTAAAGACATCATTAAAATAGTCGACGTGACTACAGTGGTTCAACCTTAATGTTAGGAGACTGACAGTGTAGAGAGGAAATTGTTGAATAAAGTCGTTATTTTTGTTTTGTTTTTGCGCACAAAGAGTATTCTTGTCGCTTCATAAAATTAAGGTTGAACCACTGTAGTCACATGGATTATTTTAACGAAGTCTTTACTACTTTTCTGGACCTTGAATGTGGTAATTTCGTTGCTTTCTGTGGGAGATAAAAAAAAAACTCTCGAATTTCATCAAAAATATCTTAATTTGAGTTCTGAAGATGAACGAAGGTCTTACGGGTTCGGAACGACATGAGGATGAGTAATTAATGACAATTTCATTTTTGGGTGAACTAACCCTTTAAATCAGAAAATGTGTATTGACAAAGCTGTCGGCAGATTTTGGAGTGGACACCAAGCAGTTGATTATTTTTGTTCATTGGCTAATTGGTTATACACTTATCAGGTGAAACTGTGTCGCTGTATAGCTTCAGGGGGATTTTGTTGGATAGTTTCTGCACAATTGCTTTGGATACATACAAGTTAGAACTGCAACTATTTTGAGACTTTGATTAATCTGTCGAGACTTCAGGATATGTTTGTACATTTGTTTGCCCCGTATCTAGATTCCCAAACTGAAGCTGAATCCTTCAACCGCTGGAATGCTGTATGTGTGTGGTGAAGCCTTTTGAACTTGCTACAACACGCTTTGTCTCACTGTTTCTGTTTTGCTCACTTTCTTTTTCTGCCCCTCTGGCCTTTTAACGTTACATGTGCATTTTCTGTTTTATTGTATCTGGGAAGATTCACATAACCTTTTTTTCAGTTGTAAACGGGCATAGTGATGTCACAATTGCTCAGAATCCAGTTTTAAACCTTCCCGGAATTTATACGAACTCTGTGTATATTACAGCCAAAAAGGAAATAAAATCTCGCAAGCAAGAGTTATAAAACGAGTGCTGTAAATACTGAGCTGATATGATTCCTGAAAGGATTCCTCTTGCTTTCACTGCTCCCTGCTGTGTGTTTTGTTAGCCGAGAGCAGAGCGTGTTGGTGCATGCAGTCGCTCCCCTGCAGGAATGTGCGATAGGATGCAGGACCATGATGGCCATCTTCCAAAATCTCTTCAGGACAGCAGGGGAGATGAGGAGATAGACAAGTCATGGTGTTGCAACAAATTATTTTATGTACTTTGCTTATGATAAATGGACAATTCAGACCAAAAATAATGAAATAATAAATATTCAGTTTTGAACTATTGAACCAGTGGTGTGCGGTGATGTTTTAAAATGAGGAGGCAAAGTCCTCAATTTTTTTTTTTTTATATATATCAAATGTAAATTATGTCCCTGTTGCACTTAATTTTCCTGGTTAAATAAACATTACATAAAAAAATACAATTCTATTTTGTATTTTTACACTGTGTAATGTTCTATATATTAAAACCAAATTTTTATGCATTTTTGCATGTATTCCAAAATAATAACTAAAGGAGGTAACAATTTAAACACACACAGACACATATACATATATATATATATTTTCAGCAGTCATCAAGCTTGTACACACTGGTCACAGACACAAAGATGTGTCTTTAATTTCATCAAGCTGATTGCTCACTAAAACCCCCCCCAGTCATCATGTTTTCAGGCCATTTCAAGTTTGATTTTGATGTGACAAAGTGGTGATATCTAAGTGATAGTTGTTTACTTACTTTTTAATTAGTCTTCCATTAACTTCATTAAGACCAATTAGACGAGAACTGTCTTTATTAAGGCCAATTAGATGAGAACGAACACAAAAACAACACGTTTCTCGCACGAACCAATCATATCCAATCATAACCGATCATAGCGCGATGGGGACATTGCCTCCTCTCACGTGACTTTCCTCCATTCATTCTCAGTTACCCCCCCACCAAACTCACCGCACGCTTTTAGGGGGTCTGTTTTAACTCAATGGGATCAAGGGAGGCAAGCTTTCCTCTGTAACTTTACCTGCAGGCGTCACTGTTGGACAGTGTTACTTTATAAAAACAAGTGACTTTTACACTTTTTAATGTCACATTTTGTAATATTTACATTGTTTTATTTATTTATTTTTTGTAATATTGGTTATTTTCTCATCCAGTTTTTTTTTTTTTTTTTTGCCAACGTTTTTCCTGCGGAATTGGGCTACTTTCTTACTGTTGCTGCGGGCTGTTTTTCATGTCCGCGAGTTGAAGCGACCCCAAATAACATGATATTTAACCCCTGGAATGCGAATTTTACCAGGAGAACCCCGTCAAAAATGTGGATTTTACCTCCGGGAACGAGATTTTTGGGGCTATAGTTTTGAGTAGCAATTGGGCATGTTTTGTTGTGAAAACCGGGCAACTCTGACTATTGCTGATCAGAACAAAAATAGATCTTGTTTGGGAAGTATTGCTTTTGGTAGTGTTTTCATGAAGGTGCATCTCATGATTTGTATAATGTTTAAATGCTCCAGATCATCAACAATGATTGAAGTAGGATTAACTCCTCTACACTTGATCCTTGAGCTATCTGAATTGAAACTAGCAATTAGGTGTTGAGAGATTCTCGCAGCATTTAACGTTTTTTCTCCGATTGCAGCAGGATTGTGGGCAGCTTCTTATCTCTCTTGTTCATCTCATGTCACCCTTGGCTTTTCAGCAGGGCTGGATTACTCATCTGCTGGATGCTTTAGCTCCAGGCCTAATGTGCTGTGTCTGAGAGGATTTTTTTCTGTTTGCTTTGTCTAAAAGGAATGTTCGTTGACTTTCTTACCAAACGAGTCGAGCCAGCCATGTGACCAATCGTATGATCAACTTGAGAAAAACAGTTTTTTGGATGCTGGCACAAACTTTTTTTTTTTTTGGGTTCCTTTTTACTCAGTTTTTTTTAACCTGGCCTTCTCTTATTGAATGATATGAATGACATTTGCAACCAAGCTCTATGACTATTACTCACACTGGCCTGATGTCATTGTCTCAGACATGATATCTAGTCATACAGTACATTTGTTCTGTTCTATAATTGGTAGTTGGACACATGCGAACATGACTAAATGCCTAAGACTGAAAGTAAAGTCTGAACAGGAAGTGCATCCTGTAAATCAGTGTCTTAATTGTGTTATCAGACACGGCAGATGTTGCTGGTATGTTGTTTCAGTTGTCGTGAATCAGGTAGTCAGTAAACATCTCGTGAAGTGTGTGGGTTTGTGTTGAGCCTCAGCTGAAAGATAACATTTGCAAGTCCAGCCGCTCATGTATTTTTCCAAAAGATTCTCTTCCGTAATATGTGAAGAATAATGAGATAATATGCTATTTTTTACCATAAGGAACTTTCTAAATGTGGTAATGTTACTTATTGTCAGAGTATGTCAGACTAACACTGCTTCTTTTGTGGTTTTATGATTCACTAGCTTCCTGATTAAATATTTTCCTTTTGGCTTTCATTGAAGACACACAAGATTCCAATTACGAAAATGCTTTTGTAACAACTAGATTAAATAAATATCTTTCCAGTGAGATAAAAAATAAAGACTTATTTCACTTCATAGTCAACTAGATCTTTCTGTGTATTCTTTTCTGTATCATGGGGCATGTAAAAGGGAAAAGACTGTTTGTTTATTCATTTTTTTCCCCTCAGATATTTTTCTTTTGTAAAGTATACTAGTCAACCCTAAATACTCAAATAATTTCTTCAACTTTTAAATAATTGTGTTTCAGTACCAGCAGTCAAAGTAAAGTTTAAACACGTTCCCTCTGCTTCTCTGACTGGAATTTGTGTGTAGTTTGGCTTCAGGTACAGTTCAGTGTCAGGAACATTTTTATTGATATTTTCTTATGTTGTTTAACCTTTAAAACATTACCTAAACCCTTTATTTGTTTGGCTTTGAGTTTGGAATTGTCCTAAAAATATTAAATAAAGATTTCTGTGCATGATGTGACTTATTTATATAGCGTTTAACTTGACATTTTTAAATGTGGATATGATTTTTTCCTGATCAAACCAGAACAAAGACAAAACAAGTGGTGCATTGTTATGTTACCTCAGAATGTTTTGAAATAATGCAAAATGTTTCCTCTTAAATGTAATTATAAAGAAGTAACGTCATTCAGAAGCTGGTTACACCACATAGGCCGGAAAACGCACTGTCTGACAGAGAGAGCAGACCTTCAAACTGCATGTTAACCAAAAACACGCCCCGCCCACGCGTGCGCATGATTGGCTATCGTTTGGCGTTAACATATTATGCCCCGCCCACGGACTGTTCTGATTGGCTGGCCTTTGGTAAAACGATAACTTTGGAGCTAGAACTTTATATGCACTTAGTACCTGCCTAGTCTTTGAAAACATCTACGGAAGGGAAGGGAAGGGGAAAGACCGGTCAGTTCAAAACACTTTGGACTCTCAGTCCATTTTTGTTGACAGCACTTCGGATATGCACTCGCAGAAAACTCCCAGAAACGGATTAAGTTGCAAGATGGTTCTTCAGGCAGTTGGTAAAGTTTTAAGGTAACGTGGCTTTGCTGTTTTTCTAAATACATTAGATTTACATGTCTAATGCAGCTGCATGAATATAAATATGGGCTATATAATGAACAAAGTAACAAAATTAAGTTGATAAATATGTATCTGAATAATTTATGAATATTTTATTAAGACTAATTCTATAGAATACGTATGGGGGATGTTTAATATATATATATATATATATATATATATATATAGAGAGAGAGAGAGAGAGAGAGAGAGAGAGTTTTAACATTTATATAACTTTACATGGAAGTCACACGTAGCCTACACATAAGCAAATTAGTTGACTGAAATTTATTTTTTTGACTTTCCTACATGTTAGATCAGCCTACATGATAGGCTTATAAGAAATATTAAGAATCTTAAGATTTAAAATGATGTTACCGCCATTGATTAAAACATTTTACGCTATACCTACATTTGTTATAGGAAAGTATTATTCGCACACCATGAAAAGCACGCGCGAACAATACATTCCGATAGCAAATATCAGATTGGTTAAGAAATATTAAGTGTCTCATACATATTAATGACAAACATGAAACGTTTCTATAGACTCACCGGTCATTTAAATTGTTTGAGCAATTGCGCTGGTAATTACTGAAATTTACATAATGAGTGCTTAGTGGGAAGAAAAACACAGTCTTACGATAGATAGATAGATAGATAGATAGATAGATATTGAAGAGATTTGAAGCAGTGATACTGTAGGCCTATACATGTATGTGAGGTTGAGTATTGTGTGCCATGTTTTTTTAACCTCTTTTGGAGACAAAAAATATTAAAGTGGCACTTACGTTATTTTTGCATATAACTGAATTTAAACCTTAGCATGCTTTTAATGAGATAGAAATGGGTAAAATTGTGACAAGTATTTTAAGTGTGTATAAGTGAGGGATGGTGTACAAAGACCCCTCTCTTCCCCCCACCTATCTGTTGTGATGCTGATGACCTCTCCTTGTCCGTCCCCATGCTGCTGTTGCTGTGTTTAACACAATACTGTCATCTCAATGGCTCTTCACACACGCCTATAAGAGCTAGGAAGTACAAACTTGGCTAGACATACTCATCCAAAGACCAACAAGTACTTTTGCATTAATACTGAAGGTCACCAAGTTTGTTTGAAACCATTATAAATGCTATATAAATAGTTTGAAACTAATATAAATTCATCCTGACTGTACACTGAGGTACAAAAAAGTTTTTTTTTTAAAGGGTGATATTACATTAATCAAGGACTGCTGCAAAAACTACATGACAATCAAATGTGGTGCTTATATTAATATAGAGAGAGCAGGATGATGACCATATATAATATCAATATTAACATAATGCTAGATCTACACAAAATTGCTGAACTTACTTTTCACAATTTTTATTCACTTATTAATTATTAGTTAAAGTATTTGTCCACCCAAAAATGAAAATTGTCATTAATTACACATCCTCAAGTTGTTACGGGTTTTAAGACTTTTGTTTATCTTCGAAGCACAAATGAAGGTATTTTTAATGAAATCTGAGCAATTTCTGTCCCTCCATTGACAGTCTATGCAACTACCACTCTGACGCTTAAAAAAAAGTTCATAAGGAGATTGTAAAACTAATGCTTATGAATTGAGCGGTTTAGTCCAAATTTTCTGAAAAGACACAATCGCTTTATATTATGAAAATGAAAAGATCGAATTTAGGCTTTTATTCACATACGTAGTTGCATTGCTGTCAATGTAGGAACAGAAATCACTCAAATTTCATCAAAAATATCTTCATTTGTGTTCCGAAGATGAACGAAAGTCTTACACGTTTGAAACGACATGAGGGTGAGTAATTAATGACAGAATTTTCATTTTTGGGTGACCTAACCCTTTAATAGTAAATTTCAATAATCTCAAAATTGACAAATATCAGCCAATTAATCAGTATGGCCAATATCAATCACTCAATCTATGATTTGACAGGGATCCTTAGAGGCTTTTTTTTTGGGCTGTATGGACTGAAATGAATATTGGTTCCCTTATTTTTAATGTGACATTCAATCATGGGTATTTATGGGTTTCTTTTGTTTTTAATTTTCAGCCTGATGAAGAGCTTCTTGCTCAATCTCAAACAAAACTGTACAGTTTAGCAATTTTGGGAGAAACATTGCACTGAAACTGTTTCGGTGCTTATTATTTTATTCATTTATTTAATTTAAAGAATAACAATGTTTCCCTAAAGAGCGAAAGAAACAGATAGATGCTGGATTGTTTTACTGCTGTTTGCCAATTTCCAGATTGTAGTTTTGGTATGCATATGGAACACCAAAACAGTTTCCAGCTCTGTTCTCGGAGTTTTGTTTGAGTCAGAATGATTTAGGGATGTTTAGATGTTTTAGCTGCTGCAGATGCTGGATGAGAGTGTTGCATAATGTCAAGCCTCATGCATAGTTCATCTCTGAGATTCTGAACAGCACGCTGCATTTAATAATTGATTTTGACAAGATGTTTACTTGGCAATGTAGTTAATTGTTTAATTGTTTCAGTTCCCACTTGTGAACCTTATTTATGCCAAACCTTTGAGGAAAACCAGTGAACGTTCCACATGCTTTAAGACATTGCCAACAAACACATCTATTATTTTTTAATATTTTAAAATTAATCACATCATGTCAATGAAGTCTCCTGACTTATTTTGATAAAACAAGGAGTGCATGGGAATACATTTTGAGGATCCAGAACACCATGTTATCTCAGTTCCCCAATATAGTTGGTTTTTACACGAAGAAACAGTTTGTGCATCCAAAAATCTGAACGCACATTGTTTCATTTTAGCCTTCCCTGGGTTTCGTAATTTTCCAGGAAGCACTGTTTTCGTGAATTATGTGGCGTAGGGCAAATTCTCAAGCCATTAGCTAGTTTATTTTAGGAGAAAGAAAAACTTTGTAGCTGCCAGCGGCCCTCCTGTTATACACACACACACACACACACACACACACACACACACACACACACACACACTTCATGCCCACTCGGAGCAGTTTCCCGCAGATATCTTTGCCATAAAAGGCATTGTAATTCTCAAACACTCGAACCAAGCCAAGGTTTCAACCAAAGACCTGTATCATCCACTCAGCTGCAGAAAACCATCTGTGTTTGTGTATCAAACACTAAACTCACGTGTCACAACATAGTTTTACAGACAGACAACCATTCTTGGCTCCACTTTGGTAGCGTTCACACTACAGTTAAATATGGTGTCACTCCACTTGTGAATTTGTTTGTTTACAGAGTGTTAAAATGTGTTAAAACATTTTTCTTCCATGTTTAAGAGCTGTTAGATGTAAAACTTTTCTATTATCAGGAGTGTAGCCATCATTTCAGATATCCTAGGTTCTACCAAACGTCCAGAGTTTTGTGACTTTAAAAAGCATGATTGATTGTAGGGCGATAGAAGATTTGTTAAATATACAGGCTAAATTATTTAGGACCTTATAGGTCAGTAGCAATACTTCGTAATCAATACAGACCTTAATAGGTAACCAGTGTAGAGATGATAAAATTAGGGTTATATGATCATGTTTTCTTGATCTGGTAACTCTAGAAGCTGCATGTTGGACTAACTGTAGCTTCAGAGTGTATGTATGTAACCTTTAAGGAATCGTATTCTCTTCCTATTAAATTCTGGACATTAAAATGTGTCCTTTATTAGTCAGTGGAGGGATGTGTTTTGCGGAATGATTGAGCTCAGCTGCGCTGATCTATCAAAGATTGTGGGAGATGTTCAGATCTTCCAGCTGGCTCAAGCCTTGAGTTCAGTTTGGACCTGACAGCTGCCTGCTTGCTTGCTGGCTTCACTTTCACTTGATATTGGTTGATCCTTCAATGTTGATCCTTTATGCTGGTCCGAGATCAGTTGTTCTTTGCTAATAATTTTTAAATATGTAATGCGAAGCTCATCCCAGTTTTGAAGAATAATTTCATGAACTGAAATTCATTTTCTGCTCACCCTTCTGCTCAAACGATCTCATGAGGAAACGCAACTATTTTACTAGGTGCCAGTTTTGTATTAATTCATATGATGTGAATTACACAGAAACATACAATTTTTAGAAAAAAATTAAGGTCCCAAACCCTATCCGTCAGTGGGACGTATAAGCATGATCATACTTAACCGTGACTGAGATTCTACAAATACGAATTAGCTACCCATTTACAAAAATGTAAAATATTTACGAATTGCCATGAGTGTTAATAACACTATCCACCATGATGCTACGGTTTCTGGGTGGTTGCCAGGACGTTGCTATGCAGCTGCTAAGGTGTTCTTCTGAATGGTTAATCTGTTGCTGTACAGTTGCTATGGTGTTCTTGGTAGTTGCTTACTGGGCCAAGTCAAAAGAGCCCATCAGGCCTCTATTATTCTGGTTTCTATATGGTTTGAGTCGGTTCTTCAGTGTAAGTTTGTTGGATACCATTCGTCATAAGCCATTCTGATTATTCAGGTATCAATGTCCATAGCACATGTGCAGGATGAGTTTTCCAAAGTTTATTGCCTCAGCATTTTAATTAGTTGTTATAGCAGCAGTTCATCATTAGCTATCTTTACATGGACACCTTTCAATCGGAATGAATTTCGATTGCTGAATCTGAACATAGTGTTTACGTGAAAGCTAAATAAAGTGATTGGGTACTTAAAGGGACAGTTCATCCAAAAATGAAAATTATCCCATAATTTACTCACTCTCAAGCCATCCCAGGTGTATATAACTATCTTCTTTCAGATGAACACAATCAGAGTTATATTATAAAATATTCTGGCTCTTCCAAGCTTTATAATGGTAGTGAATGGCGCTCCTGATTTTGAAGTCCAAAAAAAGCACATCCATCCATCATAAAAGTAATCCATACGGCTCCAGAGGGTTAATAAAGGCCTTCTGAAGCGAAGCGATGGATTTTTGTAAGAAAAATATCCATATTTAAATCTTTATAAACTAAAATAACTAGCTTCCAGCAGGCGGCCTACGCAAATCGACTTACGGCAAAAGAGTAACCCCTGACCTGACGCACTGACAAACACCGAAGCCCAGAGGATGGGGCAAAGCAAAACATCGGTCACAAATTAGAAGTTTAAAACGAGAATTTTTAAAGAGAAATGTTGAAGGATTTCGATATAAGAGAAGAAGAGCTTGAGTTTGTTGCCCAGGCCTATTTGTTTGAACCGCGAGAGGCGTCTAAGCTTACGCTATTCCTACATACTACATTGCTCTTTTGGCGCAAGTCAACTTGCATAGGCCGCTAGTTATTTTAGTTTTTAAAGTTTTAAATATGGAAAAAAAACAAAAACAAATCCCTTCTCTTCAGAAGGCCTTTATTAATCCCCTGGAGGCGTATGGATTACTTTTATGATGGATGGATGCACTTTTTTGGGCTTCAAAATCATGAGCGCCATTCACTCCCATTATAAAGCTTGGAGGAGCCAGAATATTTTTTTAATATCTCTGATTGTGTTCGATTGAAAGAAGGAGAATTTTAGAATGACACAACAGTCATTTATGAAAATATATTCAACAACAACAACAACAGCTCGTTCCACTCGTCATACATCATTATGTCATTTCTACGTTGTTGCACATGCGCAGTGCTTTCTAGTTTCGGTTTTCAATTTGATCAAGTGTTTACATGTCCTCTCGATTGGATTAGAACAGGTTTTTGTGCTACTGGTCTGATTACAATCAGATTATTAGGGTCCATGTAAACGCTCTACTGCTGAAACTGTTGAAAGAGAAACAAGAAATTTTTTTTTTTTTTTTTTTCCTTCATATTTTTAATTTTTCATTATCTTTGACCATATTAGCCAAGCAGTAAATTGGCTCATAGTGTGAATTCCCCTGGTGATTTATCTTCATCTCTTTCCTGTTTTACACAGAACACTAATCCTGTGTAGTTAAACGGAATGACATGCAAGTAAAGTTGAAGTTTACCAGACTTCCCATGCTCCAATGATGTTTGATCAAACCGTGCTCCATGATTAACCCTTTTAGACCTTTGACACGAGTCAATTTAAGAGCTTGATATGGATGATAAGATCTTTCCCACTCGGAAGCAATCCAAAACCATTCCTTTTGTCTTGGCTTCAATTTAAAAACACTGTTTATGGACTTTGGTCTCCGTAATAAGTCCTCTTCCTGCTCCTGTGATGAAGTGTTGTGTGTGAAAAAGAGGAAATGGTGAAGGTGGTCAGAAACTTGAGGCTGGGAATGATGTGTTTATAGTGCTGAGAGACAACAGGAAATCAAGTTGGTGGATGAGTAATAAATTCAGTTCCTTTGTCTGAAGCGAAACACTGATTTAAGGCTGCAAGGAAGAAAAGAGCTAAAATTAACGAGTTGTAAAGAGAAACTCTACCTAATTTGTTCATATAAACATAATAAACCAAATAGGGGTCAAAGCGTGCGCAAGGAAAGGATGTAAATTCTTTATAACCCGTCCTTGCCTGTACGCTTGTTGTTAACTGTTTAATGACCCTATAACCTTTGTCCCAGCCAGCTGTCGGATCTGCCACAGCAATGCGATTCTGGCATTTACATGTTAAAACTAGCACTGGAAGTCTGTTTTGACACCTGAGTTTGAAACAGAGGAGAAATGTGGTTTACCCCAAAGAAGCAGAGATGTAGGACTACTTTGGGAAGTTTTTCAAAGTCCTTGGAAGTTCTTAGACTTTCTTGTCTGGATCTATTTATTTTACAGATGCGATTTACAGATACAATGACTCGAATACTCCTCTTCTTTGTTGAGCATGTTTTTAATTTCTTACTTAAAATTAGTTTTGATACATTTTTAGTGGGCCTACATTTGTACAACTGTTCTGAAAAAAAGGAAAGACAAATGAAGAAGAAAAAAAACAATTAATACCTAATTAAAAAAGAATGACATTCTTAAAAACTAAGCTTTTATTTATTATAACGGAAATGTTATAATATTTTACTTGATAGTTACACGATATGTCATTTATACAGTCATTGAATTTAACTGTTTGAAAACCACTTGTGCAGTTGGTACAATGAGAAAAATGCACTTCACCTTTGTTCCATTCTGTGTGTCTCAACTTAACCTGTCTCTTTTCTCCTGTCTTGCAGGAAATCCAAAACGAAGCCCAATGGAAAGAAAGCACCCGCTGAAGAGAAGAAGCATTACTTGGAGCCAGAGTACACAAAAGTACGGGTCATGGACTTCGACCTGAAAGATTTGGTGGCGCTTCCCACCAAAGAGATAGACCTCAACGAATGGCTCGCCAGCAACAGTGAGTTCCTAACCAAACATTAAAGCCGTTATGAGTGTTTGCCCTGTATTTTGAGGCTGAGAGTTTTTGTCCGTCTTCAAAAATAACCTTCTTTCAGTCAGGAGTTTGTAAATCAGTTGCTTTTTAGTGTGTGTGCAGAGTACACAAAGCCATTTCAGAGCACTGCCTTCTTAAATAGTTAATGCTGTGAAAAGAGATAATTTCATTATGAAACAAATTATTTCCCAAACTAAAAGAGATGGAACAACAACAAAATACCGGAGACTGCAACAACAACAACAACAACAGTCGCCCACATTGACAAGCGCTTGTGAGAGCGCAACTTTAGTTTAAAAGAAAACAAAGACGTTATTATCTGTCATAACTTCTGGAGAAAAATAACGCAGAAACTGGACAAAGATTAAACTTTCTAGAGTGCATGTGTCGACTGCCTGCATTCGCACACGCTATTAAATGGAGTATACTTTGAAATGCTACGCGTTCAACGCATATGCTAGCATAACCCATAAAAAACGAAGTATACTTTGGGCTTAAGTGATTGGACTTAGGATTTTGACTTGGCGAACAATAAAACGTTCAAGTTTGATGTTAGCATTTTGCTAAGCTAACAATAGGATAGTCAAATAAAATAATAATGAAAAAAAAAAAAAAAACAGTACAAGGGTCAATGATATGATGGGTCTTTTTTTTTTTTTTGTACAAAGGCCTTAATAATAATAATAATAATAATAATAAAAAACAAAGATATGACATCCAAAGTATGTAAGGTAGTACAACTAGATCTCTTTTATTGCATCCAACAGGTTAATTATATTTTGCTACATATAAAGGTATTTTAAAGATTTTGAAGTGTCAAAAGCTCATTCGGTTTAACCGTCCAATGGCCAATACAGCCATTTCATTTGTGATTTAAAATATCTCAAAATGTAATAAATGTATATATTTTTGTTTCTGGCATGATTTTAAAACATCATATATTAACAGTGCAAAATGGTATTAAAATTATGTGTAGAAGTCTTTGCTTTATGAGAAAGAATGTCTGGAAAAATGAATTTCATTGATGTCATTCGGAGTAACCAATATACCATTTTGGATCGAGTCATGCTGTCAATATCATGTGACAGGATGTGACATCATTCAGACACCTGCACAGGACCACATGGTCGTGAAGCAAAGTAACTAACTCTCTCTTAACTATCTGAAAAATTCATGTTTTCTCTTCCTCATACGAAGCATCAGGTCATTCGGTACAACCACTATAAAACATGGAAAATGTTGTAATATTTTAAAAACTTGTACTAAATATAGAATGTTTGATTGTCCTTTTGCTAGCTAGCTAGATATCAGACTGTTGGCATTGTTTGAAAATATTGTCATTCGGTATAACCAAAACTGTCATTCGGCAAAACCAAAAGTTTTTTTGGTGACAAATTTTGTCCATCTTGTAAAAAATGACAAAAGCAGTGTTTGTTAATTATATCTCTATTGTTTTTTTGCACTTTTAAAAACCTTATTCATCAATGACCCATAAGCAAATTTCAATTATGAACCAAACTTTATTTTCTAGTGCTACATGCTAACTAATGCTGATCCTAAGCGTTAGTGATTTAAACAAAACCCTAACCATAATCACTTTTAAGTGATTTTCACCTAGCTAACAATTAAAATTCAAGTTCGATGTTAGCATTTTTGCTAAGCTAATGACAGGATAGTCAAATAAAAAAAAAATGTAGTACACACAAATGATGTTTAAAAGAATACATTTTTAATTACACTTAACTTTATTTATTGTTAATTTAGAGTATTGAATAAAATATATTTATTTATAATCAACATTTCTCTCACCTCATCCACCAACTTTTTTTTTTTTTTCACTAATCTTGTCGCAGTGCATTCTGGGATTTCCTGCTAAGAAATTGGCATCTTACGAGGCATCTTATGTGGCTCCATAATTTACTATGTTACTGAACAGACTTCCTGCCATGAGTGTGACTGTGATGCTCTTCGGCTTTAGTGATTGTGAAATATCAGTGAAAGTCGTGTCACAACTTCTCTGAATGTCACACTTTTCTTTTGTCCTTTGCAGCAACAACCTTCTTCAATCTCATAAATCTGCAGTATAGCACAATCTCAGAGTTTTGCACTGGGGACACATGTCAAGCCATGACGGCCTGTAATACGTAAGTCCTTTCATTTTCTTTTCTCTTTCTTTGTTTCGTCTGTCTTTCTAGCTCTTTCTTCCTCTAGATGTGTCCTGGGGCGAGAATCAGAACCTTCCTTTTACGAGAATTGCTTCTGGATCAAATATTTCTCATATTCACAAAGTTTTTCCATTTTAAGGCCAGATCCCAGATCAACACACTGGCTCTGTAAGAATCTGGGTTTGTAGGTCTGATTCAGGTTAATGCATGACTGGAATGAAAGCTGACACACATTTTACTGAAGCCAGTGCTTGTTTGGCTTTCAGATGTGTTTTGAACGAGAGAATACAAGGGAACTATTCTCAGAGCTAGAGGTTTTGTACGTTTGTTTGAGGCGGAACCAATTAAATGGCCTTGAACGTCTATAGTTAAATGTTCTCACAGGCTGTATGAGTGTTTCAAAAGATCAGGAGCCTGAACTTAAGATGAAAGAGAGATCAGTTATAGAATTACTTGTAAGAACATTTACCTTACAGCTTTAGTCTCTTGACAAACTCTATGAAATTAATAATTACTTTTTACTAATTTTTTAGAGTAAAGAGTAAAATGTGTGATTTCAGTTTCCCAGAATGTCTATTTTGCGCTTTCCCCTTACCTAGACTTTTCTATACTATATCAAAAATAACCAGAAAATTTAGAAAATCCACAGAACAGTATTTTACCTAATTACCTAATACCTATTTACATTATTTTGTTGATTTGAATAATTTGTAATGTTACTATAACAAAGATTTGCTGTCCCTAATACTGCTGTCATTACCATCACACCGAACATGTTAGAGAGCAACTAAATTTCTATAAAATAGTTTAAACTCAATTATGGTGGAAATGAGAAGCAACAGAGAAGCACATCTCTGCCAGAGCCTAACAATGAGAAATGTCTCATTTTAAGAATTTTATTTTAATGATCTAAGAGCAGATTTTTACTGAAATCATTACCGAAACGCTCAATATTTGAGTACATCTTCACATAGTTATCTGAATTATTGAACAATTTCTCCGATAAAGTGAAAAACATCATTACACACAATATCAATAATCCACCCTCATCTATTTGAAGGTTAATAAGAGTTTTAAAGAGGAAGTATTATGCTCTTTTACAAAGTCTTGATTTTGTTTTTGACTTTCACATTCAAAAATGTTTAAAAAAACACATTATTTTTCCCATATTTGACATTGCTGCAGCTCCTCTCTTCCCAGTCTGTCAGCATCGCTCTGTTTAGTTCCTGACTCTATGAAGCCCCTCCCTCTGAAAAGCTCAATGCGCTCTGATTGGTCGGCTGGATTAGTGTTTTGTTACTGGTCAACCGCTTTGAGCGCGTTTCAGAAATGTCACAAGTTCACAAGATAACCACGAGTTTCAACACACTACCTACGTAACTCAACCAAGCCTCATCCGCTTTGTTATGCATATGCCTTTGGCGGAAATTATTTAAATGAAGAATATTGTGATGTGTTCATTCCCAGAAGAAAACTCAAGACTACAATGGAGGCGTTTCAGGGAGTTCAGAAACTGTGTTACTGATAAAGAGAATAACTCCCTTTGGAGTGACTTTGTAACTTTGCAGACCTTTTTCATGCTCAAACAGCAACATTACACACTACAGAAAACTGAAAATGTAAAAAAGCATAGTAGGACCCCTTTAACACTGAACGTAAAACATAATTTGAAAAGTTTCATTTTCAAAATTAAGCATTAAAAAAATGCCCCATCTGTAGAATCACTCAAACAGAAGGATGTTCCTCGGACTGTACAGAGTCCCACATGTAACCATGTTGACTTTTAAAATCTTTGCTCAACTCGTTTGCCCTGTTTGGCCGGAGTGAAGCCTGGGTGTGAATCGCTAAAGCCTTGACTCCTCGTTTACACACTGACCCTGTAGAACCAGATGCTTGACTATTCATGGCAAATGTTTAAAGGACAAGAATTACCAACACACAAAACACAAACAATTGCGCACTCACCCCAGGCATACCACGAAGGGCAAGGATGGGTGCGCACATCAAAACACGAGCCTTATTTTCCGTCATTACCGTTTTTTCAATTGATAAATCAATTACTGATGAAATGGCAGGGAGGAAAGGGAGGGACAGTGATGCACAAATAGACCTGATGTTCAACTTGTTTCTGATTTCATTTTCATTTGTGATTTAATGCAGAGTTATGTGGTTATATGCTGAGGTATTTTATTAGTATGATTATGTTTTTAGTGTTTCTTCAATTATGGACACTTCTGTGTCGCAGGGGTTGTTTTTTTTTTTTTTTTTTTTTTTTATTCCATTACATTTATTTTTTATTCTTTTCAGATTCGTTTTATACATAAATGTTGTCTTATTGTCCCAGACACAGACTTTCAATCTTAAACTATGAAAGTTCTTCATAAAAATCATTTAAAACTATGATAATCTGAACAAATATTTATCGAATATTTATATCAGTTTTTACACAAATTATGACAGTCCCTCAGTTATAGTTTTGCTCCTAATAATCAAACATTTTATCAAATGTTAATGTAAGATAACAATTTTAGTGATCTGTGAGGAAAATAAATAAAACTTAAGGTAAACAATTTGTGAAAAGCATATTTTTGTGAATTTCTTTAAATAATTGGTAAAAAAAAAAAAAAAAAAAAAAAAAAAGACATTTTTGTGTTTAATTAGGAAACTAAAATGCTAGCTATAAAATTTGGCCAATTTATTCCAAAAATGTTTAAAATGTAATTTCCACCACTTAAACCACACGTTTGTTTAATAAACTTAAAAGACACTGTGGTGAAAATGTTTGTACATTTCAAAAAATGGTAATTCTCCTGTGTTGGACATTTGTTAAATTAATTATTGTACAAATCACCTAGTTGAGAATGAAAATTGTTTTAAGAGACTTTTATTTTCTAAACGTCCAGTGCCAGAAGTGGCCATAGTTTAAGAAACACCCTAAAATGTTTTCTACTTGTACTATTGCATAAATTGTGATTAAAATTATCCTGTTTCTAAAGTCCTGATTTTAGCGGGACTTTTTACTCTTAATATTTGGAAAAAAGTTGTTTTGTTGGAGAGTTTTGCACAGGTAGATTTAGTACTTAAGGTTTTGTGGTTGTGAAATTAACTGCCACAACTTCCCCTTGGAATTGAAATGTGTAACTCGACCATGTTATTTGTAGATATTCGAGAACATTGAGAAACTTGCTGGCACTCAGCCTGCCATTTGCTTGAATGTCCATTCAAACACATATAGCGTCTATGTGTTTATGCGCTAATGCACTTTAGTTTACCTAGACGGTTATTTCAGTTAACAAGCGATCTTTATTTCATCCCGTTTGGTTGGTGTTTGAATTTGCTCATCCATTGAATGCATCAGGTCACTGGGTCCCTGCTGTAAGGTCAGTTATGCGGACAGGCTGCATTCCAAAAGATTTGTAATGTCTACAGCCCCTTGAACCCACGCTACCCTCCCAAACTCAGTGTCACGATGAGCAGTCCTCCTTAAAAATCTGATAGAAGCTTCATTCCAGTTTCTTTAAACAGTAAATTGTTCACTGTGTCCTAATGTGCTCGAAATGTGACTCACAAGAAGCTGATTTTCACAGTTTTTCGTCTTTTTTTACAGAATATACTACTGGTATGATGAAAGGGGGAAGAAGACGAAGTGCACTGCGCCTCAGTATATCGACCTTGTTATGACTTTCGTGCAGAAATTAGTGACGGATGAAGAAATCTTTCCCACAAAATATGGTGTGTGTGTGTGTGTGTGTGTGTGTATAATTACTGCCCTCTAGCAGCCATAATAGAGAACTACACAATTTGAGATTAAAACGTTTGAAGTAAAATCCATTAGATCAGTGGCGCCCTCTAGTGTTCATAGAGTAGAATGAGCTTTGTGAATATAACTTATCTGGGCTTTTCTCCTTTCTATTTGCATATTTCTCTTGCAAGAAATAGACGTAAGGAATTAAAAATATATATAACTATGATTTATAAAAGGTATTTTATTATATATATATATACACACATATATACATTATATATATATATATATATATATATATATATATAATATGTATCATTACATTGTAATAATATTAATATATTATATTAAGATAGATTTTGTATATATTATTTAAACAAATTATTCATAGTGGTCTAATAAGTTTTCTGTCTAGTACTGCAAAATGTTCTGTATGTTTTCTTAAAAATATATAAAAAACACTGAATTACAAAAAAAAAAAAAATTATTCATTTCATTTAAATGTTTAATGCTTTTTTATTTTTAATTTTGCTAACATTTTAATTTCAATCAATAAACTTAATAATTTGCGTATTAATTAAACCTGACTATTTTAATACATTTTTATTTACCTTTTTCTCTTGAAAGAAATAGCTGTTGTCAAAGTAAAATAAACCTTTATAAGGAATAAAAAATATATATTATAAATAATATAATAATAACTTAATTAGATTTCTTTCTAATCCTAGCAGGTTTCTTAATTTCCTAACAATTGATTTAACAAACCTTTTATAAGAATAAAAAAATCATTATAAATATGTATTTATATGTATAAATATGTATAAAATTAATGTATTTAATGCTTCACTTTCTTTTAATTTTGTAAGATAATTAATTTCCTAACTTGTTTTAGTGTCTGAAAAAGTCCTGCAAAAAATGAACAATATTTATTTAATTTATTTTGATTTAATTTGATTAAATAATACTTAAACATTACATAAAATAAATTTAAAAAACAAAAACAAATGCTAACTATCTCAATTTCCTTACAGGCAAAGACTTTCCCAACTCGTTCGAGTCTCTGGTGAAGAAGGTCTGTCGGTATCTGTTCCACGTGTTGGCGCACATTTACTGGGCGCACTTTAAAGAGACGGTGGCTCTGGAGCTGCAGGGACACTTGAACACACTGTACGCACATTTCATCGTCTTCGTCAGGGAATTCAACCTGATCGACCCCAAGGAGACCTGCATCATGGACGACCTGTCGGAGGTGCTGTGCGCCCCCCTGCCCCCCCATTCACACAATCATGTGACCGAGAGATGAGCTGACAGCAGATCTGACAGAACTCCTCGGAGGAAGAACAAAGGAGGAAGATGACAAAAAAGTGAGAGGCCTCCTTGGACGGGCCCCTCCATCACTTTTCCCTCACCGTCTTAATGTGAACTGATCAAAAGGTGGGGACGGGGGCCAGTGGTCTGCAGTCCTTATACCAGCACAGATTGGTGTGAATGTTTCCTACAGGACAAACGATCTGTCAACATTATCATTCATATAGGATCATTTTATATTTTAATTTGCTTTTGTATTATTATTTTTGCGCATGCGCTCTTGGAGGTTTTTATGTTTTGTTTTCTTTTAGGGAATGGTTTTTCAGCTCAGCTCTCATCAGTGCCTTAGATGTATAGCTAAGGTATTGTCTGTTTATATGCAACACTGTTTAGAAAATTATCATTGACCTCTGGCTCCCCCTTGTGGAGGGAGTGAAGTCATGTACCGACTGACTGTTTATGATCTCTGCAGCCTTATTTCACATAAAACTGTACCGGAGCCTCTCTCTTTCATATTCCAGCCATCATTCATTATTCAAAATGTACTCTTTAGCCTTTCAAGATTATGTAAAAAGGGTATGATGGTTTGAATGATGCTCTAGACTAGAGGAAGTCTGGACTTGCTTTGTAGGTTTCTGACAAGGATACTAGCGATATCGCGTGTCTGCTCGCTCAGAGAGTTGATGCAGACAGGGACAAATAATCGTTGCATGGCAGTTGACTTGCTGTGTTGTATTGATGAGAGAGCACATCCTCCAGTGTCGCAACCATTATTTTTAGTTCCACTTTTTATCTTTTTCTTTTTCTAAATTATCAGGTCATGAATATTGTGGCAGCCCATATGTGTAGAAAATGCACATTAAGTTTTTTTTGTCTCCCAAGAAATAGATTGTAACTATATATATATAAAAATCACAATAATTGCCTTTAGCAAGAGAGCATCTCTCCTTCTTATTTATTTTTTACTTTTTTATCTATTTGCAGAGTTTTTCCGTTCTTGCTTTCTTTTTATGTATTTTAATTATCTAAGTTAAAAGCCACTTAATATTTTAAGCTCTGCGAAACATAATCAAATAAAAACAAGAAATGCCACATTACATCTGTGTTGCGTTTACTTTATTAATGAGAGGGTTCAGGTAAAAATAGAAAGATAGTCCTCAATGTATCAGCATCCTTAGAAATTTGTTGAGGTTAGTTCAGATTTGAAACATACACATTTAAAAGTGCTTGTTTTAAATGTTTCACACATGAAGAAATTGTTTTGAGAACAGTAATTTAAGGCTATGTTCAGACTGCCAGCAAATTACCATATGGTACGGTGGCTGAGAGAGCTCAACCCACTGCAACTGAAGAAAACACTTGCAACCAGAAAAACACCAGCAAATTAAGAAAACATCATCAATTTGACAACGCGTGTGCTGCAAATACTCACAACGCAACCAAATACAGAAACACCTGCAAATACTCAAAACGCAACCAAATACAGAAACGTTGCAAATACTCACAACGCAACCAAATACAGAAACGCTGCAAATACTCACAACGCAACCAAATACAGAAACGCCTGCAAATACTCAAAACGCAACCAAATACAGAAACGCCTGCAAATACTCACAACGCAACCAAATACAGAAACGCCTGCAAATACTCACAACGCAACCAAATACAGAAACGTTGCAAATACTCACAACGCAACCAAATACAGAAACGCCTGCAAATACTCACAACGCAACCAAATACAGAAACGCTGCAAATACTCACAACGCAACCAAATACAGAAACGCTGCAAATACTCACAACGCAACCAAATGAAACGTTGCAAATACTCACAACGCAACCAAATACAGAAACGCCTGCAAATACTCACAACGCAACCAAATACAGAAACGTTGCAAATACTCACAACGCAACCAAATACAGAAACGCTGCAAATACTCACAACGCAACCAAATACAGAAACGCTGCAAATACTCACAACGCAACCAAATACAGAAACGTTGCAAATACTCACAACGCAACCAAATACAGAAACGCTGCAAATACTCACAACGCAACCAAATACAGAAACGTTGCAAATACTCACAACGCAACCAAATACAGAAACGCTGCAAATACTCACAACGCAACCAAATACAGAAACGTTGCAAATACTCACAACGCAACCAAATACAGAAACGTTGCAAATACTCACAACGCAACCAAATACAGAAACGTTGCAAATACTCACAACGCAACCAAATACAGAAACGCTGCAAATACTCACAACGCAACCAAATACAGAAACGTTGCAAATACTCACAACGCAACCAAATACAGAAACGTTGCAAATACTCACAACGCAACCAAATACAGAAACGCTGCAAATACAACGCAACCAAATACAGAAACGTTGCAAATACTCACAACGCAACCAAATACAGAAACGCTGCAAATACTCACAACGCAACCAAATACAGAAACGCTGCAAATACTCACAACGCAACCAAATACAGAAACGTTGCAAATACTCACAACGCAACCAAATACAGAAACGCTGCAAATACTCACAACGCAACCAAATACAGAAACGCTGCAAATACTCACAACGCAACCAAATACAGAAACGTTGCAAATACTCACAACGCAACCAAATACAGAAACGCTGCAAATACTCACAACGCAACCAAATACAGAAACGCCTGCAAATACTAACAATGCAACCAAATACAGAAACGCTGCATATACTCACAACGCATCCAAATACAGAAACGCTGCAAATACTCACAATGCAACCAAATCCAGACACGCACTGCAAATACTCACAACGCATCCAAATACAGAAACGCTGCTAATACTCACAATGCAACCAAATACAGAAACGCCTGCAAATACTCACAATGCAACCAAATACAGAAACGCTGCAAATACTCACAACGCATCCAAATACAGAAACGCTGCAAATATTCACAATGCAACCAAATACAGAAACGCTGCAAATACTCACAACGCATCCAAATACAGAAACGCTGCAAATATTCACAATGCAACCAAATACAGAAACGCACTGCAAATACTCACAATGCATCCAAATACAGAAAAGCTTTAAATACTCACAACGCAACCAAATACAGAAATGAAACTAATGAAGATGTTTTTTTTTTGTTTTGTTTTTTTGTATTTGCATGTGTTTTCTTCAGTTACATTGCATTGAGCTCTGTGGGCCACGGTTAGATGGGTTTTTCGGAGCAAAAAAATTTAAATCTGATTTTTTCAAATCTGATTCAAACCACATTTGAAGGTGGTTTGAAATGCAATTCCAGTCAGATTTTTACAGATGTGTCTCAGGGGCTGTTTACATGACACCATTTTCAACTAAAAAAAAAAAAAAAAAAAAAAAACTTTTTTATGGTTTTTGGCCACTCATTTACACACCGGCATTTTGGGGGCCTGAAAACGCAAACTTCTGAAGACTGGTTTCAAAGTGCAAGTTTTTGAAAACAATATTGTTGTGGTCTCCATGTAAACTACAAAAATGCAAATCTGTGAAAGCGGTGACATCATACACATGCATATTACGTGTTCAGTCTATAGGTAGTGTTTCTTTACAAAGTGACATCACCAACTACCGGCCTGGCAGCAGAATACAGCTTTTTAGTCGTTTACGCAGATCCCTGTAAATTGGGATCGTTGTCATCTGTACAAAGAAAAACCTTTTCTATTTTAGTACATCGTTATCATGTAAACGTACCCTCAGTCTGGACGCTCTGGCTGCTCAAAATGAATTTCAAATTGTCTTTCACTCTTCACTTTTCACGTGACACACAATGATAACGTCAAAACCAGTGACGGAAATGCTGGAAGTATTCATACAGTGTTCAAACGGTATGTCCAAAGATTTTGACCGTGACTACAGAATGTAACATCACAATATATAACAGTCAAGTTGCGGTTCAGAACTCCTCAGGGTGCTTATTTGGAGAGCGAGATGATGCACCTCCATTTTTCCCGCATCCATTTTGAATGCCTTGTCACATACGTGGTACGCCTACGTCATTACCAAAGCAACCCATGTTTACCCTCACACAAGACAGTATAATCAGTGTTCAAAAGATTGCTTACAACTTGTAGTCCATTACTGAATAGTAATTAGCCTACATGACAAAAAATATTTAGTTGGTAACAATCTATCACGTTACACATTTCAGGTAATGTAATCTATTATTGATTACTTTTAGATTACTTTTGACTTACCTCATTAATCACATTGATTTGAATAGGATAATCTTGTATATAAAAATACAAAGAGAAAGAAAACACCCCATTCTCTATGTTACATTAAAGAGGTTGGGCTGAAAAAAATGTTTGGGAATCTCTGCATTACATGAATACAAAATGGCGTGAATTTGTGCATTTTAATAAAAATCACAGTACCAGTTAATTGTACCATGTAAACATTGTAACATGTCAGAACACCTAATGAAATTCTGTTCAGTTATCAAATATTTTGACAATCATAATACATTTCCTGTGTTTGTGGTGTTGTTGTTGCTCCGACCATTAACCCCACCCCACGTCGCACTCCAAGCTGAACTCAAAAGTGTGCAGCCCTGCTTAAATAGTCTAATATTTTGTAACTTTTTAAAAATTATTATTAACGAAAGAGTATGTTACAACTATTAGAGAATGCAAGAAAACACATCATAAATGTAATAAACACTAGGGGGGCTTAATGTAGATCTACATAAAGATATTGAAATGTTTACAAATTTTCAAAGTTTTATCTGCTTTTTGCTTCATAGAAAACCAGATTCAGAGTCAATATAAAGTTCAATTTCTTACTTGAATTATATAAAATGAACTAGTTTCAGGGCTAGTTCTGTCACAAAAAAGGCAATTAAAATCAATATTTTACAAAGTATTGTTTCACTGGGTAATTCATTTGAAAGTATTCCTTTGACTTTATAATTAAAGGGTAAGTTCACCTAAAAATAAAACCTCTGTCATTAATTGCTCACCCTCATATCGTCATCGGAACACAAATTAAGATATTTTTGATGAAATCCAAGAGTTTTTTTTTAATTTTTTTTATCCCCCATAGAAGCAACGTAATTAGCACATTCAAGGTCCAGAAAAGTAGTAAAGATATCGTTAAAATAGGTAACGTGACTACAGTGGTTCAACCTTAATGTTATGAAGTGACGAGAATACTTTTTGTGCACAAAAACAAAATAAAAATAAACAACTCTCCTACACTGTTTACGTAGACAGTGCAGTGCTTCCAGGTTCTGTGTCCGAATGCTGGCTCAGTTATTGGCCGATGCTGTTGACGTGAGCAGCACGACGCATGCGTGTAATGTTGACGCAGGAGCCGGCCAATAATGAGTTGGCAATCTGATGTAGAACCTGGAAGCCTGCACATGTCCCCTAAAAGGACATGGTGAAGAAAAATTTGATAATTATTTGGCAATGCTTTTGCGTTCTCTCGCAAATGTTTTGCGTTCCCCGAGAAACTTTGCATTTACTCGCCAAGAACACAAATTTTTTTACAAGTGAACGCAAACGTTTTTGCGAGGGAAAGTTTGTCAGGGGAATGCAAACAATTTGAGAGCGAACGCAAAAGCATTGACTTATTAATTTTCCTCCCATTTCTTATTTTTTTAACCACCGTGTCCTTTTAAGGGCTACATACTAGCCAAAGAACTGCTGAATGCACCATTAATATGGTCGTAATGGGTGTGGCAAAAGGTACACAATGCTACAACAGAAACTAACCCCTAACCCTACCCCACACCCTGAGGGACAGCTTTCCGTAACCACCATAGACATTGAGGAGGACTCCCCCCCCAATATTTGAAATTCTTGCACTGCTTTCGGTATGTTGTTAGGATGACAAAAAGGTTTAAAAGTTAAAATTTTAGTCTGGACTGCCTCAGTGGTCTAACAGTGCTCGTCAATGTCAAAATGATTGAGATGACCAATCAAGTCAAAGTAGGCAGGGTTTACTGTTCACAGAAGCAGAGCATGAATTCCACAGCGAAGTGTCGAAAGAGAGTTGGGTAAGATCAGTGGTGTATAAAGTACTCAAAAAACATACTTGAGTAAATGTATAGATATCTTACCAGAAAATGACTTTGGTAGAAGTTAAAGTCACTGTTTAGAATGTTACTTAAGTAAAAGTTTTAAAGTATGTGATATTTTTTGTACTTAAGTACGAAAAGTATTTTTTTTTATATTAAACGTACTTAAGTATTGAAAGTAAAAGTACAAGTAAATGTAAAATACAAAAGGAGCAAAAAAATATTATTAAAAATTGTTCTATACACAGTTTGAGCAGCAAGATTGTGTCCAGTTTTAACTTTCTTACATTTTGTTTCTTTGAATTACAAAAATGGCTAAATGTTTATTGTAATTTTTAAATATAAAAAATACTATATTAATTATACATTGATCGTTCATGTTAATTAATAGTGCATTATAACTAAAGTAAAAGACAACTTTAAAATGTTAAAATGTAAATGTTGAAATTAAAAATGAACAATACTTTTATTAACCTTATTTAATGTTACAAATGGACTCTTATTGTAAAGTGTTACCATTTCATATAAATCCAAACAGTCGTGCTTAAAAAATGCCATCTTTACACACAAAGGCGTAGCATGGGTCTATTATATGTATACTTTCACACATTATTTGCCTCTATTTTAGAAAACTTGATGATTATCTAATCAAAATATGTGTCATAGTGCCGATAAAAAAAGAACTGAAATCGAATACATTTCTGATTTGTTATGTTTCTGTCGCTGCATGATGAGAATACAGTCTAAATATGCAACTTCGCTGAATAATGAATGCATAACAGCGAACAAATGGATATAAACTAATGCAAATTAATGGTAACAATCGTGACATTAAACAGTTGGTGTTTTTGTCACCGTTTTAACCGCTTGAGGTACTAATGTTAGCATCCTCTCAGCCTTGACGGCAAACATACTACCGTTCTCCACTAATGCAGCATCTAGTCAACAAACTAATTACATTATAATGATATGAAAACATGTAGTGTACACTCACTGTATAACATACCGTTTTGTTGTCCGTTTTAAATCCGTTTTTGAAGTGTCTCACTTTGTGCAGCGCGTAGCCTCACGTCACGTGTCAAAACAAACTCTACGAGGCATCAGTGAGTTTTTATTTCGCCACTAGAGGCCGCTCTCGTACTGTATAATGACAGCGCACTCTTCTCAGCCGCTCCAGCAACGGACTCAACCCAGAAAATTAAATCAACCGCGGTTGTGCGAGCACTTGTTTGCACATACTTGCTTACAGTCTGTTCTTACTACTTTATTTTGTAGTAAGTAACGAAAATGCTTTGGGAAAATGTATCGGAGTACAAGTATACATTTTATTTAGGGAATGTAGTGGAGTAAAAGTTGACAGAAATATAAAAACTCAAGTAAAGTACAGATTCTCCCAAAAATACTGTAACGAAGTATTATTACTAAGTTACATTACAACACTGGGTAAGATGTAAATAACGAAACATTTAATAGCCTACTTGTCAACTGTTTTGTGATAGAAATGTTAAACGACCGACAGTAACATCCAGTGATGCAAACTACTCGAATTTTCCTCTCAAATATGGCCGTTTTAAATTGAAAATATGCATTTACGTGCCCATTACTCCAACCTGCAGATACCCACACTTGCAGATACTGTATCTCGATACAAGGGCATACAGTATGTGGGTCAACTTCAAATCTAGTACAACTTGGCCACAAGGTGGCAGCGTTTCTCAAGTAAGGCGCTGTTACGCCTGACAAGAATTTACTACTTCTAAGGCGGGGCCTTGGCTTATAAATATTGATTAAGTTAAGTGACTCCCAGTCACCTAAGGATGGTTGCCACGCAACGTCGGCATGTGCTAATTATATTCTGGTAAATCAGAGTAGGATTCGCAGCACTCAAATGTAGGCCTATACATTAATATTCACAAGACAAACCTTTAGCTTGGCTATACTGTATGCTGGTAAGAATTACAAAGCAATTAAATACAAACAGGCTGGTTTATTTATAACAAGGCAAGCATAAAACAGGTATTTTTATTAAACGTCATGCGCTTCCTCAAAGCATGTGCATAGTCATTCAATACCCTGAGAGCTTTATTCAAACGTGCACATCTCTCAATAAGAGAACTTTATATGAACACAAAAACAGTGCATTCGTATTTCTTAGAACCGAATATCCTCACTAAACAAAAACATGTAATATTATACGCCTATGTAATATTGCCCTAGTGTTTTACTATACATACAAACGTAGTATTTCAGCATTAACCTCCTGAGACTTACCAATTTATTTCTGCCCACTGCAGTGGACATAACATGGACGCTGTTTTGCTGTTATAAATATATTTTAATGTTTTTGTGATCATGTCATTCTTTAAAATAAATATAGGTTATTTTAATAAAAATCTATCTATCTATCTATCTATCTATCGACTTTATAGGCTATATAAATTATTATTACTAGATAGATAGATAGATTTTTATTAAAATAACCTATAACACGAAGACTAGTCTCAGGAGGTTAACGACAGAATAAATTCATGATATTTCGTTGGTGTGTTGATGTTTGAGGATTCTTCTCCTCATTGACGCGCCTGCGCTGCTGGACTCCGGCAGTTTAAACCTCTCCAACCCTCCCGCCTCATCCAGCGCCCGCGCGCTGCAGCTCGGCGTTGCCACTTTAATGGTCTTTCCAAACTTGGAATAGTCCACAGCATACATCCCTTCTTCTTCAGACACCGTAGGCACAAACCTCTCACCCCATAATATCTCCTCGGACAGGTAAGAGGTCCGCGCTTGGGTGGTGATGCCGGTGGTCTCCACCACCCCCTCCAGTATGACAATCACCTCAATGTCCTCGTGCTGCAGATCAGCCGCGGATAGATCATACAGCGGGCTGTTTTTGTCAATAACGTGGCTTATGATGAGGGGAGACACCAGAAAGATGCTGTTGGTGCCCACCGGGTTGTCCATCTGGATGTCTATTTGATCCAAAGGCACCATCTCGCCCTCATTGGTGAAGGTCTTCCGCACTACCTGCACGTGGACGGTGGCACTGATGATCATGCTCTTCCTCAAGTCACCGAGGCGAAACATGAAGCACAGCTTGTTGTTTCGGACTGTTATAACCGCGTGTTTGCTGAAGATGAGGGTTTCCGCCCGCCGGTTTGCTTGCGCTGTTTTCATGAAGATGCATCCTAACATGATGGCATTGATCACCAGACCGACTATGTTCTGAATGATCAGTATCACGATGGCCGAAACACACTCCTCCGTGATCATCCGTCCGCCGAAACCGATGGTCACCTGGACTTCAATGGAGAACAGGAAGGCGGAGGAGAACGAGTGGATGTCCGTTACGCACGGCACAAAGTCGTCACCTTTCGGGTCCAGGTCTCCGTGCCCGAAGGCGATGAGCCACCAGATCATCCCGAACAATAGCCAACTGCACAGGAAGGACATAGTGAAGATCAGTAGAGTATGAAGCCATTTTAGATCCACTAGAGTGGTGAACACGTCCTGTAGAAACCGTCCTTGTTCGCGTATGTTCGTGTGGGCGACGTTGCACGCGCCGTTCTTGGCGACGAATCGCGCCTTCCGCGGTTTAGACTTGAATTTGGGCTGTAAAACATCCTCCGCCAACCGAGTCAACAAATAGTCTTCGGGAATGAGTCCTTTTCGGGACAACATAGCTGGTCCATACTACAGTTACGCGGCTGCGCCACTAAGTTGTATCATGGCAGGTGCGCTCATCTTTAGCGCGCTGCGTTCGGTATCCGTTCAGGCGCTCACATGCGGTGAGGAGGTCCCGTGGGAAGACGCCACTTTTAGTTCTCCGGCTGTCGCTGCCAGTCAGTTGAAACCGGATATTTTCTCGCACATCCTCAGATGTGACTTTGGGCCGGACAGAAAGACTCGTTCAGCACAGGGCATGCGTGCTAAATGCAAACTTTACCACAGTAAAGAAACTGCTCTACGTTAACAATTAAAAGACATAGGGCATACTATTGCTATACTACGCTTCTATATTATGTCATAGTAAGAGCTCCAGTTCTAAAGAGGCAAACCACACTATAATATAGTCAGCAGTGCTGTACTACACTATAGCCTGCTGTATTATGTTACACTTTACTCTGCATTAACAATGTAACTTTAACCAAACCTATTAAAAAGAGCATTCTTCTTATTATTTTTAATAATTTAACATTTTTTAACCTATTAAAACATCTTTTTAATTGCATTTCTCTTCATTTATTATTTTTATTAACAGATTAGCGTACCATATATACTATAGACAACAAAGCTGTACTATATCCTGCTATATTATGCAACACTGCATTAACAATAAAAATAGTGTGTAAGTGCACTTTTGCATGAGATAAACTATACTAATCTATATTATATGTGACCCTGGACCACAAAACCAGTCATAAGGGTCAATTTTTTGAAATTGAGACTTATACATAAATTGGATTTATCAATTTCCATTGATGTACGGTTTGTTAGGATAGGACAATATTGGCCGAGATACAACTATTTGAAAATCTGGAATCTGAGGGTGCAAAAAAAAAAAAAAAAAAAAAAAAAAATCAAAATATTGAGGAAAATCACCTTTAAAGTTGTCCAAATGAAGTCCTTAGCAATGCATATCCACTCACGAAAATAAATTTTTGATATGTTTACAGTAGCTGCACGATTTTGGATAAAACGAGAATCACAATTGTTTTGGTTTCAAATAGAGATCACGATTCTCCCACGATTCTGAATATACAACCAAACAAAATAACATGTAATTTACTAGAGGTTCTGACAAAATATAAATTGCTGACTCTAATTGCTGGAAAATGTTTGAATGAATTATTTAAAAATGGTTTTGAATGAATTCAATGACTCATTAATAAATGAATGATGAATAGTGTTTTTGAACGAATCTTTTGAATGAACGATTCAATGACAAATACATTTTTTAACAGTCAGTTGTCGCCACCTAGTGGAATTAGATGCAATTGATACAACCGTTATTTGACGTGCCAAGTTCGTTTCAAAAGGTTGTTTGCTCTATTTTGATCGCTATCGTAGACATCGTTGTTTAAATACTAACTTAAAACTTATATCACAGTACTTCTGTGATAATGTGAATATTTGTAACACAGAAATAACTAATGTGTGATTCAAAACGGCTCTCTCTGGCTCTGGCAGCACGAACACAGATTTGAACGTTCCGGTATGATTTTGTCAAAGGTTTAATAGACGCGGGAGAATCGTTGTCATTAATAAAGTAGGATCGCGTGGGTGCTTGAATCGAGATCGCGATCTTTTTACGATTAACCTGCAGCTCTAGTTTACAGTAGGAAATTTACTAAATATCTTCATGGAACATGATCTTAATATCCTAATGATTTTTGGCATAAAAGAAAAATCAATATTTTTGACCCATACCATGTATTGTTGGCTATTGCTACAAATATACCTGTGTGACTTATGACTGTTTTTGTGGTCCAGGGTCACATATAACTAATAACCTATATACTATAACTGTACTACACTGTGGCTTACTATACTATGCTAATTAACAGTGAATTAGCAACACATTTAGCTTTTAAAGGATTATTTCACTTCAGAATGAAAATGTTCTGATAATTTACTCACCCCCATGTCATTCAAGATGTTTATGTCTTTCTTTCTTCAGTCGAAAAGAAATTATGGTTTTTGAGGAAAACATTTCAGCATTTTTCTCCATATAGTGGACTTCAATGGGGTTGAAGGTCCAAATTGCAGCTTCAAAGGGCTCTACACAATCCCAGCCGAGGAATAAGGGTCTTATCTAGTGAAATGATCGGTCATTTTCTAAAAAAAATAAAAAAATTATATACTTTTTAACCATGAATTCTTGTCTTGCTCTGTGATGTGCCACACATTACGTAATCACGTTGGAAAGGTCACGCGTGACGTAGGTGTAAGTACCGATCCAGTGTCTTCAAAGCGAAAGTGCAAAGACTAAGTCAAACGCCCTTTACAAAAAAAAAAATAAACAAAAAAAAGGTAAAACAATGTTGTCGGATGATTTTGAAGTTGGAGGAGAAAATGAGATTCGCCCTTACCGTCGGACTTCCGCCTACGTCACGCACGACCTTTCCAACATGATTACATAATGCGTGGCACATCGCAGAGGTAGTGCAATATGAGCATTTGTGGTTAAAAAGTATATACATTTTATTTTTTTATTCCAGAAAAAGATTAATCGTTTCGCTAGGCAAGACCCTTATTCCTCGGCTGGGATCATGTAGAGCCCTTTGAAGCTGCACTGAAACTGCAATTTGGACCTTCAACCCGTTGAACCCTGTTGAAGTCCACTATATGGAGAAAAATCCTGGAATGTTTTCCTCAAAAACCTTAATTTCTTTTCGAATGAAGAAAGAAAGACAAAAATATCTTGGATGACATGGGGGTGAGTAAATTATCAGGAATTTTTAATTCTGAAGTGAACTAATCCTTTAATGGCTACAAACTACAGTATAAAATACACAATAGCAACCAGTTCCCTAACACTATAGCCTACTATACCATACTGTGCTATACTTTACAATTCATTAACAATAAAAACATTTAGGGCTGTAGTTCTAATCTGAAGTGAATAATTTTACTATAAATAATGTCTAATACTATACTACACAAACACAATAGCATACACTACAGAAAACAATTCTGTACTTACTACACTATAGCATACTGTACTATAGACAACAGTGCTGTACTATACTGTGCTCTTCATTAACAATATACATTTACCATCACTTCTAACTACAGTTTATTATACTACAGCCAACAATACTGTACTAAAATACATTACAGGCTACTAGTACTGTAAGTAAATCATAGAGTTCACAAAATGTTTTATTCAATGTTTTTTGGTGATATTAAGAACACAATGTATGATTGTCCTATCATGTCATTTTCACAACTCGCAACTTTTAAAAGATGGCTTGAGTTTTAGTCTACTTTTTGGTCTTAGTTTTTTTGGAAAGACGTTTCGTCAGCTGAACAATCAATATTTTTATATAATGTTTCTTGTTTTCATTTGAATTTGTTAATTCTATATAAAATTCTGTCATTTTTATGTACAATTTAAAAAAAATTAAAAAGGAAAGTTTAAAAAGAGCATACAGGTTGTTTATATATTTTTTATTAATAAATGATTAACATTTTATTTACAAATGTGATGAGGATAATTACAGTAATAAATGATTTATTAGTCATGATACAATTGCACTTTCAGTAGAGGGTCTCCGGGCTCATTTGTCCGCTCGCACGAACGACGCAAACACACTGTCCTCTTGATTCAGGAGAACCTCTGGTTTATCAAACTCCAGAATGACTCCTCTCTTCATCACGATCACCAGGTCTGCATTCAGGATGGTGTGCACACGATGCTGTGGAAAAACACACACATAATGACGCTAAATGTCTGAGACCTTGTTTGACCTGCTGAAAGGCTGAAATGCCTCTTAATCATTAAAAGCACTGAATGGTCGTCATGCTATTGGGCTTTAACCACAGCTAGACTTTAAATATTAAAGCCAGAAAGCAACCTAATAGGCAACTTACGGCGATGGTGACCACAGTTCTGTCGGCGAAGGCAGTCATCACAACTTTCTGTAGAATGCTCTCCTATTAAAAAAAAAAAAAAAAAAAACATTAATATGATACTTTTTAACCTAACCTTTTTAACCTTTTTAACCTAACCTATTAAAAAGAGATTATATTATATTGTTATATTATATTATTTTTTAATAATTCAAAATTTTATAATATATATATATATATATTTCTTATTTTAAATTAGATTTATAATATTAATATTAAAAATGGCAGACAAAATGGATAATTTATATTATTAAATATAATGTATATTATTTTATATTTTTTATAATGTCAAATTTTTTAACCTAGTCTATTAAAAAGAGCATTATATTATATTATATTATATATTTTTAATAATTCAAACTTTTATTATTTTAATATATAAAAATATATTATATAAATATATATATTATATAAATAAATATATATTATAAAAATGGCTATATATATATATATTTCAAAATTTCAAACTTTTTAACCTAACCTATTAAAAAGAGCACTATATATATATATATATATATATATATATATATATATATATATATATATATTTTTTTTTTTTTTAAATCAAACTTTTATAATATATATATATATATATATATTTCTTATTTTAAATTAGATTTATAATATTTATATTAAATTTATTAATATAAAAATGGCAGACAAAATGGATAAATATAATTTATATTATTAAATATAATGTATATTATTTTAGATTTTTTATAATGTCAATTTTTTTTTAACCTAGCCTATTAAAAAGAACATTATATTATATTATATATTTTTAATAATTCAAACTTTTATAATATTTATTATTTTAAATTAGATTTATAATATTTATATTAAATTTATTATTATAAAAATGGCAGACAAAAATGGATAAATATAATTTATATTAATAAATATAATGTATATTATTTTATAATGTCAAACTTTTTAAACTAGTCTACTACAAAATGCACTATATTATATTATATTATATATTTTTAATAATTCAAACTTTTATAATGTTTATATATAATTTATATTATAAAAAGGCAGAAAAAATACATATACAGTATATTTATAATTTCAAACTTTTTTACCTATCCTATTAAAAAGAGAATTATAGTATATTATATTATTTTTTTAATAATTCAAACTTTTATTATATATATATATATATATATATATATATATATATATATATATATATATATATATATATATTAAATGAGATTTATATTTATATTATATATTTATATATTATATATTAATGTATATTATTTTATATTTTTTATGTCAAACTTTCTTTTTAACCTACTTTATTAAAAAGAACACTATATTATATTATATTATATTATATTATAATATAATATTTTTTAATAATTCACACTTTTAACCTAACCTACTGAAAACAGCATTACATTATTATTATAATCTCTAACTTTAACCTATAAAAAGAGCATTATTAATATAATTATTGTATTACGTAAACATTTATATATAATTTCCAACTTTTTTTAAAATTTTTTGAATGTTTTTTAAATAATCTTTTTAAATGCATTTTTCCAATTTAATATTTTTATTAACAAATTTTATTTTTTTTATATAACAATTTAAGTGAAGGATTTAACTGAAAAATGAACATGAATTTTAGTATATATTATTTTATATATTAATGTTGTAATGATAGCTTACATTCAAGCTGGCATGGCTTATTTTGTATTCTTTATATCAGTCTGTAGGGGGTGCAGAAACACCAGTACTTTTCACACGGATGCTTTCCTTTCATTTTAAATCTATCAAATTGACCCTCAGTGTGTGTCCGTTCCTCTATCAAACCCAGCCAGTGCATTTAGCACAGCCACGCTTCATTTATTCAGGAGAGATGAAGGCAGAGTCGAGGAGAAGGGTGCTTGAGAATGTGAAGAGAATCGAGGTCGTGGCCCCTGGGGTTTTTCCTTCTACCTCTTAGACTCTCTTACTCTTTATTGTACTTCTAAGCACACACAAACACACACACACATACCGTAGCCATGTCTATGGAAGCAGTGGCCTCGTCCATAATCAGAATACTGCTCTTCCGCACAAATGCGCGCGCTAGACAGAACAGCTGACGTTGCCCCTGGCTGAAGTTCTCCCCACCTTCGGTTATTATAGCATCTGAAACACAAGATAAGAGTATCATCAATCATATATTTAGATTAGTTTGATAGCTTTTGGAAAACTGGAAAAGTGTGAAATGTTGGTACAGCTGGTTTAATGTCCGGAGGTGATGTGATTATCCCAGCTGACCGCACAGTCAATTTGATGTGCACCCTTTTAGAAATGTAGCCATTTTTCTGCTAGTCACTCCAAAATGAGATATAAATTCTACATGAGACTGCTGAGAAGTATATGCAAGCTCATTCATTCATAAAAGCATAAATGCCTGACAGTGAAAAACTCAACCCTAAAAAGGCAAGTTCACACACTAAGGATGGCAGCTATAAAGTTTTAATATCCGTTCTAATTCTATGAGAATAGCGAAGTCCATACGATTTATGTTTCTGTCTGCGTTTCTAACCCCCCCCTCCCATAATTCATATTAAGTGATTAAATTATGAGAGAATGTTCATTTTTGGGCGAACTATCCCTTTAACATTTGACTCCTATCAGTATCTAGCATGTTTCATGAGTCTTAGAAGTCTTACCTAGTCCTCCAGGCAGGGTTTTAACTACTGGTTTGAGTTGTGCGATTTCTAACGCCTCCCACAACATGCTGTCTGTGGCCTTCATCTCTGGATCTAGATTAAAACTGAACACAAGAAAATGAGATATTATAGAACTTCTCATTATAAATTCAGTTTGCCCCAGAAATCCTCCAGCTCTACAGCCCCATACTGCTTTTAAAAACACTGAAACGGGACAAAAAGCTATGGTGATTCATAATATATGAATGCTAATTTATAATGTAAATCTGGGACAGTTTGGTCTGTGAAATCACATCTCAAGTGTCAAATTTAAACTGATTATGTTGATCAAAAGTGCATTTGTTTTTTCTTGTAAATGAAAAAAATGTCTAGGATATTGGGACAATTTCATTCACTCATGCAGTATTCGGTTTCAAGAGACGCACCGGATGGTTCCGCTGAACAAGAAGGGATCTTGTAGAATAATAGAGAAGCGCGACCTCAGCGTCTGAAGAGGCAGCTTTGCTATATCGATGTCATCAATGATTATTCGCCCTGTTAGAGTATAAAGACTTAAAATCCATGCCTCTGTAAATTCAATAATATTAGCTTGACTTTAATAAAAAGAATGAGAGTCACCCTCAAACGTGTCCACCATCCGGAAAAAGGCTAATGAGAAGGATGACTTGCCACTTCCTGTTCTACCACAGATTCCAAGCTGTAACAGATCAACACAAAGTCAAGGTTTTTAACCTTTAACAATATGTAATCATAATAACTGTCTGTATATATGGTAACACTTCAGGGAACAATTATCACTTTTAACTAGTTGCTTATTAGCCTGCATATTGGCTGTTTATTAGTACTTATAAAGCACATATTAATACCTTTGTCTGCATAACCATATTCTACATCCCTTAATCCTACCCAATACCTGAACATAACCACTACACCAACTACCTTACTAACTATTAATAAGTAGTAAATTGGGAGTTTATTGAGGGAAAAGTTAATAGTGAATATGTGTTCCCCATTCTAAAGTGAGAGGGGGTATGCACTGACGTCACCCGCCCTCAGTCACATGAATGGCAAAACATCCTGGAACATGACTGGCTTTAAGGGGAAACTGTGGTTTGACTTGACTTGAGGCAGTTGGACTCGACAGTGATCCATACAACTCACCAAAGAACCAATGATCCATGGACATTGACATGTGGCCACTATCTATTTTATCTATATGCTACTATCTATTTATTTATCTATCTATCTAAACTTGTTTTGTAAGGTAAACTGGGTTTGTCCTACATTATCCAACCTTGGTCATCCTGATTTTGCCAAGTAAGTCATGTTCTTGGATCAGCATCTTTTGTTGTTCCTGGATCAACATTCCTGTCTGAAAACATAGTCCTAACCCTATCCCTACCCCTAAACCTAATCCTACCCATAACTTATCCCTAAAACCAGAGGGAAATGACAAATGAATAAGAAGCCCCTAACTTTTGTTGTAAACCTAAACTTGACATTAACTGTAAACCTATCCCTCAAATCTGATTGGTTGATTGGAGTGTTGTTCCAGGATCAACAAAGATGTTGATCCAGGAACATGTTGTACTTGAATAAAATCAAGTTCACCAACCAACCTTTGCAGAACACAAGATTGTTCATAATGGACGTTTTTTAATAAACACTGACAAAAACTTTACTTTTGTTAGGACCACTATTGTCAGAGATGATTGACAATTAACATACAGTTAGGATTGGCAGTATGGTTCTGTTCTGGGCAAGAACTCCCTGCTCATCTATGCAGCCTAGCATGGATAAGAGCAGCGAGAGCAGTGATAAACCCCCCTTATAGGGTAAACAGAACAGAACCAACATAAATGTATTGCAGATATCATATTTTAATGTACAACATAATTTGAGAAATTAGTCTGATTCAAAGGGGAATCAGAAGGCCAAATCCTGACTGGACGAGAGGAGGAGTTGGGGATGGAGGAGGGTAATTAGCTCCTGAACAATGTGATAAAGCTGCTGATAATACTGATGGACTGTTGCTGTGATAGACCTCATATTCCTATAGGTCAGGGATGGGGAACGTTGGTCCTGGAGAGCCACTGTCCTACAGAGTTTAGTTCCAACCCTACAGATAGACCTAACATGCATGTGCATACTCTCTATATACACACTATATTTGTTCAGCACATCCCACAGATGCTCGAATGGATTGAGCTCTGGGGAATTTGGAGGCCAAGTCAACACCTCATACTCGTTGTTGTGCTCCTCAAACCATTCCTGAACCATTTTTGCTTTGTGGCAGGGAGCATTATTCTGCTAAAAGAGGCCACAGCCACCAGGAAATATGTTTCCATGAAAGGGTGTACATGGTCTACAACAATGCTTAGGTAGGTGGTACGTGTCAAAGTAACATCCACATGGATGGCAGGACCCAAGGTTTCCCAGCAGAAAATTGCCCAAAGTATCACACTGCCTCCGCCGGCTTGCCTTCTTCCCATAGTGCATCCTGGTACCATGTGTTCCCCAGGTAAGCAGCGCACACGCACCCGGTCATCCACGTGATGTAAAAGAAAACATGATTCATCAGACCAGGCCACCTTCTTCCATTGCTTCGTGGTCCAGTTCTGATGCTCACGTGCCCACTGTTGGCACTTTCGGTGGTGAACAGGGGTCAGCATGGGCACCCTGAATGGTCTGCGGCTATGGAGCCCCATACGCAACAAACTGCGATGCACTGTGTATTCTGACAACTATCAGAACCAGCATTAACTTCTTGAGCAATTTGAGCTACAGTAGCTCGTCTGTTCGATTGGACCACATGGGCCAGCCTTTGCACCCCACGTGCATCAATGAGCCTTGGCTGCCCATGACCCTGTCACCGGTTCACCACTATTCCTTCCTTGGACCACTTTTGATAGCAGCCCGGGAACACCCCACAAGAGCTGCAGTTTTGGAGATGCTCTGACCCAGTCGTCTAGCCATCACAATTGGCCCTTTTCAAACTCGCTCAAATCCTTACACTTGCCCATTCTTCCTGCTTCTAACACATCAACTTTGATGACAAAATGTTCACTTGCTGTCTAATATATCCCACCCACTAACAGATGCCGTGATGAAGAGATAATCAGTTTTATTCACTTCACCTATCAGTGGTCAAAATTATGCCTGATCGGTGTATATTTAAATAAGTTAAATATAATTATTTAACTTTCTTAGAGTAAAATTCTTAAATGTACCTTTTGTCCTGGGCTGATGTGAGCATTGACCTGTTTGAGGACAGGCTTCAAAGTGCTGTCGTATCTTACGCTCAGATTCTGGATCTGAATTTCACCCCGCTGAGGCCAACCTTCTGGAAGCTGAGATGCAGCTGAGGAACATTTATCCAAAGAGATAAGAGGCATACAATATACAGAGAATGACAGAATGTGCGAACACAGGAAATGAAGGAGACAAATGCTGAGTGTGCGAATCCAGTGAAAATGAGAAGCGGTTGTAGTCAGTAAACGTGGCTCAGCGTGTAGTGATACTCACACAGCAGACCCTCGTAGCTTTCAGGTTCTGTCTTCAGCAGAGCTTTTATTCTCTTCACAGCTCCCAGCTGCACCTCCATGTCTGCCAGATTACGCACCATCCAGTTCAGGTAATTGGACACCTGAGAGGTAAAATATAGAAAGAGAAGTTATCTAATATTGCTGATGATAAGCAAGTAGAAAGTTAGATGTATGTGTGTAAGGTCTTGCCATGAGGGCGTATGTGAGTCCCAGCCCCACCAGCCCAGTGGACAGATGATTGTACTGGGAGTTTGTGATGGAGGCCACAGCAGCTATTAGGACAATACAGGCCCCAATGTATTCCTGCACAAGAGATACAACAGTATAGCAGATAATGTTGAGTCGATCAGTAGGTAAAATCTATTTTAGCAAGCATTTGATCAAATGTACCATCACATACAGTACCAACTTACATAGTAACTGACTTGTGTGGCATATAAACTCACCATTCGAACCTCCAGCCAGCGGTTAGCCGCTGTGAGGAAGAGAGAGGCCATGTTATTGGCATCTGTGAACTGTAGAAGTCTCTGTCTGAATCTAGGCTCATACCTAAGAAAGGAAAATACAAGAAGAATCTGTTTAATACATTTATGTGGAATGCATTTAGCAGATGCTCCCATCCTGAGTGACTAAAAAAAAAAAAAAAAAAAAAGACTACCAGGGTCAACAGATGAGGAAATAAAGCACTCAACCCATCATTTTGCCCACCTGAACGCTCTGATGGTTGTGAGCCCCTCTACTGTCTCAGAGAAGTGTGAGAGCAGAGGAAGCTGTGTGCTGTCTTCTAGCTGCTGGAGATCTCTGGAAATACAAGCACACAAGTCACTAACAGTAAACATCTTAATAGAAAATAAAGATTCTCTCAACATCTACTCACCCTCATGCCATCACCAAAGGAAATGTCTTTCATTTTTCAGAGAACACAAACGAAGATTTCTAGAAAAATAACCCACCTCTTTAAGTCCATATGAAGTTAAACAATAGGTGGGTAAACAATAGGAGTTAAACAATAGGAGTTAAACCATTGCTTCCAGCCATCAACATAAAAACAGATGGAGGAGCAATTTTTGAAGGGGACACAAATAATACAGCCAAAATTGTACTTGTAAGAATATGTTGTACGAGTATGTGTAAAGCCTTACTACTATTTCTAGTGTAGCAGAGTTTTTCCTTCTTTTCCATCTCGCTTTTAAATCGCTTATTTTGCGTATTTTACGAGTGCGCATTTTACTTTCGCTTTCGAATTAGTGGCAATTAGGGGCCGGCAATTTCTTGAATGGTGGGTTCATTATTATTCTTAACGAAAAACACAACAACAACAAAACAGTACAATGACAAACTTGCTTATACTAAACATAGAACAACAAAACGACTAAGACGGCTTTATTAACGGCTTCACAATGAGCTTACATCATGAATTCACAAAGCGTTTACATTTACATCAAGTGTAAACGCAACCCTTTTAGGAATATTTAAACTTTTTTCAAATATAAAACATCACTTCCCGCAAACTGTCATGTGTTCTTTCAAGAAAGGGTAGAGTTTACACTTGAGAAGTGACGTTCCTCTGCAGTTCCTTGTCAAGACAGCTTCACATGGATGTATAAAAAACAACAACAAGACAACAATGTAGCAAAAACCAATAAAGAATACCAGTCAAGGCAGTAATCGTTCTCTCCTTTGCACATCCAACTCAGAAACTAAATCAAAATTATTTTTCCCAGTAGTGTCGTCATTCACAGTAAGAATCAATGAGACCACTACATTGCGCAGATTCTGGTTGTGAAACCGCCGAGATTTAAATTCTCGAAGAAATGGGATAACCTTTCACAGGTGAGAATGTGTTGGTTTCTGTTTTTATGTACTGTATATTATCTCAATATTACAGGGTTTTATTCTATGCTAACTTTTTAATGTCGTGTTAGCTAATGCCTTCGTCTTGCTGTACAGCGTTAGTTTAGCAAAAACATCAGCTGAAGTTTATTGCAGATATAAATATTCATACATGCGTCTAACCTTGGTTGTAGAGGCAAAGTCAACTTGCTCCTGAGTGTTGACGGACCGACTTTGACTGTTCCAATATGTTGGATGGCTTACGTATAGCAGCCCAAAGAAACAGCCGATAATGAGGCATCTATATCTATGCGTCAAGTGCTTGCGCTAATTCTATGACATGAAGAACAAATTGATTTGGAACGGTCACTTTGTCACATCCAGTGTTGACAGCCTCATGCTGTTGCGGTGCTGCGCGATGTGACAATTGTCGAGTCCAGTGTAGACACGGTGTCAGAGCTCTCTAAGATGTTTACGTTCATTATTATGGTATTATGTGCTTTGAGACATGAGGTAATTTAACGCCGTTTCTCATAACACTTTGCAGACTCTGCTCTGGCTGTCATGTTTTGGAGGAGGCGTGGCTTTGGAAAGTGTTCTGAAGGGAGGGCGGGATCTTATGCTTTCAAAGCTAGCTTGTTTTAAATCCGTATACAACATTTGGCTGGAAGTGATTGTTTATAGTTTTATTTTTAAACCGTTAGTTTACCCAAAAATGAAAATTCTGTCATTTATTACTCACGCTCATGCCGTTCCAGACCCATAAGACCTTCGTTAATCTTTGGAACGCAAATTAAGATATTTTTGTTGAAATCCGATGGCTCAGTGAGGTCTGCAAAGCCAGCAATGACATTTCCTCTCTCAAGATCCATTAATGTACTAAAAACATATTTAAATCAGTTCATGTGAGTACAGTGGTTCAATATTAATATTATAAAGCGACGAGAATATTTTTGGTGCGGCAAAAAAAACAAAATAACGAATTATTTAGTGATGGCCGATTTCAAAACACTGCTTCAGGAAACTTCAGAGCATAATGAATCAGCATATTGAATCAGCTGTTCGGAGTGCCAAAGTCACGTGATTTCAGCAGTTTGCCGGTTTGACAAGCGATCCGAATCATGATTCGATACGCTGATTCATTACGCTCCGAATCTTCCTGAAGCAGTGTTTTGAAATCTGCCATCACTAAATAAGTCATTATTTTGTTTTTTTTTTGGCGCACCAAAAATATTCTCGTCGCTTTATAATATTAATATTGAACCACTGTACTCACATGAACTGATTTAAATATGTTTTTAGTACCTTTATGGATCTTGAGAGAGGAAATGTCATTGCTGCCTATGCAGGCCTCACAGAGCCATCGGATTTAAACAAAAATATCTTAATTTGTGTTCCAAAGATCAACGAAGGTCTTACGGGTGTAAAATGGCACGAGGGTGAGTAATTAATGACAGAATTTTAATTTTTGGGTGAACTAGCCCTTTAACTACAAACCATCACTTCTGGCTAACTGTCGTAAGTACATTTGTGATGCAGAAGTGCAGAGGACCGTCAATTTTCCTGCAAACTTCACAACTTCTCAAGCGCAAACGTAACCCTCTCTTCAATGCACCTACAACAGTTGGCCAGAAACAATGGTTTATAGGTAAAAAAGTATAGAATATTCATATTTTTCTTACACCTGCCATTTTGCTTCAGAAGGTTCATCGACTGGGGTCGTAGGGAGTACCGTCATGATAGTTGTTTGTTCTGCTTTGGGTCGTCAACTTTTGGGCGCCCACTGACTTGCATCATATGGACACAGAGATGGATTATTATTCTAAAAATCTTTGTTTGTGTTCATCTGAAGAAAGTCATACATCTGGGACGTATGAGGGTGAGTAAATGATTCGAGAATTTTCATTTTTGGGTGAACTCTCTCTTTAAGTATTGAGAATAAATTTGTAGCTATAAAAGGCACATTTCTGATTTTTTTAAAATGAATAAAACTAGACATGAATTTCACCAATATCTTGGACAAAAAGTTGCAATGGAGAAGTAAATGGCTTCAGATAAATAATAAATTAATCTGATTGGTTACTTTGATGCGACTCTGAAGTATTTCTGGATGAAGTAGCAGGTGATGGCCAGTGGTGCTAGTACAATGAGGAAAACCGGCGTGACGTATGAGATCACACCCAGAGCCGACACACACAGCAGCGTGGAGCGACTCAAACACTCCAGGGTAGCGGGAATGTGCTGAAACATAAAGAAAGAGAAATATTCAAATGCAGATACTAAAAGCTATTACTAAATGCGGTTTCTGTTAGTCATCAAGGGAGGAATATTGCCTCACACACAGTAACACTTTATGATTTTGGCATCGTAACATCATACCTGATCTATCGTATTGGTATCGGAAGAGAAACGGTTTACTATGCTTCCTAAAGGAGTGGTTTCAAAGAGCCTGTAAAAAAAGAGGGAACAACAATTTAAAGAAAAAAAAAAAAAACAGTTTAAAATGCAGACACCTTGACGCATGACGAATTATACACAATATAATTCCACATAAACGCTTCAGGAATATGAAGGTTTCAGATGTACCTCATTGGGGCAAGAATAATCTTATTTAGCAGATTGTGGTGCAGTTCTTTGGCCACCCGCAAGCCCGTCCACTCCACGGCCACTGATGTGGCCAGACACAGCACGATACCCAGACAGCACAGCAGGCTGAACACCAGCAGGTATGATGAGTGACTGAAACCAACGTCCTGTGGGGAGAACAAGGGTGACACTTAAAAAAACGCCAACTCACTTGGTACATAGTACAGAAAGGATTGGTAAACAATTCTATTATGCTGATCTCACTCTTAACACCTTGTCATGGTTATACTTTCAAATAGCTGCATATATTAAGCATTTATTTGCCAATATTATTGTTGCAGTGCTGCTAAACTTCTGTTGTTAAAGAGTTAGTTTACCCAAAAATGAAAATTAGCCCACAATTTACTCACCCTCAAGCCATATTATCTTAAGAAATCCACACAGACAAGAAATCATAATTTTACAATCCATAAAAAAGCTATGTGTAAAAAGGGAAATGACTCAAACACACTAACTGAAATTGTATTTAATAGTTGGTGGAAAAGGTTTTTTTTTTTTTTTTTTTGCAATGACAGCTTCAAGGTGTATCCTGTATGATTAAACTTTAAATCTTGAACATTCTGGGAGTCTCTCTTGTGAATTTTGATCTTCAGTTCCTTCCACAAATGCTCTGTTGGGTTTAGGTCTGGTGATTTACTGGGACATTCTAACAACTTTATTTTCTTCTTCTGGAACCAATTTAAACTCTCCTTTGAAGTGTGTTTTGAATTGTTGTCCTGGTGGAAATGTCCACCAAAGTCTCATCTTCATCATCCTGGTGGATGGCAACAAATTCATCTCAAGAACTCCCAGTACATGGCTCCATTCATCTTCCCTTTAATAATATTGATTCTGCCAGTACCATGAGAAGAGAAACAGCCCCACCCTGATGCTTCCATCTCGAAAACATCATTGTCGGTATGGTATTTTTAGGACCATATGCAAAGCCATTTCTCCTCCAAACATGTCATGTGGTATTGTTGCCAAAAGTTAGATTTTTGTCTCATCTGACCACACTAAATTCTCCCACTAGTTCAAACCTTTCCAAATGTTGTGTAGAAAACTTCAAATGAGCTTCAACAGTGAGCTTCAACAAGGAGCTTTTCTTCAGTAATGGAGCTTTCTGTGGTGAGCGTGCATGGAGGCTGTGGCGGTGGAGTGCATTTCCTATTGTTTTCTCTGTGACAACTTTACCTGCTGCCTCCAAGTCTTTCTGGACCTCTTTCCGAGTGGTCCTTGGTTCTTGGGCTACTCTTCCGACTAACCTCCTGATTACCTGATCAGAAATCTTGCGAGGAGCTCCTTTGCATGGCCAGTTGATGGTGGAATGATGTTCCAGTTGTGGAAAATGGCCCCAATGGTGCTTACAGGAACATTTAAATCCTTCTGTAACCAGTACCATTGTTGTGTACAGCAAAAATCTTGTTTTGAAAGTCTTGGGAGAGCTCTTTGCCTCTACCCATTATGAGATGTCCAGTACTTGCGTTCAGAGATGGGTAAGTCTTTTTCTAACCAAACAACATGCACTAACCCAACTGATTCTAATTTGCACAGGTAGGAGATAGAACTACTACTTAGTGAAATCTGTTACTTTCTGGACTTGCCTTGCCTTAGTGTACTGCTTTTTCTTAGTGTGTTCAATACTTTTTTCCCCTTGTCATTTCACTTTATTACACATAACCTTTTTTATGGATTGTAGTATTATGATTTCCTTATTTGTATTGATTTCTTGAGCTAATACCAACGTCTGGTCAAAATTTTATGTGAATTGCTGCATTGGAACTTTGTATAATAAAAAAAAATGTTAACGTATTCAATACTTATTTTACCCGCTGTATATTAAAAATATCCTGGCTCGACCAAGCTTTGTAATGGGAGTGCCTGGAGGATGAGTTTTTGAAGTCCAAAAAAGTGCATCCATCTTTTTGGATGCAAGTCGAACGCATATGGCTGTCGCGCCGGAAGCTCGTTATTTTACTTTATAAAGTTTTAAATAAGGATATTTGTCTTAACAAATGCATCGATTTGCTTCAGAATGCCTTTAATAACCCCTTTAATAAAGCTTGGATGAGCCAGGATATTTTTAATATAACTCTGTGTTTGGCTGAAAGAAGAAAGTCATATACACCTAGGATGGCTTAAGGGTAAGTAAATTATGGGGTAGTTTTCATTCTTGGGTGAACTAACCCTTTAAGGTCCGTGCACCAAGAACGATAACTATAACAATAACTATATTAGCGGCCACAGCAATAGATGATAATGTTCTGCACATGCTGCAGTTTTGTCGCCTGCCACTTTAAATGCTCATGCTATTTAAATTCAGGTGGATTCTGATTGGCTGTCAATGTTTTTATGGTTTATAACCTAGAAAAAAGTCCAATGTCCAACAATATGGTTTCTTATGTCGTTATCAGTGTGGTGTGGTCTTTCCCGCTCTTATAGAATTATAACGATTATTAAAACTTTATAGATATCATTAGAGTTATCAACGCTGCAAACAATCTATAACACTGCTAGCAGGCAAATGATTTCAATTATACTTGAAGTCTGAGGACGTCTGACTGATTCTGATTTATGTACTGCAACCTTCCAAATGCTAATCGTACACCCTGAAGAAATAAAGTGAAAGAAAATCAATCTGGCAATCAAGATATCTAAAAGGCTATTCATTATCATAAAACTCCAGCAGAGAACATCAATAATGTGAACCAACTCAAAAATATAAGAACTAATTAGTGGAAAACTAAATCGGGGGTTATGCCTACTTTACATTCTGTGTAGCGGCAAAGACTGCAGCTTAAAATGCGTTAAGCAATTACCTGAGCAGTGATGGAGAATAAATTATTGATCGGGATGAACTGGTTTGTGAAAATATGGAAAGTACGCCTCTGCTAAAGACGAGCATGTGGAGTGGATAAAATTAGATTTTTTTTGTGCGGAGAGGATATTTAAACAAAATATTGAGCTGGACCTGTGTGTCTGGTAGCACATTTTTAACCACCTGACTGACTCAAGCTGAGGTTTATTAAATAAACTGCCTAGCCTATAACCCAGAAAAACTGAAGCCTAGTCTCACTGTGTTATCTGAGCTGTCACAGCACACGCCAGCTCAAGGCTGATTCACCACAACATGCTCTTCCTCAGTGGCAGGGTTGTCTATTAATAAAGTGAAGTGTTTGTATCTGGCTCTTAACACCTTCTCTTGTTTTTTCCTATGTGCCATTCAACATTTATGTGCCTCGTGGAAATATAAAACACACCTTCTTTTGTAGGATATTACAGTTTGGCATATTTATCATGGAGAATTTTAATATTCAACCCAATATACACAACAATCTCAACCTAAGCAGCCAATGAACTCATGCATCTAAGCAATCCGAAGACGATGAACTGCTTCTTCAGCAGGTGCAAACCATAAATTATGTAAATTGGAGCCTAAATGATTCAAGAGGGGATCCATATGCAGAGTTAATTTCCAAAGTAGAAATCAAATCATGTGCCAGATGTAAATTTTTGAACATTTTTAAAATTTTGAACAAATTTGACCAGAATATCATAGAGAAAAAACCACCAACCATCCATAACACTTCTGCAACCCGCATAGCATAGCAACCCGTAAAAACCACCCACAATGCATCAGATTTTAGCCACTCACATTCTTCAGAAATAAGTAAATTTTCTTCAGAAATAATAAATTTTAATAATAAAAAAATCAAGTTCACACACATGACAGTCTATCTTTACCTGTACTAGGGAGCAGTTGTGTGCAGCTGCGTCAGTTTTGGCTGTGATGACTTTGGACGTCCAATAAGCGAGCCAGTAGTCGATGGCCACCAAAAAGGAGTGTTTGAGGAGCTGGGATAGCAGGAGCAGGAGAAGCAGGAGGAGGCCTGCAGAGCTCAGGTACGTCCCACAGGATCTCCAGGGAATGGTGGCTCTGTGTCTCATCACTCGAGACATGTTATCTTCATCATCGCTCTCCACAGACTCTTCTATAGATATGAAAAGAAAACAGATTTTATAAATAGACAGACAGAAATATAGATAGATAGATAGATAGATAGATAGAAACATAGACAGACAAACACACCTATTATTGAATTCAGGTGTTTAAATCAGACCCATTGCCATGGGTGTATAAAATCAAGCATCTAGCCATGCAGTCTGCATTTACAAACATTTGTGAAAAAAATGGGTCATTCTGAGGAGCTCAGTGAATTCAAGCATGGTACTGTGATAGGATGCCACCTTTGAAATAAGTCAGTCAATAAGTCATTAAATTTCATCCCTTCTAGGTTCCACGGTCAACTGTAAGTGGTATTATTGGAAAGTGGAAGTGTTTAGGAACAGCAGCAACTAAGCAACAGAGCCACTAAGCGGAAGACCATGTAAAGTCACAGAGCGGGGTAAACAAGTGCTGAGGAGCATGGTGCATAAAAGTTGCCAATGCATTGCTGATTCCATAGCTGAAGAGTTCCAAACTTCTACTGGCATTAAAGGATTAGTTGACTTTCAAATGAAAATTAGCCCAAGCTTTACTCACCCTCAAGCCAACCTAGGTGTATATAACTTTCTTCTTTCTGATGAACATAATCGAAGAAATATTAATATAAATATACTGACGCGTCTGAGCTTTGTAATGGCAGTGAACGGGACCCACGAGTATGAGCTGAAGAAAAAGCTTCTATCCATCATAAACGTACTCCACACGGCTCCTGGGGGTTAATAAAGGCCTTCTGAAGCGAAGCGATGCATTTGTATAAAAAAAAAAAAAAAAAAAAAATCCATATTTAAACAAGTTATGAAGTCAAATATCTAGCTTCTGCCAGACCACCTTCCGTATTCAAATTACACAAAAAAGGAACTGGCGCCACGTTAGTTCAGTAAGTTGAATAGGGAAGGTGTAGGACATACATCATAAGCTTTTTGAAGAATACGGAAGGCGGTCTGGCAGAAGAACTTGCAAGGTGAGCATTTGTGTTTATAAAGCATATACATTTTTATCTTTTTTTAGAAAATGACCGATCGTTTCGCTAGGTAAGACCCTTATTCCTCGTCTGGTATCGTTTAAAGCCCTTTGAAGCTGCACTGAAACTGTAACTGTCCATTGAAATCCACTATAAAGAGAATAATCCTCGAATGTTATGATCAAAAACCTTAATTTCTTTTCGACTGAAGAAAGAAAGACAAACATCTTGGGTGAGTAAATTATCAGGAAATTTAAATTTGAAAGTGAACTAATCCTTTAATATCAGCACAAAAACTGTGCGGCGAGAGCTTCATGGAATGGGATTCCATGACCGAGCAGCTGCATACAAGCCTCACATCACCAACCCCTGAAAAAAATGCCAAGAGTGACAAGATTCTGCCAAGACTCTTGGCAAAAAATGCCAAGAATGACAAGAGTTGGACAGAGTGGTATAAAGCATGCCACCACTGGACTCTTGAGTAGTCTGGTGAGTCTGGGTTTGGTGGATGCCAGGAGAACGTTACCTTCCTGACTGCATTGTGCCATCTTGTAAAGTCTGGTGGAGGAGGGATAATGGTAAAGGGTTTTTTTTCAGGGGTTGGCCTAGGCCCCTTACTTCCAGTGAAGGGAAATGTTAATGCTTCAGCATACCAAGACAATTTGGACAATGCTATGCTGCCAACATTGTGGGAACAGTTTGGGGAAGGCCCTTTTCTATTCCAGCATGACTGTGCTCCAGTGCACAAAGCAAGGTTCATAAAGACATGTTTGGATGAGTTTGGCGTGGAAGAACTTGACTGGCCCACACAGAGCCCCGACCTAAAACCCACTGAACACCTTTGGGATAAACTAGAAGGAAGATTTTGAGCCAGGCCTTCTCGCCCAAAATCAGTGCCTGACCTCACGAATCCCTGTTGGTGTAATGGTCAGGTGTCCCAATACTTTTGTCCATATAGTGTAGAGATAGATAGATAGAGTAACATACAAAACATGTGTCAACTTGTACCATCTATATCAAATATCCTTGTCCTAAGAACACAGTTCAACCTTTTGAACAAGTGCAAACTGTAGAGAGCACACCACATGCTGCTCTAAATTTAAAAAGCAGCATCACACTGGTATTTTAAAAAACACAAGTGTAGGTGGATAGCAAAACAAAACTGAAAGAAGGAATAAACATGAGAAAAAGCTGTAAAGCCCATAGGCATGTAACACTTGCACTGTGCCAAGAATACCCTTGAGTGCCAGAGCAGTGATGATGTGTGTATATATCATGTTTAGGTCAGTAGAAGAGCATTTACTACCACAGCAAATTAGCCATCATAGAGGGGAAAAAGCAACCCACTATGGTTTAAGCACTCAGCAGAATCTCAGTGCTGAGGAGACAGAACCATCCCCACATTCATTATTCAGTCATTCCAGAGTGGTCTAGTCAGTCAGCAGATGTTAAATGCTTTTGCTCACTCTCCCAAGCTACAATTAAAATCAACAATGCTTAGCGAACAAATCGAAAGTGTATTATGGTAGCCATAAACAAGGAGGTCTATAATAGTAAAATGACCATTGCACAGAGAATACAAGATGTGAGGTGACACTTCTAGAAGAGTTTCTGGTCACTTGTCGATTTTAAGTTTACTTTTTCAGGCAAAGTGTGGAGTCTATTATTTTGTCAGTCACTGCAGTGAGAAGGTTAACCTTCCAATATAGCTTCAGTACTGGAGTATACTTACGTTTGGCCAACTGCCATATATCTGGCACATTGCCTATGTCTGCCATCTAGAGAATAATCAATTATGAAGGCGAGGGGGTGGGCCCGGATGCTATTAAAGAATTGCACTGGGCCATTTGCGCTGGATTTATCTCTCCGGGCCACCAAGGAGATGGCCAGAGCCATTGGTCGTTCTATGACAGCCCTGGCATAGACCTTTCTGGTATTAAGGAGAAGGATAAAATATTTTTTCTGGATGCCCCCGCTTTCGCCTGCTGGCCTCCTCGCTGACGCTGTCACCTCAGTTGTCGAGAGGTTTTAGGAGGCGAAGAAGCAAACGGTGGCATTCCAGAAGTACTTCCCTCGCCAAGCTCATGTCTCAGAGGATCCTTCATGTCTCGAGCTTGGGTCTTAGCCATCTAAGAGCTCCTCATGCTGCCACCCTTGATGCTTCAGGATGCAGTGGTTTCCAGCGACTTCAGGTCTCAGTGTCTGGCCGGAGACGTTGCGGAACTGGGCGACTCACTCCCTCTGAGGAGGGATTTAGAGAAGCCAGTTCGGCTGTTCCCTGCCGGTTATCCCTGACTACTTGAAATACACCAGAGACCAATCTCAAGAGGCTGGTTCCCTTAGTAGACCATCTTGCAACGTGGACACTTCGGCCAAATGTGTCTTAGTGGGTTCTGTAGTCTATAGAGAGAGGCTACAGAATTCAGTTCTTGTCTGCCTCGATTCAATGGGGTCCAGGACCCACAGTGGTGGGTCCTGAGCAAGATCTAGTAATGGAACAAGAGATTTTAGCTCTTTTGGGGAAGCAGGCCATAGAAACATCCCTAAAGAGAGTCTGGGTTCTATAGCCAGTATTGTATTGTTCCAAAAAAGGGTGGGGAGTTGCGTCTAATTCTAGATCTGCGGCAACTTAACAAGTTCAAGATGTTAACACTGAAGCTAATCGCGACTCAAATCAGATCAGAGGACTTGTTTATCACAATAGATCTCAAGGACCCATACTTACATATGAAGAGTTCCATTGGAAAAACCTCTAAGTCCATCTGACATGTTTTCTTTTATATGTGCATTTTTACCAGGCTCAGTAATTTCACTTTAATGGCAAGGTTATTAGTCAGTTATTGAAATGGCTTATTTTCAAAAATGTCACTTTAGTATTTTTTTTTTGTCCACCTCTTTGGACAACAAGACTTAGTAAAACATCCATTTCTGTCAGTTTTACATCAAAATGAACATTGTTGTGTTTACTTGCTACTCGCGAAATCCTGTCATTGCCACTGTAATGATGGACAAAACATAATAAAAACTTGCAGCTCGGCAGTTAAAAGCTGGCTCATATGCACACCGTCATTCATCTTGAAATCATATGATTCGATTCACATCTTCTGATTGGTTCTTCTGTGGACTTAGAGGCTTTTGCTGACAAAGGGAAGTGGCATTTAGAGGTTTCTGCCAACGAACCAGTATTTCTGAATGGGCTGACACTGGGATTTAGCGGATTAGAAGCGAAAGTATTTGATGAATGTATACTATGTGCGGAAAGCATTCTCTCAATATCATTATCTCATTTTTGACGGAGGTGGTGTTTAGCGGCTTTTGCATCTGAACTCTTCATATATCCATCTTTCTTCAACTCAGGAAGTTCTTCAGGTTTCCTTTCAAGGGTGAAGCTTACCAGTATTGGGTTATTCCTTATGGCCTAGCCTCGTCAACCCGCACCTTCACGAAGTGCGTGGATTAAGGGTGGGCGAGATATATTGTCTACGATAATATCATGATTGTTTTAATGATGTGCATTACCGTTTTAATGATGACATTATCGAGGATGTCCCTCACTTTACAAAAACACGCCTAGAGTGCATACATTACATGATGTAGTCTAGTAGGTTAGACTAGTGTGCTTGCACTAGTCTTGCCTACTACGAGCTTTCATAATTGTGGCTGCCGGATATCAAGAGTTTAAATCCTCAAATCAAAGCTTTTCTATTAAAAGGACACATTTTCTTCTTGGTGTTTTACTTAATCTTTGCAATCTGGCAACCAAGTGCACACATTTTCTCTACACTGCGGAAGTAATCTGAAAACACAGTCAAAGTTGGAGTTTAGCGATCTCCATTTTAGATATTCTGCATAAATGAAAGTGTCATTCACCAGTCTGTGTTCTGTCACGTGAAAACACCTGAACCAGCTAATCAGGATTATTTGAAAATTACAGGTGTATTGGAGCAGGGTTGTTACTAGAGTCTGCAGGAAGGTAGCGGGAGCAGGATTTGCTACCCCTGCTCTATACCAACTGCAATTTGCTCATCTTAAGCAGAGACCTGGATGATGCCAATAGTTGCTCTGTCCCACTAGGAAGGAGAATTATGTGACGATCTTATTTCTTAATTACAGATTCATTACAATGCTCAGTTCCAAGACCAGTGACCTCAGCCATCTGTTAGTGGATCTTAATGGACTTCTTGACAGATGGTGAGGGTGGGCATCCAAACATCTTGGCATAGATCATTCACATCAACAGCTTGGTCAGGAATGCACAGCAATAAGTATATTATCTCAGGATCCTGAGTAAGTTCAAGATGTTACCCCAGAAGATCCTTTCCAGGAGGACTTGAGAAAGCCATCACTAGCAGGACTAGCAGAGTCCTTGCAAATAATTGATTTTTTTTCCCTCAATGCTGCAGTCAGCAAAAAAAAAAAAAAAAAAATCTACAAAGAGGAACAAGTGGGTACTACCCTCTTGTCACCCATATCTTTAATGAAGATTTATGAGGATTCCTATCAGGGGCTTGCATAGTTAACACTGCAACAACCCATTGTCCTTTTTTGCAAATAGCTTGCAGGAAAAATCTAAAAATTACTGTACCAGATGAGCATGTGATATAAACTCTGCTAAAACATATATTAGTGTATTAGTGTTTTTCTACATGTTTATCTACTCTTACCTTCTACTTCCTCTTCAGTTCTTAAAGCCTCTCTGGAGTACATGGCTCGCCTCAAGTTTTTTCTTTCCAGGACCGTCATATTCTCATCTACTGTCTCCTGGAACACAACAAAAACATAATGCCTAAACATCTATAGAGAACAGGGTATTCTGTTTAGCATATTTGGCTAGTTAAGCAGCCTAAATCAAATCAAGTCAATTTTATTCTTTTCCAAATAAATCCCTGACTATTTGGGTCTCTTAAAAAAGTACACTGGATGATTGTGACATGGAGCTTAGTGACCTGTTCTGCTAGAACATCCTCCTGCAAATCTTGAAAGATCTGAGCCTATAATCTAGGGGTCATCTGAGAACATCTCCAGGTAGTTTGGACCAAATACTGTAAGATATACCATGTGGAAGAAGAACAGGAAGGGGCCCAACACAGCTCCTTGAGGTACTTCAGTGTTGTTTGATCTTCAACACACAGTTGTGTAGCTTAAATATATTTTGGACACAGAAAGACAGTTTTGAGACCTGACTGGCAACTGTGTTGGCCACTAGATGGCATATTAGACACTTGTTTGGAGACTTACAGTCACTTTTTTACAGCCCCAAGTCCCAGTCCCACTTAATCCTGTCTTCTTGATTACCAAGCTTGTATTTTTTTCAGTATAAACACAGAGAATGGTTTTCCAATCTCTCAAACAATTAAAACAAATGTCAACAAAACGGTCAAGTGAGTATTTGGCTTCACAAAGCAAAACAAATGAACTTGCCCTTTAAATCGCTTCCTTTCATTAATTCCTCTCATTAATTTTTTGCAGACTACCTTCTCAAATTCTTTGTCCTGTCTGTGCATCAGAGTCTTCCACTGCTCGAATAACTCAGGCTGAGAGTTTTGGATGTCCTTCAAGGTTCCTTCTGCTTGTATGCTGCCATCTTTCATCGCAATGATCTACAAATAAACAACAAACATTCAATTATTACTTCATTCTCCTGACAAGTCCCTTACACCACATAAAAAAGAAGGTGGGCGTTTTTAATGCCCCATGAGAAGTAAAGCCAATATTTAATGGCAAGCCTGTCCCTTTTTATTTGGCAGCTTAAAGTGGCTATGTCTGAATAACAGGGAGTTGAAAAACTCTTTTCTGACCGCTGGTGATTTATTGAGTGCCAGGAGGAAGAAGACTTTAACAAGGCAATTCATCACCCAGAGCCAGGGTGAGAGAGACAAGGGGCTTCATTCATTTCTAATAACAAGGTTGACGATGACAACAAATTGGCTTGAGAACTATATGTTTCATGAGTTTCATGAAAATGCGCAGTGCCTGTAAGCTTTCTCTGGTTAGGTATGTTGGGTCAAAGCATTTGGAACTATGTATATTCTCTTAAGTCTCAATATTATCCAAATTTAACTTCTAAAGTAAATTTATCTTGTTTTACTAGAAATAAAAAAAAGCAAAACAATGGAAATGAATGGGGCCCATTTGTAAACAATAAAATACCCACTGTTTCAAAAGTATGACCACAGGATGTGAACAATATGCACGTTCTTTGACAACATAATGCCTAAACCCTAAAACTACTCTAAAAGTTTTGAGAACAACTTTACAGCTCAAATAATACACAAGTTTTAACAAAAAAATGAATGTTAATGTTTTAAAAAACTGTAAGACCTATATTTCTGCTAATAAATCCTCCAAAAATCCTACACTTGTACTGAACCTGCAATTTTTTTCTTTAAAAAAAAAATGTTTTTGGATGTGTCTGGATGAGGAACATTTCTTCTCTGTGAAAAACAATATCAGGTTAGGTAGAAGAAGAGAATTATTTGTTTATTCTAAACCTGAAGTGACCTTATTTCGGTTGAATGGCTTTGGTTTGGTCAGCAGTTTGATTCCTGTCACTGCAAACAGTGGCAAAATGGGGATTAAATTGGATTTTTTTTCTGTAGACCAGATGGTCTATTTTGCTCAATTCAATGTACAATGAATTGTGTTAGTAGGATTTGCAGTTGAAAACGTGACAGAAATTAAAATAATTAATCCTTTACAACAGACTCTTGTATTGGACTATAAATAAGATACGTAACGGGGTTCCTCTGAAATAATTTCTATAGCTTCATCGGGTAGATGACAGGTGATGAATGAAGATGAATAATTCATAAGTATAACTCAAGCTTTGTGAGATTTGACTTTTAAATTAGGTTTCAACATCTCATAGCTCACCTATTCAGTAATTCCTTTGCGTCTTCACTTTACCATTTAACAGAGAAGAGTCAGAGGTCCAGGTCTGCTGTTCTGCCTATGAGGATTTTTTAACCTGATCTACCCATCAAAATTCTGACCAACTGTTTAAATGACGTTCTTTATGGGAAGAAGTTTGAAAAAGTGCATTTGCATATGAAGTACCCAGTCTGCGTGAGGGAGATACTGCAGTTTGTGTGTCACGAGCACCACCGTTCTCTTCTCCTCTCTCAGTAGTTTAAGAATACCCTCCTGCATCAGATGATCACTCAGGTGAATATCCAGTGCTGAGAAAGGATCATCCTATGATAAAAGAAAAAAAATTAATTGAAGTCTCACTTCGTTGCTTTGTGTGTATAGATGGTTCTGGACTTACCAAAAAAACTACATTGGTGGTTTGATAAAGTGCTCGAGCCACACTGATTCGTTGCCTCTGGCCTCCAGAAAGAATAATGCCCTGGAAAGAGGAAAGAATAGGAAGAAGAAAGTTAACAGCAAGGCTGTATTGATTACACACCTCAATAAGAACGAGGCAGATGGTAGAAGTTGTTACGGTAACCGTTCTACACACAAATGGCATGTGTATTGATCATGTTGACTCGGTCGACACTCTTTAAATGAGGCCGCTTTTAGGCATAACCTGAAAGCCATTTACGACATTAAGCTGCCTTAAATGTGACCTGAGCTAAAAACCTGAATGAGCGAGAGTAAACAACGAGACAGCTGTCTTTTAAAGGCTACCTGGATACTAAATCATGAGGTTGTCTCAAACTGAATATTTATTAGTGGAATTCAATATGACACATCATAACTGAAACTCAACCATACGCAGTACTAAAACCATTCCAGATGGTTGGTAATGAAATGCGTCACTAAAGTCACATGGGCTGTACACTGACCCGCTCTCCGATCTCTGTCTGGTCCCCTTGGGGCAGGATGTCAATGTCCGGCTGGAGAGAACATGCTTCAATTACTGCTTTGTACCTGGAAACAACAAAAGATGAGACAGAAGCACAGCTGGCTAGACACTTAACACTATGGGGTAATCTATCTTTATTACTTTTTAAAATATTGATGTTGAAATAAAATTGGTGGTTAATAATAAATGACTCATTCACAGCATGGACACTGTCATTGATATAATAGTGTTTAAACATTTCAACCAATATTAAAATTACAGACAAACACTAAAAATGTCATAAACTAAAATGTGCCATTTTGGACTCGGCCATAAACCAGAAATGCTCATTTCACTCCAAATTTCACTCAGAACATTTATTGAAATTTTGTTGTCTGAACAATGTGCAAGTTTTAAGAAATTGCCTGTCCACAATAATGTGAAAATTTACATAACGCAAATCACAGCCAATCAGAACATTTGTAATATTTAATATACAGAAATACTAAATGGGACAGTTGAATCTCAGACCAATGAGTTTTCTTTGTGGGTGGGGCTACCAAACAGAAAACAAGTGACCAACAAAATATCTGGTCATCCACTGTGATAACAGTTAGCTAGGAGAAAATGGTGGTACACAGAGATGGTACACAGAGAATTAAAATGTTATAACTGGATCTTCCGGTCAAACATCAGAATTCTCTCTGGTAGCTTATCCCGGATTCCTCCAATCATTTAGCCTGCTTAAACCTGCTGCTTTTTACAATAGACTGCAAAGCCACATTAAGATCTGCCTGCATTTTTAATGCAACACCCACATCTCAAAATCCAATCAACAACCGATGGATTGAAAATGTCTCCACCCTACATTTTTCCCCTTTTGCGATACACTGTAAAAATGAATTGTTGGTTTAACTTAAAAAAAGTGAGTTACCTGGTTGCCTTAAAATTTTGAGTTCACTGAAATTAAAAATTTGAGTTAATACAATGAAGGCGATTGGTTTAATCAACAGAAACTCAAAATGTTATGTTATCTGAACTACATTAATTATCTAAGCTGATTTAACAAAAGAAAAAATGATATGATTACAAATCATAAACAATTTTTTACTGTCCAGTTTCACTCAGATATGAAAGAAAACTCGCTACTTCTATTTCTACGAGACTTCAAGAAAGTTGTCTGTCCACCATAATGTGAAACTGTGCACAACACAATGACAACCAATCAGTCAATTTGTGATGTTTAATATACAGCAATATTATATGGGACTGTTGACAAATTAGATTTCTTTTGCGGAGCTACTCAATAGACCAGCAAAATATCCTTTCGCTCATCATGATCTCAGTTAGTTAGGACAAAACTTACAATAAGATGAAAATAGTGTAAAATACTCTGGTATGCAGAGATTAGCCAATCATAACAGAGATCATTTACATATAAAAGTCTTAAAGGTATGATAGAAACAGCCAGTTTAATTCTAAAGGTCAAAGAGAGGAAAATGGTCATGCAAAATTAAATGAGTGGAAGAAACCTTAAAGGGATAGTTCACCCAAAAATGAAAATTACCCCATGATTTACTCACCCTCAAGCCATCCTAGGTGTATATGACATTCTTCTTTCAGACGAATATATTTAGAGTTATATTAAATAATGTCCAGGGTAATCCATACTTTATAATGGGAGTGGATGGTGCCCCAAATTCTAAAGACAGAAAAAATGCACTCATCCATTATAAAAGAAGTTTACACGGCGCCGGGTGGTTAATAAAGGCCTTCTGAAGCGAAGCGATGCATTTGTGTAAGAAAAATATCCATATTTAAAACTTTATAAAATTTAATCTCTAACTTCCGCTAGCTGTCATACGCGCGTTCACGAGAGAGTGGCGTTCCAGCTTGTGACGTAAGACGCATGCGCAGCGTGAGCTCCGGTGAGAATATGCTAGTCTCGCGAGAACCAAGTTGTGTACAGCAAAGGAAATCCACATGAAGAAGCGAATTATTTGAGCTATACTCTACATTTTATTAGTGTTAAAATGCTGATTTCTTGTGAATATCCGGGTTTCTTCAACAAAGTCTTGAGATTATGTGCACCGATATCAAAGGGAGTTGCAGAGCGCTGTGCGTGACTGGCTGCCGCTTCAGACCTGGATTGTTTGTTTGTATGTTTTGTATCAGATTACTGCTTTATTCGTATTTCTATATCACCATCGGATCACTGTGCTTTTTGGATTACTCCAATTCTAACTGTTGGTGCTTTGGACTTGATTGTTGACTGCAATTTTTACTGCCTGCAAGTTTTGCCATCGGGCTGCTGCAAGCTTCTACCCTGTTGCGTCTTCCACCACTTTCGGCTTATCAGATGGGTGAGTTACCGCTTTCTCTATCAGTTGTGCGGTTTGTTTACTGCTTGCTATCTGGGTGTGTTGTCTCCCTCTTAGCCTGCTGTTTTTGGTGATGTGACTTGGCTAATGTGGTTTTCGCTAGTGATTGGCATTTACTCCAACAATATAAACATGCCTCGGCCAACAGTTTTTCAGTTTGTTTTGCTGCTGCAGCCTTCTCCATCTCCCGGAGTTCCTGGTCGGTATACTCCGGTTCAAACAAATATGGCTGGGCAAAAAGTCTTCTCTTGGCTTATATCGAAATCCTCCAACATTTTTCTTAAGAAATCCTAGTTTTGTGTTTTGCTCTCTCCTCTGCACTTCCGTGTTCGTCACCGGAGCTCACACTGCGCATGCGCCCTACGTCATAAGCTGGGACGCCACTCTCTCGTGAACGCGCGTACGACAGTTAGCGGAAGCTAGAGATTACAGTTTATAAAGTTTGAAATATGGATATTTTTCTTACACAAATGCATTGCTTCGCTTCAGAAGGCCTTTATTAACCCCCCGGCGCCGTGTGGACTTCTTTTATAATGGGCGAGTGCATTTTTTCTGTCTTCAGAATTTGGGGCACCATCCACTCCCATTAAAGCATGGATTAGCCTGGACATTATTTAATATAACTCCGATTATATTTGTCTGAAAGAATAATGTCATATACACCTAGGATGGCTTAAGGGTGAGTAAATCATGGGGTAATTTTCATTTTTGGGTGAACTATCACTTTAACTAAAGGTGCGGTTACATTTACCATTGCTTGCCAAGTTTTTTTTTTTTCTAACAGAATACAGTATATTTAACAGAAAGCTGCATGATTGAGAAACTTTTCCCACACATTGTGTTCAGTTTTTCACAGAAATTTGTGAATTAAGCAACTGAGTGCTGCTTGGTTTGAAAGTGACTTATGTGTGAACTGTGCTCTATACTTCACTACACTATTAACAATGGACTTTTTCGCCAGACAATTTTCGCTAATGTGTTCGCATCTTAACATTAAAAGCGGACTGTAAACATAGAATGTGTCCTCATGTACTGTACATTGAGTACAGACACCATTGACATGTGCCAGCTGCTGAGGCTCCAGGGAAGGTGAATATACAACAGAGATTATGAGAAGCGTCAACTCAGAGAGACACTTACTGAGGGCCACATCTGTCTAATGACTGTTACTAAAATGTAAAGAGGCGAGAACGATTGAGTGTCAGATGGAGAAAGAGGATGCTTTTCTATTGACAAATGGACACGGGGGAATATAAACGAGACAAAAAAGGATAGTAAACACTTGACTTTTGTACATCACTAGGGCAACAGGGTGTTAGACACAGGTTAATGCATATGGAAGGCACATTTGGCACAAATTTTGTACCCAGTCGGCATATGGAGACGTTTTTGTTATATTATTGTGTGGGCAGAAAGTAAATGAAGGTCATTTACCTTTGCTTTATTAAAGGCATCTCAAAAGTGATGTTCTCCGCTAGCGTGGTGTTTAGGAGCCAGGGCTTCTGGGAAGCGTATGCCACAGCACCTCTTTTCCTGTCAGAGGGGTTGCCATAACATCAGTGACCTCCTTCACAACACCAATGTTGCTCTTAAATATAAAAGAAAGGCTTGTTCAAGCTTTTATTATTTTTATTTTTTCTTTTATAAATCTGACCTACATTAAGAATGATCATTTTAAGGAACAGTTCATCAAAAAAATTATAATTCTGTCATAATTTACCTCATGTTGTTCCAAACCCGAATGCTGTTGTTTATAAACCCATGAAATCTAGATCTCAAGTCGTACCAAACCTGCACTTATAGGCGGCATATTTAATTTGAGAGCTAGAATAGAGGGACTTTTTTTTTTTTTTTTCCTTAGTAAATAACATCTTAAATTTCATCTGCTACTTACACAAAGCTTAAATATGGCATACAAGTCATAACTTTTAAGGTTTTTTTTGTCCTTATTGGTGATCACTTTGAATTGTTGTTCGGTATGGTGATTATTAGTATTTGGTTATTTTAGTGTTATTTATATACTATTAAAGTATTGTTACGTTTATTAATATTTTAAATTAAGTTTTTTACAGTTTTAGTTTTCATTTTACATTTAATTTAAGTTTTAGTAATTTTGTCATGTACTTATGTGTTTTTTATTATTTTTAGTTTTTTATATAAATTTATATTTAGCTTTAATTTATTTTTATTTCAATTTTAGTTTTTGTTAATAATAATAAAATACTGTATAATTGGCTTGTTAGCGCATTAGCACTTAAAAAAAAATGCTCCAAAAATAATAACATACATATGGAGCCCCACACATGATATGTGGACAAATATATATAGATTAGGGCTGGTAAGCGATTAATTTTTTTTAAATATAATTAATTAATTACATGACGTGGCGATTAATTAATCTAATTAATCACAAATTTATCATACATCAAATTTGGCTGAGAAATTATCCCCAAAAGGTAATTTAAAGTCATTATTGTGTAAAGCATCAAATAGACATTACAAAAAATAGAATCAGAAAGAAATATTTTATTTGATTCAACATAGAATTTATTACAACTTTTGGACCATGAGGTTGAGTAAATGATGACTGAATTTTGATTTTTGGGTGATCTTGATTTTTATTTATTTATTTATTTATTTATTTTTATCAATATGGAAATATGAAATTGAAAGCAAACATATGGTCAACTGATGTTTTATGAATCATTTTCTTAGAGAAGTTAATTTCCTGAAGGCTACCAAGAAAGCTAGTTTACTAGGTTTATTCAATTAATTCACAATATGTGCACATTTATTATTAATTTATTCAAAACATTCACAAACTTGTTAACTATAGCCTACCATGAACTATAGGCTATATAGGCACTGAGCACTCATGGAAAAATATGAGATATTCTCCATTCATTTTAACCAATAAAAAACAATTGCAGCTTTCAGACGCGACATTCTTTTCATCTTTATAGTTCACCTGAGGTTACCATGGCAATTTTTAACAATGCATGTCGAGTGCGCATCAATGTAATACATTAACACAAGAGCGTGTCAATGTAATGTACAACAGGAATCTCTCCACAAAACTTGCGCGCTCTCAATAGTGTCCTCATGGCTCTACTCTGGCTCAGATATTACGTGTGCATGCTCGGTAATGGAGTGTGGGCACCAACCGGCAAAAACATAAATCGGCACCTATTGTCAAATATTTGAATGTGTTTTGTCATTTAAATCACGTCATGATCTATAACGTGTAATGGTTGCTGCCAACACAGTTCATAGAATTGGATCTGTCAGATTAAAGCCTAAATTCACTAATTTCTCCTGAAATAAAAGTAAGGGGTCGGTGAACTGGGAAAAGAACAGAGTAAATTTGCACAATGTGTATCTGATATAAAACAGATTTTAATTGAAGAAAGGATTAGCCTATTATTATCGCTTTCCATAAACATCAGTGTGTATTTAACCAAATGGATTTTTGGCTAGTAGCCTATTTAAATGTCTGACACTTAAAATAAACTTTATGTGGTTGAAAACACTGAATAGTTGTGATATGAAAAGCACTGAGCGTGTCCAGCTCTGGCTCAGCGCCAGCCAAAGCAAGAAAGCAGTGAATGTTCTGATCTTACCGGTGTTGTTGTACGTATCTTTCATACGTATCCATTCATATCTTGAATTTTATGGACATTCTAACTGCATTCTATAGGCTATATCACACAGTGAGTTGTTGCCCTGCATTATATTCATCCTCAGTCAACTGTATGAAATGTCAGATGACCTATGTAGGTCTAGGGGCGGGGCAAGTGCGTTAAAAATTAACGTGTTATTTTTTTCCAAAATTAATTAATCTAATTAACACAAATTCACAGACACTTAATTCCCTCAATTTAGTAAATCGTGGCAACATTTTACTCATTCGTTCTCTCATTTTGATCTAACTTAAACAAGGGAACAAATTATTACAGTGTGGCCATGGTTTAGTGAAACGAGGAAACTAATTATTATATCGTGCGCATGATTTAGTAAAATGAAGGAAGGAATTATATCGTGCGCACAATTTAGTAAAACTAAAGGGACAAATTACTATATCATTTGCACGGTTTACTTAAAACGAGGGAATTAATTAGTAAAACATGCTGACGTATTAGTAAGTCGTGGGAATGAATTGTTAATCCGTAGCCACGATATACATATTTTCCCCACATGTCGGGCTCAGTACAAGTTTGGAACGACATGAGTTAAAATCATCATTTTTAGTGAACTGTTCCTTTAAAATTTACTGTGTGTATGGTGATAATTAACATTTCTGATAACTTTGTTTTTTTATATGTTTGCAAAAAAAATGATAAATTAATTAAATTATCATTTTCCCTTCTGAAACAGCTTTAAAACAATTACATTTCAACTAGTTAATCATGTCTAATGTGGCGTGTGTGTGTGTTTGTTTACATACCTGATATCCCCCTCTGCAGCTGCATCTGTGGGGCTGAAAACACAAATACATAAATATAGCATTAAGAGACTCCCCTGAAGCATCATAAAAAGACATTTACACACACAAGCATTGCCGAGCATATCACAGTGACCCCTGCTGTACATTTCTCTCAGCACCACCACGCTTCACATTAAACCCGAAGCACTGCTGCTGATGCCATGTAATAGGAGGCTGAAGAAGTGCTGTGTAATCATGTATGGGTAAATCGCAATGCAGTGCAGCTGACCCAATGAACTTTTATATAGGGATGCGTCCAGTGAGAAAAACTCTTAATTGATTTGTCTTCTGAGCATTTGGGCTTGTAATGTCATGTTGTCCTTGAGAACATGTAGAAGGCAGAAAAAGATCAAGTTTTATAGGAGTATTGATTTGGAGAGTTACATAATTATATCTAAAAACGATCAAGGCTATGTTTGAATATGTTTGATAGCATACTACTATATTAGAAATGCTGCTGGAAAACTAATCCAGCAGAATTGTGAAATAAAAAGTCGCAATTATCTTTTAAAATGTCTTTATTTATTATTTACATCTTTATTTTAGTGCCGTAGTTACACGTTACTACATGTACTTACTATAGTAATAACAGTAAATTGTGCATAATTACAAGTAACTAACCCTAAACCATATCCCTAACCAACTGTAACTCTATAGTAAGTACATGTAATTAATAGTACTTAGTACTTATTTGATTAATTACAATGTAACTACAGCACTAAAATAAAGTGTAACCAAAATGTTTTATTTACAAGCTTTCGTATGAATCAAGGTTCAATCACTGTTGAATTTTGTTTCGATTTTGCAATTTGAATCAATGTTGATATTGCAATATTTTGTTAAAATTTTAACTTTAATTTGTATTTTGTTTATCCTTTTAGCAGTAAACATCGTTTCAATTTTTTTTTTTTTATCATTTCAATGTTTATTCACAGGTTAATTATGATTATGAACGAAGGTTCAATCACTGCTGATTTTTGTTTTCATAGTAGTTTTATTTAACCCAACTATTGTTTAAAAATTACTGTATTGCTTGCTTAAAATGAACCCAAAGTATGTTGGAAATGAACATTTATTAATAAATGTAATGAATAATAATTAAACAATAAACATTTATTAAATTGCTTATAAATAAATGCTCACCTTTTGATTATTATTGTTGCCTCTAGTGTCTGATTTTTAATTTCCAACCTATTTTGGGTTAATTTTAAGCCAGCCATATAGTCATTTTTAAACAGTATTTGGGTTAAATAAAACTGACCAGCACGTTGGGCAAACATTTAACTGAACCGCTGGGTTTGTCCATTTTCAACCCACCTTGGGTTGTTTTTAACTCAGCATTTTTTAGAGTGTAGAATCAACGTTGATATTGCAACATTTTTTCAATGTTTTTCACAGCGTATAATGTTAAAATTTCAATGCGATTTATAAGTATTGTCTTAACCTTTTTACAACTTTTACAACATTAAACACTGTTTTAACATTTTTTTAACGTTTCAACATATATGAAACATCATGAATCACATTGATATCATGATGTGGTTTCAACAACTTTTATAATAGCCGCATTTCCATTACAGATTTGCACAAAACTTTTGCGATATTTTCTAAATATCAATAAAAAACTATTGCGAAATGACAGCGTTTCCATTAACCGATGTTTTTCCTCTCGTGATAAGTCATTCCAAAAATCATGGCAACGGATGTTGGTAGGTTTACATATAGCCTATCCCATACACATGTTATCCAAGCGTTTATGGCAAGGAAAGCCCTTATACTTGGGATCGGCCATGTGTAAGCTGTTTCTGGGTGTTTCTCCCTCCTGTCTGCTTTGAGGTCTTGATAAATTCAAATTGTGGCATTTCTTTGTTGTTAAGAATCCAGTAGTCCCGTAATACTTTTGTCTTTTATGAGTTTAATGAAGAACTCTCGTTTTCTGTCCAAACATACCGCGTCCTCTTTAAAGAGTGATCGACTTTTACATACAGCAGGTGACCTGTAAATGCGAAAAAAACTGTTTCCATTGCAGTTTTGTGAAATATTCCTTTTTCGAATTGCCTGAAAACCACCTCATGCGAGTGTAAAAACTTTTTTGCGACATATAGGAGTTCTTGCGAAATTGACGTGTTTCCATTGGGCATATTTTCAATTCGCAATTTCAATTTGCGCAATTTAAAGGGTAATGGAAACGCAGCTGATGTCTTGTTAAAAGTTCAATTGTATTTGGCTAAGCTTTTTACAGTCATTCAGCATTAAACGTTTCAATGTTTGTTTGTTTTTTTCAATAATTTCAACCACATTTCAATGCTGAAGGTCAGTCACTTTCCAGATTGAGAATGTCACTCTCTCAATTAAATGAATGTATGAGGTCATGTGACATCAGTGTAGCATAATACAGTTTAAAATGCTTCCATAGCATCAAGCATGCTGTTTCACATACATTTTTAAACAGTAAACATATACAGAGTGTCTACTGCACAGTATGCATAATGCTAGTATTCCATTCCAAACATAACCATTTCCCATTTGAGCTGTGAGAAGAATGGATTGTGATTGGTTGTCAAGCTTTATTGGAAAACCTGGCCATCACATATAAAGAATGCTTGTAGTAAGAAAATACTTTTTTTTTTTTTTTTTTTTTTTTTGAAAAGCCAGGCAACATTTTTTTTAAGTATCCAAATTGCTTTTTCATTTCAATGAATTGAATGAAATAACAGATGTCTATTTGAAATGTCTCTGTGCATGTCCGGTAATAATACACCTTGGCTTTGTAATGTATGGCATAGAGATTGCTGCCAACAGTAATAAGAGATGTCTATTCTTGGCTGCCATTCCAGCTCAATTGCCAAGAACAGGACAGACACCTACACAGAAGCACACTCTCACACACCCACATTCACAAACTGTGACAGCGCGTGTTGATTTATTGATGACCAGGTGGACAGTAACACATTTTATCACCAGCACCAACTGTCAACTTTAAAGTAAAACGCTTTTTAATAGTCCTCCAAAGAGCTAATATCTGCACTGTTCCCTACAGAGTTTATGTATTTAACAGACAGACCAAATGAGTCCACCCATTACAGTAGATAAGAAAGCCATTAAAAAAAACAGCTGTCTCTATTGGAGCCATGGTTTAGCGGTTAGTGTGTGCGCACATACAAGCCAGACAAATCCAGCTGGTGTCATTTCCCGATCTGGGTTTCTCATCATTTTCTGCCCTCATTCCACTTACCATTTAAAATGTGGCCCAAACAACAATTGTCTCAAAACTTAGTAAGCAGCATGACTTGATTGCTTTTTAACCACAACATGTCCAAAATTAGGTATTGCAGGAGGCAGCATATATTCATTTCCAACAATGAGACAAGCTTTCTCTCTGCAGCATGCCTAATATGTCTAAAAAAAGCTGTTTAGGTAGGTTTTGAGACATAGCTATCGACTTGTTAGATTAGCTAATATGCTACCATTAGAATGAATTAATAGAATATGAAATATGTGAATATAGCATGAACTGAGTATTAATAGAATATCAAATATGTGAGTGGCTGCTAATGAAGTTTATGTACATTAATACATTTACAATTGATAAAATTTGGAGTCCATATGAAACATGGTGGTGGAGATGGGGGTATAAAGTATATTCCAATGCTTTTGCATTTTCTTATGTTCCCCAAGTAACTGTGTATTCGCTCACAAAATTGTATTCTCTTGCAAAATTTCTGCATTCACTGAGAAACTTTGATTCATTTGCAAAACTTTTGCTTTGTTTTGTAAAAGTGCTGTGGTCCCCCAAGAAACATTGCTTTCGCTTGCAAAAATGTTATCTTGCAAAAGTTTTGCGCACCCCCAAAAAATTAGCGTTTGCTCGCAAAAATGTATCTCACAAAAGTTTTGCGCTCTCCAAGATATTCGCATTTGTTCGCAAAAATGTATCTCACAAAAGTTTTGCGCTCTCCAAGAAATTTGCATTTGCTTGCAAAAAAAAATATTTTGCAAGTTTTGCGCTCTCCAAGAAATTTGCATTTGCTCACAAAAATGTTATTTTGTAAAAGTTGTGTGCTCTTCAAGAAATTTACATTTGCTCACAAAAATGTTATTTAGCAAAAGTTTTGTGCATATAAACGTTGCGTACGCACAAAAAAGGCACTGATATGTGCGTACTCAATTTTCTACGCACATATCGGGATTTATAAAAAATAAACTTACTGTACAGGAGCTCTAGACCGTGCGTACACATTCTTTTACTGGAGTGAGTGAAGTAATGAAGTAAACAGAATGATTTTAAACTCTGTTTTCCATTTAAACATTTGAATTTCCACATTTAAATTAAATATATCACTCTCCTTAATGGAGTTAAGCACCGAAATTACATGAAATCATTATCCAGAACTTATTTTATATTAATTTAAATAGAAATATTTGTACACTGTAAAAAGTAATACGCTCTATCTACTCAATAAAATTGTAGCAACAGATTACAGGCAATATTATTAATTAAACTCAACATATAAAAATTTAGTTAGAATTAATCAAATTAATTCCTTAAAAGTCAACCATTTAAAATGTGTGAAATTAGCAAACACCATTACAAAAACCCACAAACTGGCATAAAAAGCAAAGAGTCAAACTGCCCAACTAAATAAAACACTGATCACCATAATAGTGACCAAACATTTTCAATAAAATCAACATCAACATCTAAACCTCTGTTAATTCTTGTTTCTCTTTGCTTCAGTGATTCTACTTGTTATCATCAGGTGTCTTCAATGTTGGCATTGTAAATTTGTGAGTAAATTTTACTCGTTTTAAATGGTTGACATCTAAGGAATTTATTTGATTAATTCTAACTCAATTCTATTTGTTGAATTTAATTAATAATATTGCTTGTAATCTGTTTCCAAAATTTTACGAAGTAGGTATAGCATATTACTTTTTACAGTGGATGCGCTGCTTTTGAACATTTTTCCTGTGGCATGCTGTGTTTTAATGTTTGAACTACAGCAAGGATTGCTTGACGCATGCTAATTCCGCTTTAAATTGTGTTCTAAATAGCAGAACTCATGTTCTGAGAAAATATTTTCTCGCGAATAATGATCAATGATGCACACTTTGTCTAAGAAGATAGCTTATGGCATAATGACAGACACCGACGGAATCGCTCGGTGATCGTCTGATGAGTAGATACTGTACACAGTACTGTACACAGTACTGTACAACCTTTGCTGAACACAGGTGTGCTGCTGGTGTCGTACACAGACAGACAGTAGCTTAAAGATACCCCATTTCATGGTCTTCCCAATATTATGAAAAAATGCCATTGTAATTGAAGGATAGATTTTGAAGGAAACGGTAAGAGATGTACATTTTATTTTATAAAAATGTTTTGTCATACAATAATTTACAATGCACAACAAGGCCGCCTATCTGTTTCAATTAAAAATATATAAACAACCTAAAATATAGGCTAGGTTTACAGGCAAAATTGCATAAATTTGATTTGTTTAAAACAATTAAAAATACTATTTGGCCAGTGGAAAAGAATGAGAATAACTCTTTGCTGAAAACATACGGAACAGTATTTTATAAAAGTTTGATTTGTCGTTTTCTAAAACAAGACAAGGATAGTGAATGATTTTTTAGCAATGTAATGTGATGGCATTTATAATCATATTTTCCTAATGTCTTGTACCGGTGTCACATGGAGGGGAATATGCATGGAAATGATATGGAAATGACGTAACGCATAGTAAAACTAGGTGTTGTAAGCTCCATATATGGTTATTTCGGTGAGGAGAAGGGGTGAAGATTCATGTACGCACAATCTTCCACTGACTGGGTTTTATAAAAGGAATTTTGCGCAGGTTCTGGCATACCTGGTTTTATAATTCTGAAAACTTTTGTGCATACGGAAAATCTGGCTTTTATGTGTACACACACTTTTAGGATGAAATCTATGGAAAGTTTTATACATGAGGCCTCTGGAAATTTGCTCTCAAAATTTTTTTTGCAAGTTTTGTGCTCTCCAAGAAATTTGCATTTGCTTGCAAAAATGTGTTATCTTGCAAAGGTTTTGTGCTCTCCAAGAAGTTTGCATTTACTCACAAAAATGTTATTTTGCAAGTTTTGTGATCCCCCAAAAATTGCATTCGCTCGCAAAAATGTGTTCTCACAAAAGTGTTGCATTCCCCTAGAAACTTTGCATTCATTTGCAAAACTTTTGCTGTTTTGTAAAAGTGTTGCACTCCCCCAAGATACATTGCTTTCTCTAACAAATGCACTGAAATATAGTTCTTCCTCCCACCTTATAATTATTTCAAGTTTTGCATTGGCTCACAAAACACAATGTTTCTTCAGGGATCACAAAACTTTTGTAAAGAGAGCACAATGTTTCTCTGGCAACACAAAAGCATTGAAAAACAATTTTTCCTTCCATATAATTTTTCCTCCCCAACACCATGTCCCTTTAGGAGCGCTGTAAATTCCAGCCAGAATGTTGTTTATGTAGCTGCACATGCAGACAATCATATTCAATGCTTTCTACACTTTTTCAATGCAATGCATTCTAGTATTGCCATGAAGAATACATGCAATGCTGCCTAAGATTTTAGCCAAAATAGAGCCACATAATTTGCTGCATACCATCTCAAACAAGCTTTGCGCAAAAATTAACTTGTCAAAAACTACAGCAATAGATGTACAGCTATGATAATGGCAGATATATTATAATATATTATGAATAGTAAAAAGTATTTGTATGTGTTGTAATTATAAAGACCTCATAAAGTAGCTGAGGGTGACTGACGAAACACAGAAATTAAAAAAAACAAAGCCGGGGGATTATGCTAACAAACCACAGAGAAAAGGATCAGCACTGCACAGCATGACAGGACACATCCACACACCCTCATCGTGTGCACACAATAATTAACAGGCTCTCTGCGGGATGGGCTAAATGTTTGTGCTTGTGTTTTGCAGTTTGTAATAAAACAGAACCTACCTTTCACTTCCCTCTCCATCCAGAGTGGGCAGTCTACAAAATAATACACAGAAAATTAATAACTCAACAAGGAGGAGAAATTAACATGACAAAGATGCTGACGTGCATAGATTCTGATAAACTGTGCTGAAAAATAATCACTTAAAAAAACAAACAAAAAAAAACAAACATTTTTTTGAATTGTGAACATGAATCAGAGCTGAAATCAGAGCTGAAATAATTTATCTATTTATTTGCTATTTAACATTTCTAAGAGATTCCAGTGAATGATAAACATGGTGCTATAATATTGCAAGGATTCTGAAAGGCAAGATACAATGGCGTGCAAAATAAATCCATAAAGTGCCACTGCTAGAATTGAAATTAGCTCTGAGGCTAAACTAACAGAAATTGTCCTTGAAAAGTCAACAGGAATATAAATAAGAGCTTTTCTGCTTCTTGAAGGCATTTGCTGCAGCTGTAGCTCTTATGGCTCTGTCCTTTCAAAACGGGGGCATTTAAATTTAAAGCCATAATATACAGTTCTCTTTAATGTCTTTAATGTTGAGCTAGGACTCAACATGTCAATTTAAAAGAGGCTGCTTTGGACATTTGAAGTCTTACTGCAACGTGTTTTCAACATTTTCATCTTCATTATCTCTTCTTAGTAATTGTTTTAATGGCAATGTACTGTAAACTGTCAATCCACATGAGGGACAACCATAGAAAGCAGATGACGTATGTGGTTCCAGGTTCCATTTTTAGACACCATACTGAGAAATGTAATTAGCCACTGTGTGTAATTATAAAATGACTGACATTTTTAAAATCATAACATAGCATTTTTTAGAGGTACTAACAGTGCCACTCCTAGATGTCTGGGGCCCTAAGCAAAACTTTTAAGGGGCCGCTGTCAGTAAGTTCATAAAACCCCCAAATGACCCCCAACCCCTTAATCTGTTTTTTTCCAGAGCAGTTTCACTGTCAAGAAACAACAGTGACTTGAAACAGTAATACAATTGTAATACAAATTACAAACAATACGACAAATACAATAGAAAAAAGATAGAAATGAAATGATTTAGCCTACTAAAATAATAGCCTTGTCATGATCCTTGTCTGTGTTCCCTGTATCTCCTCTGTTTGTGCACCTCATGTTCCCCTGCTGCTCCCCTTGTTAGTTACCATGGACACTCATTGGACCACGCCCCCTTGTTAACTTGTTATCTTGTTCCTGTACCTCCTCTGTGTGTGCACCTCATGTTCCCCTGCTGCTCCCCTTGTTTGTTACCATGGACACTCATTGGACCACACCCCCTCGTTAACTTGTTATCTTGTTAAGCGTGTTTGTGCCTGTGTATAAATAGTCCCTGTGTTTCACTCATTCCCTGCGAAGTTTTGTCTAGTGTTACTACTGCAATTCTGAGCGTTTCCTTGTTCCTTGTTTCCTGTTCCCTGGTTTTTCTTATTCCCTGCCTGTTTACTGGATTACTCTGCCTTGTCTGCTGCCTGCCCTGACCCATTGCCTGTCCCCGGTTATGATTCATCTCTGCCTTGGACATTGTTACTGCTGGTGTTTGACCCTTGCCTGTACGACCACGATAATCTTAAGAAATCCTGCATTTAGATCCTCAACCTCCGTGTCCCTGTGCAGTTCGTGACATAGCCTACTATACAGATATTGCATTTACATTTACATTTAGTCATTTAGCAGACGCTTTTCTCCAAAGCGACTTACAAATGAGAATAGTAGAAGCAATCAAATCAACATGAGTACAACAGTATGTAAGTGTTGTGTCAAGTCACAGTTTCATCAGTAAAGTGCTCGTATTTTTTTTTTTTTTTTTTTTTTTTTTAAATATATACGCAAATAGATGGAGAAAGAATAGAAAATCGAAAAAAAGAAAAGTAAAATATAAATGTAAAAAAAAGTGCTATATTACTGGGTCAAGTGTTGACGAAAAAAAATATGTCTTTAGCAGTTTTTTGAAAATGGCTAAAGACTCAGCTGCTCGGATAGAGCATGGTAGCTCATTCCACCAACCAGGAACAGACCAGGAGAAGGTCCGTGAGAGTGATTTTGTGCCCCTTTGGGATGGCACCCCAAGACGCCGTTCACTTGCAGAACGCAAGCTTCTGGAGGGCGCATAAGTCTGAAGTAGTGGGTTTAGGTATAGTGGTGCAGAGCCAGTGGATGTTTTGTAGGCAAACATTAGAGCCTTGAATTGGATGCGGGCAGCAATTGGCAGCCAATGCAAACTGATGAAGAGAGGTGTGACATGCGCTCTCTTCGCTTCGTTAAAGACCGGTCTTGCTGCAGCATTCTGGATCAGTTGTAGAGGCTTGACAGTACATGCTGGAAGGCCTGCCAAGACAGCATTACAATAGTCCAGTCTGGATAGAACAAGAGTTTGGACAAGAATTTGTATGGAAAGCTCCGATAGGAAGGGTCTAATCTTCCTAATGTTGTACAGAGCAAATCTGCAGGACCGGGCAGTAGTAGCGATGTGATCTGTGAAGCTTAAACAATCATCCATCACCACTCCGAGGTTCCTGGCCGTCCTGGAAGGAGTTATGGTTGACGACCCAAGTTGAATGGAAAGGTTATGATGAAGTGTTGGGTTGGCACAGACCACAAGCAGTTCTGTTTTTGCAAGGTTGAGTTGAAGGTGGTGGTCCTTCATCCAGGCGGAAATGGCTGTCAGGCAGGCTGCGATGCGACCAGCAACTGTCGGATCATCTGGTTTGAATGAGAGGTAGAGTTGTGTGTCATCAGCATTACAGTGATAGGAAAAACCATGTTCCTGAATGACAGATCCTAGTGATGACATGTAGATGGAGAAGAGAAGTGGTCCAAGCACAGAGCCCTGAGGTACCCCAGTAGCAAGATGATGCGACTTGGACACCTCACCTCTCCAAGATACCCTGAAGGACCTACCTGAGAGGTAAGACTTGAACCACTGGAGTGCGGTTCCTGAGATGCCCTTTGACCTGAGGGTTGACAGGAGGATCTGGTGGTTAACTGTGTCAAAAGCAGCAGACAGATCCAGTAAGATGAGTACTGATGATTGTGAAGTTGCTTGTGCCAGTCTCAGGGCTTCAGTGACTGAGAGCAGGGCAGTCTCAGTTGAGTGGCCACTCTTGAAGCCAGACTGGTTGTTGTCAAGGAGGTTGTTCTGAATGGAAGAAGGGATACCAGTCTATAGTTTTCTAAAAGTGCTGGATTCAGAGTGGGTTTTTTAAGCAGTGGTGTAATCCTAGCCTGCTTAAAAGCTGTGGGAAATGTACCAGCGTGAAGAGAAGAATTGATCATGTGAGTGAGTGCAGGTACAATTGAGGAGGAGATGGCCTGAACAAGATGAGTGGGGATAGGGTCAAGTGGACAGGTAGTAGGGTGACTGGAAAGGATGAGTTTGGAGACATCTGCCTCAGAGAGCAATATATTGAATAAAGTAATCAATAGGGCTGGGACGATACATTGATTTTCGATCAATACAATGAATCTGGATCGATCCTGATATTTTCTCTCTCTAATCGATTCTGAACTTAGTTTTAACAGCAGATGGCGCTCTAGATAAGTTTTTAACCGCACAATCAAACGCTCATGAAGAAGACTGCTGGACAGCGCTCGTGCGTTCGGCTGAGTCATGTAAGTGGTTAAATATATTTGCACCTCGCCTCAGAATGCTTTTATGATACGAGATTTGTAATTCACTTCAAGCTTTTCAAACTTTATGAATGATTATTTTAGGTTTAATTGGTGTGTGTAAAGGAACTGGAAGCAGGCAGTGCACGAGTGTTTCTAAAGCATGGATAGTAGTGCCATCTGCTGTTTAAAAACTAAGCTCAGAATCGATTTGAGAGAGAATCGCGATACATCGGAAAATATCAGAATCGCTCCAGATTCTTCGGATCGCGAATCAAGATTCGATGTATTGTCCCAGCCCTAGTAATCAAATGTAAAAATAAAACACTACATAGTCTTCAGAATTAAATATACATCAGCAGCGGGTTTATTGGCTGCTGTCACTTTAAGGCTGAATGCACAGATCTAATATACTGACAAGCATTCGACTACTTTTTCAACTGTTTATGTTCACTTAAGAATTAAGACATAACGGACTGCGTTTAAGGGAAAACTCACCAAGACTGACATTCTGACTTTTTTTTTTTTTTTTTTTTTCATTTAAGGTCAAGCCAGAAGCCCAAAGTAGCCTATACTTGTCTATGCCTGCCAGAAAACTGCTTTCGCAGTTCATTACATCAACTCCTTTTTAATCTCAAGCAAGTCCGGCATGGGACTGATTACGACAGTCACGTTACATGATTTGACTGATTTGGGTGTTATGTAGGAAACGCAACAGTGCACCGCTTTGAATGCGGCATTGTGTTTTCATAATTGTTGGAAACCAAAATCAAAACTAAACTTTCACACAGCACTAGGTATTAAATCATGTTTGAGAGCAAGGGGGCCCCCTGGTGGTTCGGGGGCCCTATGCAACTTGTGTACTTTACGTATAGGGAGGACTGGCACTGGGTGCTAACAAAGACTATAGATATAGAAAGACGGTTTGCTTCTATTAGTTATGATTGGGATAAACTGCAATGTGCAATATGGCGGAATACATCCCGCCTTCTAAGTAAAAGAGCCAATCGCTGATTGATAAAGTTGCGTAGCTGCCGTTAGAGGCTCCGGTTCCCATAGAAACCTGAGACTTGCGCATAGGACTGCACATGCGCATTGGCTCATCTAGCCTGAAAAATAAGCTTTTTTTAATGCTATTTTAGCACAAGAAATGACATTTACGGGACGATTCATGTCAGATTTTGTTGCTGATTTGAAATATGTAATTTAATTGTGAGTTCGCCAAGCAGTTTTTGAGATTTCAGGATTTCCCCATTCAAATAGATAGGACTTGGTCTTGGATGCCCGAAATAGCTGCCTGGAGGCGTTGCAAATATGGCCGCTGTGTCATGTCATACTATAATAAAATAAATGAAAAACTAAAATAAAAATATAAAATTCAAAGCCAAGTAATTTTATTACAGACTTTACTTAATACAAACTTTAATAATACTTTATTAATTATGAAAAAATTGCTTTTATTTATAATATTTAAATATCCCTTTAAATACTAAACACTATATATAATTTATAATATAACTATATATAATGTGCTTACAGAAAAATTAAAAAGAAATTTGCTTATTGATTTACTACATCTAAAATAATGACAGCTAACTTCACTACATTGTGTTGTAGATTTGTGTTTAGGATTTGTTTACATTTTAAACATTTATCTGTGCAGATAACAGTTGTTTGATAAATGATTGAGATAAAGGAGATGTTTATACTCTCGTGGCCTTGTTTGTAAAAACAAACTTAAACTTAATATATAAAATTCTACAATCATATGTTCTTTAGCTGTCTTGTGTGTTCTTTTAACACAATCATGTGTTGTGAAGTAAGCTGTCTGTGATCTCTTTAAATCAAAGCAAAATAGTTTACTAAAAATAAACAGAAACAGTAAATGTTTACAGGCAACAACTATCAGGGATAAAAGACTATTTAGCTTATCTATTACTTACCGAAAAGTCATATTTATGATTTTTAGGACATGACATGTTGAGATTAGAAACTGCGCCAGTCATTCATGTGAACATTTGTGTGATAAATGATTCAGATAAAAGAGAGCTTTTCTTGCCATAGCGCCTGATACTCTCTGATCATCAGCCAAAAGTTGTCGTACCCAGCATGAACATTTACACGTAAAAACCATTTCCTTTAGTCAATTAGACAACACCCAGTTATGGTGTCATTTTTGTAGTATAAACATTTGCTTTTTAAGACCCACATTTAGCCTGATTGAAGAGTTGACGATTGTTCAAGGAGATATTTTGTGCCATAAGGCTTTGTAGTCTATTTTTAGAGTAAATTTAGCTTCACCCTCAGCTAACATAGCCATACTGGGAGCACATACCATGTAAACCATTTGAATACTGAAGATCTACAGACTCAGAATGAACTTCTCAGAGTGTTCACATCTCTAATATCGCCCATGGATAATTCATCTTATATGTCAGATACATTATGCATGTAAAAAAAAAAATGCAGAAGCAAATGCTTGGCCAATGAATTGTGGATTCATTAACAAACCTCGGTACTCTGTAGGCACTAGAGTTACTTTAAAATGTATGTGCCATTACAATAGATGCCATTATTCAGGTTTAATTAATTTAAAGAGTATTTGTTTTAGGTCTAAGAGGGTAATTTGATTTAGAAAGCTCGAAAGGGCAACATTTCATTGACTAACCCCTTTCGTTTCACTGAATGATTGATGCATCTATCCTACAGGTTTATTTATATGTTATATTTTAATCTAAAACACTTTAAGTGGACCCACATTGTCTGTCTAATCCCATTGTTATCTTAAGTAGGCCCTTTGATTTGGGCTGAATTGGTTGGTTGTTGCCAGGGAGGACTGGCACTTGAACAAACGTCCATCTGTATTGTGCTTGACCCAGGATGCCTCTCATAAAAGGGTGTGTGAACATCAAAACACAAGCCCTAAATCAACATTGTAATCACTAATGGCCTGTTGGACAGCACAGCCTGAAGAACAGGTGACTAATTTGTGAAGAGGACTTGATATGGTGGTGAATGGGTTCATCACAGCCTCTGTTTGACCCCAGAAGGTCAGGTGTGTGACGCATTTCTAGTGCTCTAATGTCAGTGTATTTCTGATATGGCCTTGTTGCCCTTGATCTGCTGACATTTGAGGTATTATGAGATGCAGCAACATATGGCCTTTTTCTTTTTATGACCTTTGAATCAAGACCTTTTTGAGGTGATCAGGGATTGTTTCACTGGAATCACATTGGTGAAAAGTGCAGCTTGTGTGTGATTGGCCAGTTGCAACAATGTTTGATACTTAGGGTCATGTGACAGATGCATCTGTATAAACTTATGGAAGTTCAGAGGCCGGATTCACCAATGTCTTGAACTGCTTGAAATGTAACAGAAACAATCTTAGGAATGTAATTCTTTAAAACTACTGTTTACTTTAAAATTTTATATACCCGTTTAATTTTTATATTTTGCATTCCCAAAAAGAGTTCCTAAGAATGTTATTAAAATGCAAGAATTTAAATCCTTTTTTTAAAAAACATCCCAATGAATATAAGCGGCAGTCCAATTATCTATATAATTGTGTGTGTGTGTGTGTGTGTGTGTGTGTGTGTGTGCGCGCGTGTGTTTACTAAAACTAAAACTATTAAAAATTGTTTTTGTTAAATGAAATAAAGTAAGATAAAATAAAATGTAAATACTAGACAAGTTCTAAAATTACTTAAACTAAAATAAAAATAAAGCTAAGTAGAAATATAAAAACTTAAACTGAAATTAATAAATATAAAATAAATATATGAAAATATAAAAATAAAAATGTAAAAAATACTAAAATAACAAAAAGTTTGTAAGAACCTAAGAACCTTGCCAATGTTTTTTTTTTTTTTTTTTTTTTTTCTCTCCAGCTTATTTTCAAGAAATGCTCCTTTTTCTTGCCGGGCGAGGAAGTTTTGAAAGAGCTTGTTTTCATAATAAATTTAATATTGTCAAAATATTAAGGAAATGTGATTCCTCATGATGACTCCAATAAATCAAATTTGTGAATTTCTGCTGATTTCACACCCAAAATTGATGCAGATTCTTTGTGGGTCAGCTGATCCCGATAAAAATTTTGGCTCACAGAATTGGGAATCAATAGCAGCGGCAGTCCAATTTTTCCTAGGCTCTTGCTGTGTCTTACACAAGCCTAGAACTGAACAGCCACATGAGTTCAGATCTTCTTTAAAATGTTAACAAGTGCTGGTAACACAATAAGCAACTTTTAGAGGCTGAGGATAATAGAGTTATATAAGCTTACAAAACAGAACCGCACTAAACAGACCCTTTTCAGAATTTTTTTTTATATAATAGCGACCCAAAGCATCCACAGCATCATTAAAGCAATTTCAAGCTCTATATGAAAGGCATTACTCATTATAATGTATTCTCTGCACACAGCGCTCTCCATGTGTGCTCTCTGATTCAAAGAGCTCTCATGAGCAAATGGGATTCCATCCTGTGAACACACCAATCACTTCAACCAGGCATGAGTATGAAATTAGGGTGACCACTTTTGCCATCAATTAGGGCTTTTCAATTACTTTAACAGCAAATTGCCATCTTTCATTCTACCCACTGTTCAACCAGGAAAGACACAGGAAAAGGAAATAAACCTCTGAAGAGTGATAATTATCTTACGACAATTGATGTCATTCAGCAAAAAAAAAAAAAAAGGGGAGATAAAAATGAGCATATCCATCAACTACTGTACATCGGTAAACATTTTGATGCGCTAAACCCTTTTCTGCAAAAAAAGTACTTGTGTGGAAACTTGGCTGTTCACACTAACAACGATAACAATAAACATGAAAACATTGGTGGAAATCGTTTTATGGGGGGGTCAGGAATTAATCCCTCCTCCCTTTGGTCCACTGCCTGCTTTCCTCTTTTACCTCCCCTACACACACAAGTCCGGTGGGAGAGAACCAGTGTTGCCAGGATCGCGGTTTTCCCGCACAATTGGGCTATTTTGAAAATGTAGTCACAGGAAAAATTACAGAGAGTGTTGCAAATTTTTTGGGGGAATAATTTTATAATGTACCGCGGCCATGAAAAAGTTTATTTTAGACAAAGAAAATGAAAAAGGATGCTTTTAATAATGCGTATTATCCTTGTAATGAATAACTGGCCACCTAAGGACAGAAGAAAAGCGATACGTTTGACGTCACCAACTATGACATGAGGTTCACCCACCGCAGAGATTTTAAAGCTTTCACATAGTGGAAATGTGTCATTATCATTGTACTTGCGGTGTGGACTTCCCTATTCTTATAGAATTAGAATGATTATTAAAACTTTATAGTTATAGTTATCGTTTCCATTCAGTCGGTCACGTTCAACGTATGTCGGACAGACCGACATACGTTGGAATCTCGCTAGAGAGGCCAATCTGCTTTGAGTGTAACTAAAACAAGCCAATGCACATTGGCATGCAATCATATGCAGCAGCTGCTCGCCTCGCAGCGCGGGTATTTAATGAGCAGCAGGTGCGTTGCATCTTCAGCTTTTCGCTTCGGAGCCGAACATACAGTATGTGTCTGTGTTTCTGCAAGCAAGTGTCTTCTAAGACAAGTCCAGATCTTCATACTTCTCTTTTCTCCAGTGCGGGCGGACAACATAGCAGCTGGGTCGAGTCCTCCCTTTCTTTTTATTATTTTTCTTATTTTGCGCGGTTGGTCGGTCGTGCGATGTCCACTATGGTGGTCGAGGAACGCCATCTCTGGCTGTGTCTGGCCGACATGAGGGATACCGACAAAGTCAGGTTTCTTAATTCCCCCGTGTCCCAGACCGGCCCCTTCAGCAACACGGTCGAGAACTTTGCCCAGCAGTTCTCGGCTGTACAGAAGCAGTCTGAGGCCATCAGCCACATCCTGCCATGGCGGTTAGCTGCTGCGTCCACCCATCTGCCGCCGGCAGCACCTCAGCCTGCTCGTCGCCAAGGGTGCCCCCCTGCGGCTGCCCCCGCTCCCATGCCGCAGCAGCAGCCTCCATCCAAGTGGCGCCATGGAGCCGGTCGCAAGCGGGGTGCCCAGCCCGTCCAGGCCCCTGCCAAGAAGGGCAGTAAATCCAAGAGCAAGAGGCCCTAGGATGGGCAACCCGGAGATGGATGGGACTGCTCTTCAGGAGATGGTGACCACACCACTCCTTCCCCTGGAGAAGGGCCGGTGGTAAATCGTGTGTTTAGTTTTGTTTCTGTTCCCCAAATTTTCAAAAAAAGAGCAGTTTCCTTCATCTCCGGGTCCGAAGAGGGCTCGAAGAGTAGTGGGAGGAGAAAAATCTCTCCACTCTCATCCCCCGCTTCTATCGCCAGTGAGCAGCAGTGTGCGGTTCGAGAAGGCAACCAAAGCCTCTCCTGCGCCCTCTGTCCAACTGTGGAACCAGGTAGGTGTGGCACAGCACACTCAGACCCCGCTACGACCCGCTTTGCAAAGAGAGCCTCCCGAGCCGTGTCCCTGCGTTCCACCTTGCTGCCCCGCTGCGGGTACGCCTACAGTTGCTTTGATCCCGCTTGTACGGTCTCTGCGAGCCTGGTTAGTGCTCCCTAGTCTGTCTCGCTGGCTCATTCGGACCATCAGGCTCGGCTATGCGATTCAGTTCGCCCGGCATCCCCCCAAGTTCAGGGGCGTCCACTTCACTGCAGTGAAAGCTGTCGATGCCCATGTCTTGTGTGCGGAGATCGCGGTCCTAGTGGCGAAGGATGCGATAGAGCTGGACCCTCCAGCCGATATGAGGTCAGGGTCCTACAGTCCATACTTCATTGTACCCAAGAAAAGCGGTGGGTTACGACCGATGTTGGACCTGTGAGTTTTGAATCGCAGCCTCCACAAGCTAGCATTCAAAATGCTCACACAGAAACGCATTTGAGTGCATCCGTCCCCAAGATTGGTTTGCAGCGATCCACCTGAAGGACGCGTACTTTCATGTCTCGATTCTCCCTCGACGCAGGCCGTTCCTGCGCTTTGCGTTCGAGGGTCGAGCATATCAGCACAAGGTCCTGCCCTTCGGGTTGGCCCTGTCTCCCCGCGTCTTCATGAAAGTCGTGGAGGGAGCCCTTGTTCCCATGAGAGAACAGGGTGTTCGCATCCACAACTATCTCGACGACTGGCTCATTCTAGCTCAGTCTCAGGATCTGGTGCTCAGTCACCTCAGCCAGTTGGGCCTTCAGGTCAACTGGGAAAAGAGCAAACTCTCCCCTGTGCAGAGGATCTCTTTTCTCAGTATGGAGTTGGAATCGGTCAAACAGACCTCACAGAGGAACGGTGTTGAACTGCTTGAATACGTTCAAAGGCAGGACAGCGGTCCCACTGAAATTCTTTCAGAGGCTCCTGGGGCATATGGCAGCCGCAGCGGCAGTAACCCCGCTCAGTTTGCTTCATATGAGACCGCTTCAGCACTGGCTTCATGGTCGAGTCCTGAGATGGGTGTGGCAACGCGGCACATACCGAGTGGCAACCACTCCGGAATGCCGCCAAGCCTTCAGCCCGTGGTCGGACCCCTTGTTTCTTTGGGCAGGAGTGCCCCTAGAGCAGGTGTCCCGGCATGCTGTGGTGTTCACAGATGCCTCTGCCACTGGCTGGGGTGCCACGTACAATGGGCATGCAGTATCAGGGGTGTAGACGGGCCCCCAACTGCATTGGCACGTCAACTGCCTCGAGTTGCTAGCAGTACACCTTGCCCTGAGCCGCCTGAAAAAGGGCCGTTACAGGGCAAGCATGTGCTGGTCCGTACGGACAACACTGTGACCGTTGCGTACATCAACCATCAGGGTGGTCTACGCTCCCGTCGCATGTCGCAACTCGCCCGCCATCTCCTCCTTTGGAGTCAGAAGCATCTGAGGTCACTTCGTGCCATTCATGTCCCCGGTGTGCGCAACCGTGTGGCTGACGAGCTGCGCTGCCGGGAGAGTGACGACGCCACCCCCAGGTGGTCCAGCTGATTTGGAGAGAGTTCGGAGAGGCTCAGGTAGACTTGTTTGCCTCCCCAGAAACCTCCCATTGCCAGCTTTTTTACTCCCTGCCCGAGGGGATACTCGGTACAGATGCACTGGCACACAGCTGGCCCGGGGGCCTTCACAAATATGAGTTTCCCCCAGTGAGCCTACTTGCACAGACCTTGTGCAAAGTCAGGGAGGACGAGGAGCAGGTCCTGCTAGTTGCACCCTATTGGCCCAACCGGACTTGGTTCCGAGGTAAAGATTTAAAGATTCTGTCTATGAAGACATTGCTGCTGGTTGCGTTGGCCTCTATCAAGAGGGTAGGGGACCTGCAGGCATTTTCAGTCTACGAATCATGCCTAGAGTTTGGGCCATGGTACTGAGACCCTGGCCTGGCTATGTGCCCAAGGTTCCTACCACTCCCTTCAGGGACCAGGTAGTGAGCCTGCAAGCGCTGCCCCTGAAGGAGGAGGCAGACCCAGCCCTGGCTTTGCTCTGTCCAGTTCGTGCTTTGCGACTGTACATAGACAGAACTCAAAGCCTCGCTGACAGACATTTGTAGAGCTGTGGTCTGGGCGACACCTAACACGTTTGCTAGATTCTATAGCCTTCGTGTCGAGCCGGTCTCCTCCCGTGTTCTCACCTCAGGTCAGAGGCACGGAGTGGCCTCGGCTTAGTGTCGGCTTGCTGCGCTTACATGCGCTTATTACTCCAGAGAGTCCCTACAAGGCAGACCCTGTTGAGTCCTCCGATCACCCTTCAGTAGCCAGACGTAGCGGAGCATCTGGCGTCAGGCCTATACTCCGTTGTATCCTTGAGAACCGGATTTAGGCTGGGTACCATATGTGTGACCCAACAGGGATCCCATATGTGTAGTTCCACAGTTGCTCCTAAACGAAGCCCGTGTCTTTCCCTCTGGGAGAACCCACCTCTCATCAGGTTGGAGTCACCCCAGTACTTCCATATATAGTACAGCCCTACGGGGTTAGTCCATATGTACTTCTCCACATAACTCCTTCGGGGAAGGATGTGGCTTCCGCAGCGTTCCTTTCCCAGCGAAAGGGTACGCTTTCCCAGTGTTATCCAATAGTCTCACTGAATGGGTTTTTGAGGAACAGCAGTGATCGACACTCTCTGTGTTAGCCCTGTCCCACCGTCCTTAGGCAAGGGGGTTCAGGAGGCTTGCAACAGAGCGCTGGAAGGGGGGCAGCTCCTGTGGCACTTTGGTAGGGATTCCTATTCGGCGGTCTTTCCGATGTACGTCGAACGTGACCGCCTGAATGGGAACGTCTCGGTTACATAGGTAACCCTTGTTCCCTGAAGGAGGGAACAGAGATGTACGTCCCGTCGCCACAGTCGTTGTACCCTGCTGATGCTGCCGCCTAACCTGTTCAGCTCCTCAGCAAAAACCTGAAGATGCAACACACCTGCTGCTCATTAAATACCCACGCTGCGAGGTATTATCGAGTGTAACCGAGATGTTATCCACCTTTTTCCTATGCCCCATGATGTTTTGAGCAAATTATGGGTGTAACTTCCATTAAACTGTAAACAATCAGTGAAATGTTCACTCTATGAATGCAATAATACGCTTTTTTAAAAACTGGGCACAATGAGATGACATTATTCTACTCACCGTTCAACCATTGAACATTGAAAGGAAATTTAAAAGTGTAAAAGCATCAACAAAGTACATTTAACAGACCATGAATAACCCCAAAACAGCGATTCTTTCCGCAGCAATATTATGGATGGGTTAAATGTCACTGTGGTAATATACATTGATCAGGCATAACATTATGACCACCTTCCTAATATTGTGTTTGTCCCCCTTTTGCTGCCAAAACAGCCCTGACCCGTCGAGGCATGGACTCCACTAGACCCCTGAAGGTGTGCTGTGGTATCTGGCACAAAGATGTTCCATGGATTGGACTTGTTCGTCCAGCACATCCCACAGATGCTCGATTGGATCAAGATCTGGGGAATTTGGAGGCCAAGTCAACACCTCAAACTCGTCGTTGTGCTCCTCAAACCATTCCTGAACCATTTTTGCTTTGTCGCAGGGCGGTGGACAGGGGTCAGCATGGGCACCCTGACTGGTCTGCGGCTATGCAGCCCCATACGCAACAAACTGCGATGCACTGTGTATTCTGACACCTTTCTATCAGAACCAGCATTAACTTTTTGAGCAATTTGAGCTGCAGTAGCTCGTCTGTTGAATCAGACAGCACGGGCCAGCCTTCGCTCCCCACATTCATCAATGAGCCATAGCTGCCCATGACCCTGTCGCTGTTCCTTCCTTGGACCACTTTTGATAGATACTGACCAATGCAGACCGAGAACACCCCACAAGAGCTGCAGTTTTGGAGATGCTCTGACCCAGTCGTCTAACCATCACAATTTGTCAATTGATAGTCAACAGATAGACAAAGTCACATAAACCACGTGAAATCCGATCAGAGCAGTCAGACTGAAACGGATTTCCAGAAATGCGATTTGAATCGGATTCCAAACTACATATGAATGTAGCTTGAAACAATTTGTAAAAATCGCATTTCATGTGGTTTTTGGCCGTTTAGACTTGCTAAATTTGATCAGATTTCAATCTGTATGCACAAAAAATCGGATTTGGACTGACAGTCTGAATGAGGCTTTAGTCTCCGACACTGTCAAGTGCTCCAGAAGTTCTCACCTGTTCCATATAACTGTGCCAGAGATCTTTTGCATCTCGCCGAGTGCAGCCAGCAACAGAGATGATTTCCCACAACCCACCTGGCCCACTATCATAGTTAACTGGCCTGCAGAGAGAATGAATCAAGAATTAAGATAAGTGGATTTCATAGAGCAATAAAACACATCTGTGTGTCAAAGCAATTGTTCACCTAAACTGAAAATTCTGTTGTGAAGGGCATAGTTTTTCACAAAATAACAGTTTAAATTTCATTCTTTTCCACACACAAAATTTTCACTTGGCTTTAGAAGACTTAGAATATATTGCATAAGTCATATGGACTACTTTTATGATACTTCATGTCCTTTAGAGCTTGACAGCATAAGCAACCATGAACTATTTTCTTGTAAAAGACTGCACATTCTTCAAAATGTCTTCTGTTGTGTTTCACATAAAAAAATAAATAAATAAAAATAAGGAAGTCATACAGGTTTAGAATGTCTAATTTTCATTTATGATTGAAGTCCAAGCCAGATTCGAAGCCACATGAGTGCCATGGCTCAACATCACCAGCATCTGTAGATATATTTTTGACAGGACTTACCAAAAGGAATCTTAATATCCACATTGGACAACGTTGGGGTTCCATCAGTCCAGCTGAAATATCCACTTGTTATCTAGAATGGACAAAATGGAGACTGACAGTTATTCTTATTCTCAATGGGCTCTTCACATAGATGAAATTCCTGTTTACTGCCTGAGTACAGAAATGACTGGTCTCACCTTGATGCAGATATCTTCATCCTCCACAGCCAGCGGCTCGTCCTCTTGCTCGCTCTGAAGGGCAAAGCTGTTCCAGTCCTCTCTGACGGGGTGCTTACGGTTCACCACCTTCAGAGGCTTTATCAGAGGTGAGAAAAACAACATATCTGATAAAGCTCAGTATGAACAGTAATAACCTCCCCATTCCTATCAGGATTGTGATATTACAAATATAAATAATGTATAGTCATAGTCGTGTGGCTGGATTACTGAAAGTATGGTAGCATAAGCTTCAAGGTCTATTCATGACAGGAACAAATATTTTACTTTTAAAATAATGCATTTCTATTCACCTATTTATGGAAGCCCTGAACTGCATGGTGGGGGATAAAAAGAAAAGAAAACTTATCTTATTTTGACATAACTTGTTATTTAGACATAATAACTCGTTATTTTGAGATATTAAGTCGTTATTTCAACATATTATCTCGTTATTTCGACTTAACTTGTTTCGAAATATTAAGTCATTTCGACATATCTTGTTATTTAGAGATATTAAGTCATTTCGACATAATATCTCGTCATTTCTTTAGTCAAAAAAACAAATATCACGTTTGTCTACTACGAAAATGAAATAACGAGATATGTCAAAATAATGACTTAATATCTCGAAATAACGAGTTATGTCTAAACAACAAGATATTATGTTGAAATAACGGCTTAATATCTTGAAATAATGGGTTATGTTAAAATAATGAGATATTATGTTGAAATAACAACTTAATATCTCGAAATAACGATTTATTATGTCGAAATAATGAGATGTTTTTTTTTTTTTTTTACCCCCACCATGTGGTTCAGGGCTTCCGTACCTATTCATTCATGAAAATGTATCCAAGTTTTTTATCCTGGAGAGTAGACAAATCTATGCATGTATGTATGTATCTGTCTGTCTGTCTGTCTATCCATCCATCCATCCATCCATCTATCTATTTTTCTGTCTGTCTGTCTGTCTGTCTGTCTATCTATATCTCTGTCTATCTATCTATCTATCTATCTATCTATCTGTCTATCTGTCTGTCTGTCTTATTCGCATTAAGAATTAAACAAATTTGAGACAGTCACATTTTACTTTACTCACTGAATAAATAAAACATATTTATTAAATATTTTTTTATTTAATAATAAAACATTGAATTGATTATTTATTTAATGATAATTTATTTATATTATTCACATCAAGAATGCAATAAATTTCAGACAAAAGGTCACATTTTCATTAAACAACCAACCTACCTATCTAATTAACTAACAAACAAATAAAACATTTATCTATTTATTAAACAAGCTTTTGGGTCATAGTGCGACAATCTGTTGATGTGTTTAAGCTTTTATGGTGAACTGACTTGACTTACCAGGGCTTGATACTTGTTGTGATTGGTTGAATTGAGTAGGAAAGTTGTTCTGGGCTCCTGTTCATCTCCAATCTCATCAGAGGAGAAAAACTCGCTGAGCTTCTGAACACTGGCCAAAAGAAAACAATACAGTATGTCATGTGATATTCAGTCACATTAACAGCATTTGTTTATTCTTATTTGACAATTATTTGTTCACATGTCAAGAAATAAGTGACATTCTCAGATGACTGACACCCTTCCTAGAAAATAAAACAGGACTAAAGTATATACTTCTGTGTAATCAATAGTTCTATTTACTGAAAAGGCAATCCATTCTTTGCGAGAAAATCTGCACTGTCTATTGCGTGACAGTCAATTCCAATCTGAAATATTACCACGGTCCAACATGCAGGAAATAAATCCTGAGAGAAACAAGACTTGAAGACTTCAGACAGATGCATTTTATTTCCTAATCTAGAATGTATTGTTGCAAGTAGATAATGTTGTAAAGAAGCTGGAAACAGCTGATGCTATCGTGAAAAATGTTGATCACTAGCGGGTAGTCATTTTCCCTCAGGTGCCAAGTCACATATTGAGACCGGTGGCACATATGGCCTGTTTTTCCAGACAGCACTGATTTATGACCTGCTTGTACACTATAAATACAGCCTTCACTCTCTAAAATGTGTTCCACATCGTTGGGTTGATGTGATTGGACCCGAGGCACACATTTCCTTCTTCATAGGAGAGTCTATCGGTGATGAGAAAGGAAAATGCACACATTGCACGGCTGATCTGAAGTGATTTATCACACATTGACACAAGAAACACACAGGACCGAATCGTTATATTCCTGGGTGGTTAATTAAAACCTGTAAATCCTGAACCCATGTTGTTGGCTGCATGTCATTGTCATACACAATTGCTATTGCACAGAAATTAAGCAGTAAATTGTACTATGCAATTGGTTCAGCAGAGGAAAGGAAAATATAAATAATTTTAATGTTAAACCCAATAAAGCTTACTTGATGCACAAATTTCTATGGCCTCTAAATGATAAACAAATTAGAATATTTTCCAAGCTGATAATGTAACATTTAACCTAACCGTCGTTTGTCAGTGCCTCACCCGTCAAAGTTTAATGAGTGCATAGACGAATTGAAGCTGCCCAAAGTTATCTAAATTGAAAACAGATGAACACTCATATCCTATATATAGCTCCCGATCAGGGTGAAGTTCGGGGGTTGTCCTCAAAATGATATTAACTCAAGTGCTGAAAGCCCTAGTCGTTTTCTCTTGTCAGTCTTTGGCATAAAATTCAAGGCATACGGCGCCATATATGGACATTCTTTCAGATTTGATGGATCTCAGACACATACTTCCCAGGAAGTTTTTCAGTTTATTGTTGTTGTTGTTGTTGCAGCCAACAACAGCACAGCTTAACCCTGCACTCATTTTTCTTTTAGTAATGTTCAAAAAGTTTTTGTTTAATTAATTCAGTCTGTCTTTTTACTCCGTTTTAACAGTAGGGTCCTCTGGAGACCGGAACAGTTCAGTTCAGTTCAGTTTAGTTCTTTTAACAGAACAGTATTCAAGTAAAAGTTAGAATCCATCATGGCGGCAAAGTTTACAGGATTAAAGCCCTGAAGGTACTTTTAGAGTTGACACACACAAAGGTAAAGATTCATAACTCCAAAATTAGAGCAAGGAGAGTAAGAAAGCAGGTATTGTTTGATAGAAAACTTATTCAATTTTTAGAAGACAAAAATTTGATTATGCTGAGAAACTGCTGATAAAAGACAAAAAAATATAAATATTTTTATTATAATTTTACATATCTTTCTTATTTGACATGCAATAACTCAGGAAGGAAATAAGGTAGGAGGGCAATTCTTTTTTGGTGAAGTTCCCCTCCATGTAAGCTGCATCTGGATTTTGTGATTATTGCATAAAGTAATCAAAAGTGACAGCATTCGGAACCAAGGTAGCCTTTTTGTTTAGCCCTTGACACCCCCCAATGGGAATTTTTTTAACTCGTTACTCCATGAGGAATATTTTGTGATTGAAGCAATGGATTATGTTGATTTTGGAGCATCCACTGTAAGTAATGATGTGTCATTTTCTATGATCTATGCATGTTTCATGAAGTTATAAGCGAAAACATGTGAAAGCCACATTTGATTTCAGTTAGCGCCTGTGCGCCTGTTGGGTTTTATGTGTCATAACTCCGTGAGGAATATCTTGTGACCGACGCAGTGGACTGCTGTAAATAATTGTGTGTCATTTTCCACAATCTGATCGTGTTTCATAAAGTTACGAGTGAAAACAGTTGCAAGAAAAAGTATGTGAACCACCTGCAGAATCTGTGAAAATGTGAAAAATTTTAACAAAATAAGAGAGATCATACAAAATGCATGTTATTTTTTAATTAGTATTGTCCTGAGTAAGATATTTTACATAAATGATGTTTACATATAACCAACAAGACAAAAAAAATAGCTGAATTTATTAAAATGACCCAGTTCAAAAGTTTGTGAACCATTGATTCTTAATAGTGTGTGTGGTTACCTGGATGATCTACGACTGTTTTTTTGTTTTGTGATGGTTGTTCATGAGTCCCTTGTTTGTTCTGAGCAGTTAAACTGAGCTCTGTTCTTCAGAAAAATACTCCAGGTCCTGCAGATTCTTCAGTTTTCAAGGATTTTTTGCATATTTGAACCCTTTACAGCAGTGACTGAATGATTTTGAGATCCATCTTTTCACACTGAGGACAACTGAGGGACTCAAACACAACTAATAAAAAAGTTTCAAACATTCACTGATGCTCCAGAAGGAAACACGATGCATTAAGAGTCAGGGGGTAAAAACTTTTGAACAGGTTGAAGATGTACAAATTTTTCTTAGTACTGCCCTTCGGAAGCAACAGAAGATTCTTACGTTTCCCAGAAGATTAAGTACAATTTACCTTGATCTTCAAATTCAAAAAGTTTTCAGCCCCAGCTCTTAATGTTTCCTTCTGGAGCATCAGTGAATGTTTGAACCTTTTTTATTAGTTGTGTTTGAGTCCCTCAATTGTCCTCAATGTGAAAAGATGGATCTCAAAATCATTCAGTCACTGCTGTAAAGGGTTCAAATATGCAAAAAATCCTCGAAAACTGAAGAATCTGCAGGACCTGGAGGATTTTTCTGAAGAACAGAGCTTAACTGCTCAGAACAAACAAGAGACTCATGAACAACCATCACAAAACAAAAAAACAGTCCTAGATCATCCAGGTAACCACACACACTATTAAGAATCAATGGTTCACAAACTTTTGAATGGGGTAATTTTAATAAATTCAGTTATTTTTTTGTCTTATGGATTATTTGTAAACATCTTTTATGTAAAATATCTTACTTGGGACAGTACTAAATGAAAAATAACATGCATTTTGTATGATCTCTCTTATTTTGTTAAAATTTTTCACATTTTCACAAATTCTGCAAGTGGTTCACATACTTTTTCTTGCAACTGTATGGGTCTAGCGGGACTTCATGTACAAAAAGTTGTTTAGTCAAAAATATTTAGTCAAAGCCCAAAACAATTATGCTTGTTGTATTCTACTCCGAGAGACCTTTCAAATGACATATGACTATCTGAGCTGTATGATGACTTTGACACATTGCAGTACATAGTACAAAAACGTATTTCAGAAATTATGAAAACATTTTTTATTTATCAGCAAATAACTCAGCACTACTTTTAAATTAAATTGGCTACATTCATTGTAAATTTCAGACTTAAGCTTTCAAATGACACCTATTTTGTGTTGATCGAGGCAGTAGTTTTGAAAAATATGATTATTAATTTTTTCGTAGCTAGGTGGCGCCCGCGGGTTTAGAGGGGCTACTCAGCACTCGTTAAGAGTTGATCAAAATGTTTAGATCCCGCGGTACACTTCAGGTTTGAAGGGTTAAAGAATCTTTTCAAAACCTACCTTGTGGTTTTTAATTGAAGTTTCATGTAATTTTTCATTGATTTTATTTCATTTATCTCATCATGTATCAATAGCATGCGACTGACCTGACCAGGGCTTTGACGGTGGAGCGCACGACACTGGACAGCAGGAAGAGAGGAGTGACCAGGATATGGAAAAGCGAGAGGGAGGCAAAGGCCACAGCGGGGGACAGGTCCGCATCATCCGACAGATGCACATGGGCCACGAATGTCTGAAACAAACACATGATCTTTTCATCTGCTGTGTTTATAGTTTCAATATGAACAGATATCAGACTGAATGTTGTATACTTACAACGAGAACCGCTGCAATGGGAATAGCCGTGTTCATAAATACTGTGAAGACAAACAAAAAACACTGTTCATTCATTTGCAAAAAAAATAAAAAAAAGAAGCAAAAAGATGCATTTAGATAAAAATAAATGTCAGTGAACACACTGATCTGGCTATCTTCGCCTATCTATTCATGTGTCCATGTGTTGTCACTTGATATAATAGTACCTAGTAATTTTTGGTAAGTAAAAATAGTAAACAGCCTCAATTTTTAGTGCCTCAAGAACAGCTGCAGTGCAGTGTATAGGACAGGAAGAGCTAAATAAAATTATCATTGCATCTAAACCAACAACATTTTATCCGATCCAATACCCACTAAACTACTGAAAGAGTTGTTAACATTACAGAAGAGCCTCTTCTCAATATTATTAACTCATCTTCATCTCTAGGTCATGTCCCAAGACCGTTCAAGCTGGCAGTCATTAAGCCTCTCATTAAGAAACCACAATTAGATCCAAATGAATGAGCAAATTACAGACCAATTTCAAATCTTCCATTTACGTATGTCTAAAATATTAGAAAAATTTGTGTCGGCTCAATTGTGCTCCTTCTTGCAAAAAAAAGAAAATGATATCTATGAAACATTTCAGTCAGGATTCAGGCCTCATCATAGCACAGAAAATGACTTACTTTTAGCTTCTAACCAAGGCTGTATCTCAATACTAGTCTTACTTGATCTTAGTGCTGCGTTCAACACTGTAGATCATTAAATAATCTTAGATCGACTACAAAATTACACTGGTATTCAGGGACAGGCGGTTTAGATCGTACCTACAGTATCAGACCATCACCATTTTGTCTATTTAAAGGGGAAAAAAATCTAAGATCATCAGTAAATTATGGAGTGCTGCAAGGATCTGTGTTAGGCCCTCTGTTGTTTTCAATATATATGCTGCCACTTGGTAATATTATAAGAAAACATGGAATTAGTTTCCACTGTTATGCCAATGATACTTAGTTATATATTTCAACACGACCAGATGAAATCTCCAAATTATCCAAGTTGGCAGAGTACGTTAAATATATAAAATATTGGATAACCTGTAATTTTCTTCAGTTAAATAAAGATAAGACTGAGGTATTACTTGTTGGACCAAAAACCTGTACACAGAATGTCTTAGATTACAATCTGCGTTTAGAAGGATTTACTGTTACTTCATCCTCAACAGTTAAAAACCTGGGTGTTATATTAGACAGCAACTTGTCCTTCAAACACCATATTTCATATGTTACAAAAAACAGCCTTCTTCCACTGCTCCTGCACAATTTCTCCAGTGCCCAGGTGAGCATGCAATTTTATTTAAGAACATTTACAATGATCTACCAGTGTTATAAGCCGAGGTACATGGATCCCCGGATCCCCGTAAGCATGATATATTTCTCTGTTATCTTGGATCCAAAGCTCAGAGGACTTTCTACATGCTTTCCAACTCATGCAGCAGCTCTTACAGCTCTGAGAGCAGAAAATTAAATGTCATTGTAGAGAATTTAAATTCTATGCTACATAAACTTTGGAAATCAATCTATGATTGATTCAATATCTGTGTTTTCAAAAAGACTATGTACTGTATAATACTGAACACATTACGACATGTTGATGTGCGCATTATCACATATTCATATTATACGGACATTTATAATTTTATAATCTTGTCACAAAATATTTTTGTAAAATTTTCTTTGTTTAGAACAAAAACTTTGAAGAAAAATAAACTGTAAAGAAAACATTTAATGAAAAAAAATAATAATAATGAAAAAATTCAAATACTTCCAGCAGATAAAAAAATACATTGCTAAATAATATATACAATGCATACATATATTTTAAAGTGAAAATAAAAAGTAAGCACATTAAATAAATTAAAAAGTAAATAGATACATAAATTAAATGATCTATCTATAAATGATAAATGATTGAAAAAAGTGAATAAAAAAATAAAAATTTAATAAAGTAAAGAAATGTTTTATTGATATAATGACAAATATTTCTAGCAAATGTAAAATAGAATAGAATAAATATAAAATAAAAAGTAAATAAATAAACAGTAAAAAAAACAATTACATAAAAAGTAAATAAAAAAATATATTAAAAGTAAATAAATTAAGTAAAAAAGAATAAGATATTAAGTAAAATAAATAAATAAAATATTTTGGAAGAATGGATGGATGGATGGATTTATCAATCATTCTGTTTTGGTCCAGCAGGAGGGAAAAATCCTTATTTCTGGGCCCTGAATACAGAATCATGCCCAACTTCTAGCGTCTAACCTACATAATGAAAAATTGCAATTAAAGCACTTGCTCTTCTTAACAGCTTGAGTTAGAAGTGCCACAGTTGAGTGAATCCTACATTTGGCTTCATACAAAAACTGCATATTCAAGAAGTTTTTGATTGCTGAGGGATGCTGTATTTGCAGAATTTGTTTGCCAGCTGGCAGCTGATATTAATAAATCAATCTTGGTAATTAATTATCAAAATTGGTCAAAAGTAAATTAGCAAATACCAGAATCTGTTTAGTTAATTAAATAATGCTATTTAATAATTACTGATAAGTAATTGCTATTGGCAACGAACACATTCATTACTTTGAGAAACTGATATGACTGAGAGGTTTAAGCATGTTTCCCGCTATCATTCTCACAAATTTACACCTTCATGCTCCATTAAATGAGGGCAAACGAGACTTGACTGCATTTATAACTCATGAATATCTGTTCAGGTCTTAATTAGTACCCTGTGGACTAGCTTAAATCCCTATAATCCCTCATTGCTGATAACTATAAATCTCAAAGGTATTTCATATTGCACATTGTATTTCATAATGCACAGTGATGTGTTGACACATTCCTGCACCAACCCACTTTGATTCAGCCTACTATTCTTTGAGATGCTTCAGATTCAGTTATATATATACACAACAATCAGGCATAACATTATGACTACCTTCCTAATATTGTGTTGGTCCCCCTTTTGCTGCCAAAACAGCCCTGACCCGTTGAGGCATGGACTCCACTAGACCCCTAAAGGTGTGCTGTGGTATCTGGCACCAAGATGTTAGCAGCAGATCCTTTAAGTCCTGTAAGTTGCTAGGTGGAGCCTCCATGGATCGGACTTGTTTGTTTAGCACATCCCACGGATGCTCGATTGGATTGAGATCTGGGGAATTTGGAGGCCAAGTCAACACCTCAAACTCGTTGTTGTACTCGTCAAACCATTCCTGAACCATTTTTGCTTTGTGGCAGGGCACATTATCCTGCTAAAAGAGGCCACAGCCACCAGGGAATACAGTTTCCATGAAAGGGTTGTACATGGTCTGCAACAATGCTTAGGTAGGTGGTACGTGAAAGTAACATCCACATGGATGGCAGAACCCAAGGTCTCCCAGCAGAACATTGCCCAAAGAATCACACTATGGCCATCCATGTGGTGTAAAGAAAATGTGATTCATCAGACCAGGCCACCTTCTTCCATTACTCATTGGTCCAGTTCTGATGCTCACATGCCCACTGTTGCCGTTTTCGGTGGTGGACAGGGGTCAGCATGGGCACCCTAACTGGTCTGCGGCTATGCAGCCCCATACGCAACAAACTGCGATGCACTGTGTATTCTGACACCTTTCTATCAGAACCAGCATTAACTTCTTGAGCAATTTGAGCTACAGTAGCTCATCTGTTGGATCGAACCACACGGACCAGCCTTCGCTCCCCACGTGCATCAATGAGCCTTGGCCGCCCTTGACCCTATCACTGTTCCTTCCCTGGACCACTTTAGTTACTTTTTATATACTGAATCAGAACAAAGCTTTTTTCTCAGACACGTTTTACTTAGACTGCATCTGACAGAAGACTCAACAGCATTCACGAATGTCTTTCAAAATCAAAGTCTCGCATCAGAAGGTCTTGTGACCCACCATTTGAAAAACATTGCTTTAGGGGCTGTTCACATATCGCGTCTAAAAACGCATGGAAAGCATGGCCCTGCTTTCTCCTCCTTTACAAAGCGCTTGTGCTTCCGTGGCTTCTGACATTGCTATGCAACCACGAACTGCGCTCTCCACGATGACAAAGTGGTATCAGCAACGGATAAATTAATTTCTAGCCCTTGCATTAGCTTTACTACCAGATATATTTATGGAGATGAGAAATAAAAACCCACCCTGTATAGCTATGATCAGCTGTTCGGTTGAGCTTTCGATGTTGTTACGGAAAGGCTGAAGCTGATCGGTTGGTTCTTGTCACATGACCTACGGTGCGCTTGCGGCATTCTGAAAAGTTGAGATTATTTCCATCTCGCTGCGCCTGGAAAAAACGAGCCTCATTGCGTCTATTATGAGCGCTCTTGCCATTTGACTACATACTGAAATAACGAACTTGACCGCGCAAAAGACGCCATATGTGAACGGCCCTTAGAGTCTAGGAAGAGTCATTGAATTCATTGCATGCTTCATGGGAGTATAGGTGGTTGCTTCAGGCTATTAATAACCCTGGAGTTCACAGTAGGTATGTATTGATTTCTATGGAATTGTTCAAAATCAATTTTTCTATGGAGAAAATGAATGGGATTTTTGCTCTATAAATGTCCCTGACATTTAACCAGAGACTGTAGTAGCTATCATCATCTCTCACCTCTGAGCAAGTTTTCTCATTGCCTCTGAACCAAACTAGTATGTACCAGTATGTAGAGAAGGAATGGCCTGCAGTCTTCCCTGCTGACATGGTCCATTACTCTGCTGTGAGGAATGAGCAGTCTATATGACATTTATGTGCTGGGAAGAACTGATGACACCCAGAAATGCCATCAGAACTAAATTTCATTCGTGTCTACAATGGGTTGACAAGTTCAATTCACAACTACATTTTCAGAAAAAAAGAAATTTCTTTGATCCCAGTAGCTACAGGGTCCGTGGGATGAAACTGTTTCCTTTGAATTATGCTGCATCAAGCTATCAGATATTTTACAGCTATTGCTTTGGTTCACTCTACTGCTGTGGGTCTACAGTTTAATCAGATTGATGGGACTTCCTTCTCCAACCGAGTTTGCTATCTGCTGAAGTTGGGAAGTTACTGGTGTCCTCTTTTGGCCTCCAGGTTAGTATGTTCAGCTATATTTTTGAGTTCATTTGTGATTCTTTTAACTAACAGATGTTCACTTAAGAATATTTGCTGAATTGATATCTTAAGATCTTTTAAAAAGAGCAATCCAAAATGAGTGATTCTCTGCAGAAAACCCAGCAGGGAAGAATATTGATTCAAACTGAATGTTACTTGAGACTGATGTCTCTTGGCACCATTGCATGCAGGATGTTCTCCTGCTGAGCAACACAGTCCTTCTCCAATATTGCCAGTGTCGCAGAAATGCAGCGAAAAGAGATCAGAGAACAAACAGGCCTTGTGGTTGACAGAATGTGCAACCTTGACTTAAACTGGAATGCCTTCAGAGAGCAGCATTGTTAAAGAGATTCTACTTATGAAGTCAGCAGCTATTTTCAGTTTCAGCTGTTTTTCACCCTCATTTATTAAGATATATAGCATTCATTTTGTTTCAAAAGTTAGTGGATGGTTTGCTTGCAATATCAAGTTTGAAAAATAAATAAACACTCATGCATTGATATTGATGTATTTTCTTTTTTCCCTCTTAAACTGTTTTTGACAAGAAACTGATAATAAAAATGATTCATTTATGCATAATGCGTTTTGACTTCCCAGCAAGCTATGAGATGGAAATATGAAAATGTTGATCTTAGAGCAGCCCTCTGACACAACTTTTTGAAAAACATTTGGAATATTTATCTATCTATGATTTATTGAATGGGTTTTTTTAACATTAAAAATACTCATAAAATAAAAAAATAAAAAAATAATCAATCTGCCAAATAATGCAAATAAAGATTTAATATACAATGTATTTATATACAGTGTAAAGTAGTGAGTGTACAGCTTGTATAACAGTGTAAATTTGCTGTCCCCTCAAAATAACTCAACACACAGTCATTAATGTCTAAACCGCTGGCCACAAAAGTGAGTACACCCCTAAGTGAAAACGTCCAAATTGGGCCCAAAGTGTCAATATTTTGTGTGGCCACCATTATTTTCCAGCACTGCCTTAACCCTCTTGGGCATGGAGTTCACTAGAGCTTCACAGGTTGCCACTGGAGTCCTCTTCCACTCCTCCATGACAACAGTGTTGGTGGATGTTAGAGACCTTGCGCTCCTCCAATAGGGTTTAGGTCTGGAGACATGCTTGGCCAGTCCATCACCTTTACCCTCAGCTTCTTTAGCAAGGCAGTGGTCGTCTTGGAGGTGTGTTTGGGGTCGTTATCATGCCCTGCGGCTCAGTCTCCAAAGGGAGGGGATCATGCTCTGCTTCAGTATGTCACAGTATATGTTGGCATTCATGGTTCCCTCAATGAACTGTAGCTCCCCAGTGCCGGCAGCACTCATGCAGCCCCAGACCATGACACTCCCACCACCATGCTTGACTGTAGGCAAGACACACTTGTCTTTGTACTCCTCACCTAGTTGCCGCCACACATGCTTGACACCATCTGAACCAAAAAGTTTATCTTGGTCTCATCAGACCACAGGACATGGTTCCAGTAATCCATGTCCTTAGTCTGCTTGTCTTCAGCAAACTGTTTGCGGGCTTTCTTGTGCTTCATCTTTAGAAGAGGCTTCCTTCTGGGACGACAGCCATGCAGACCAATTTGATGCAGTGTGCAGCGTATGGTCTGAGCACTGATAGGCTGACCCCCCACCCCTTCAACCTCTGCAGCAATGCTGGCAGCACTCATACGTCTATTTCCCAAACACAACCTCTGGATATGACGCTGAGCACGTGCACAACTTCTTTGGTCGACCATGGCGAGGCCTGTTCTGAGTGGAACCTGTCCTGTTAAACTGCTGTATGGTCTTGGCCACCGTGCTGCAGATCAGTTTCAGGGTCTTGGCAATATTCTTATAGCCTACGCCATCTTTATGTAGAGCAACAATTCTTTTTTTTTCAGATAATCAGAGAGTTCTTTGCCATGAGGTGCCATGTTGAAATTCCAGTGACCAGTATGAGAGAGTGAGAGCGATAACACCAAATTTAACACACCTGCTCCTCATTCACACCTGAGACCTTGTAACCCTAACGAGTCACATGACACCGGGGAGAGAAAATGGCTAATTGGGCCCAATTTGGACTTGGAATTTGGCCCACTTAGGGGTGTACTCACTTTTGTGGCCAGCAGTTTAGACATTAATGGCTGTGTGTTGAGTTATTTTGAGGGGACAGCAAATTTACACTGTTATACAAGCTTTACACTCACTACTTTACATTGTAGCAAAGCGTCATTTCTTCAGTGTTGTCACATGAAAAGATATAATAAAATATTTACAAAAATGTGAGGGGTGTACTCACTTCTGTGAGATACTGTATATATTTATATATACACACACATTTGTTTGTTGAATATATTATATTTATAATTTTTGATGTTTACAATTTACACTAAAATAGGTGTTATTATTGCTTTAATAATAAGAACCCTGTGACATCTCTGTAATAATAATATCACCCAACCCCTTCCTCAACCCTATACGACGTCTCTAACCCTATGTAACAAACATGTTTGCTCTCTGTCCTATTCTTCTGTGAGGTAACTGTGAAAGCTGAAGTGACTTACTCGATATGGAGGTGTACAGGGCAAAGGTCTGCAGGCTGGTGAGCTCTTTGCCCCGGGTCTCCTCCACGCTTGAGCAGAAGATGTGTTCCCAGGCATACAGTTTCAAGAGTTTGATACCCCGCAGCAATTCATTGGTCTTCTTCAGCCTCTCGCTGGAATACTCCTAAGTGCCGTCACATAAATTATACATTAGATACAATGCTAGGAACTTAAAATCTTTTGGGGCTCATCCAAGCTCAATATTTGACAGGCTTATCATTTGGGCAAGCTTTACTGCACAAATATCATCTGTATTTGAACAAAATCTGTATTTGCACTGTCACTTGACTGCAGGTTATTAAGACATTAAACAAAGTAAAGTAGCTCACCAATGTGCTTTTCTGTGCATCTGATAACTTGGTGGCCACAAAGTACTGCACCGGAGCCAGGAGTGTGATGACCGTGGCCCCTATCAAGGCACTTATTCCCAGGAGGTAGTAAAGGAGGATGATTCCTACTATGATCTGAAACCAAAAGGAAGATGTCCTTTTGATATCATTTTCATATTCAGTGGCACTTTTCTCACAATAAGTGAAGTGATAAAGATCTACCTGGTATATTTTTTATCATAAGGAGATTCTAAATAAAAAAATAAAAAAAAGGTAATTGTGACTTTTTATCTCACAATTCTGACCTTTTCTCACTATTCCAATTCTAACACTTTAGATTTAAACTCGCAATTGCGAGTTACAAAGTCAGAATTGCATGATATAAAGTCAGAATCGCATGTTATAAAGTCAGAATTGCGTGATATAAACTGAGAAAAAAAATGTCAGTCTTTTTCCCCTCACAATTGGAGATTATAACACGCAATTTAGAGTTTATATCTCACAATTCTGACTTTATATCATGCAATTCTGACTTTATAACTCGCAATTGTGATATTATACCTCGCAATTATGAAAAAAAAGTCAGAATTGTGAGAAGTCGCAATTACCTTTTTTATTTTTGGCGGAAACAAGCCTCCATAGTTTTCATAGTTTTTGATAACCCCCAAGCATGATGATCCCCCTTTCTAAAATGTAAAAGAAGCTATATATTTTCATGTATAAAGACCCAATTATAAAGTGTGAGCAAAATCGTCTTAGTTTACGACTGTAACCATAGTTCCCTGAGAAGGGAATTAGACACCATGTCAGTGATGCTTTGGGAACGTCTTTGCGTGATTGTGTCTGAAGCACTTGTGTCAACTAGACCAATGGCAAGATGGAACATCACGGGCAGGTGACTTCATGACCAGGAAAGCATAAAAGCACATACGGAATGACCAGCGTTATCTTCTATTAGTCAAAGCAAGTCGATCACAGGGATAAAGGAAGTATGGCAGGGTGACACAGCATCTCGTTCCCTTCTCAGGGAACTATGGTTACAGTCGTAATCTAAGACGTTCCTTTTCGAGGGAACTCGCGTTGCATCACTGACGCTTTGGGAACGATAATGCCCAAACGCCATGCTTAGAAGTGCCTGTCCATGTGAATACTGAGAGCACAACTAAGACATGAGCAACTGTGAACCTGGGGCAGCACCCAGGTCCAGGGATACACCACCCAAAGGGACATGGTAGGCAGCTAAGGCCGCCACGTACACCTTCAGTGTGGAAGGGTATAACCCTGCGGAGAAACAAACCTGCAGTAACTCCAGCACTTCACCAATGGGGCAGTTAACTGGGTCCCACAGTCGAGATTCTCACCATAAAGTGAAACACTTCAATGCATACCGTTTCCTCATGAAAGGAGCTCTGGAGTAAAGTATGGTCTCCACAACCTCGGTTGAGAGACCAAAGTCTATGAGTTGGGCCCCATCAGAGGCCAAACCCACAGGGGATGAAGGGTCACGCCTCCCAACTTGAGACAGAAGGACCCTCCTGACCAGAATCTCCAGCAGTCAAGGAGGGACACCTGGACCTTCTCCAGAACTCTTGGGAGCAGAGCAATCGGGGAAAAGTGTACAGGCCTTGGCCATGTCTGTACTATAACGCCCAGCCCCAAGGGAGCTGGGTGTGTGAGGGAGAACAAAAGTGGACAGTGCCTCGTATCCTGAGATGCGGACTTGCACTTCTGCTTGGCCGAAAACCTCCCAAATACACTTCACCACCTCAGGGTGAAGTTTCCATTCCCCGGGCCTCAGCCCCTGCCTTGACAGGATGTCTGCTCCTAAATTTTGGTACCCTGGAATGTTTTCCTTGGGACCACAGGAGGATCTGGTGTGCCAGTTTGCATAGCGGGCACGGACACAGATCCCCTGATGCTTTATAAGAGACCACTGATGTGTTGTCTGTACGAACAAGCACATGATGACCTCTCAGGTCTGGGAGGAAATGCTTCAATGCTTTGAAGGCAGCCATCATTTTCAGGCAACTTATGTGCCACGAGAGATGATGACTCCTCCACAGACCCTAAGCTGAGTGGCATTCCATAACCGCTCCCCAGCCCGTGAGGGAAGCATCTGTCGTGAGCATGAAGCGATGACAATGGGCTCCTAACACGGGACCTTGGGACAAGAACCAAGGCTTCCTCCATATTATCAAGGTGCAAAGACCTTGATCATGTGGAGTGGGTTCCCCCTCGGGGAAAACCCCCATGGCCACCACTGCAAGGGACTCATGTACAGCAGGCCAAAAGATTCACATTGGACGCAGCTGCCATCAGTCCCTTATAAAAACTGTAAAGACCCTCGGGTGCACAATGACGGCATTAATACTTATCCTCAATGCCATCAGCCAATGCTTTTTATTGAGCCACACTGTAATTGCTGGGAAAGATATTCATCATTGCCATGAATAAAACAGGACCACATGTGGCGACCCGGCCCTGTAGAGATGGAGAGTTTCAGCAATCCGTGGATGTCGCCCACTGTTGTTTACTGTGACAATAAAGTTCACGGGCAGGACCCATTCAGCCTTAACTCCAACTCTTTCATACTGGTGAGGACGACATCTTGATGCTGAACCACCATCTGTTCAGATTGTGCTAAGATAGACAATCGTCGACATAGTTTAACACATGGATGCCCTGGAGTCACAGCGGAGCCAGTGCTGCATCCACGCATTTCGTGAAAGTGCAGGGTGATAGAGTTAGACCGAAGGGAAGAACCCGATATTAGTACGCTTTGCCCCTGACAGCGAACTTCGGGAACTTCCCTGTGGAAGGATGGATACGTGGAAGTATGCGTCCTGAGATCTAAAGTGACAAATCAGTCCTCGGATCTGATTTGAGTCACAATCTGCCTGAGCGATTTAGATTGTGCAGATCTAAGATGGGACGCAACCCCCCATACTTCTTTGGAACGATGAAGTACCGGCTATTAGAAACTGGACTCTGCCTCGGGTGGAGGAACACATCCTAGCCTAAGAGAGTTTTTACTTCCTGTTCCATTACCAGATCCTGCTTGGGGGTCCACCGCAGTGGTAAAACCCTGTTGAAATAAGGTGGACGACACCCAAATGGGATTTTGTAGCCTCTTTCTACAGTCTGCAGGACCCATTGTGACACATTTGTCAGAAGTCTAACGCTGCCAGAAGGTCTACTAAGGGAACCAGCCTCTCAAGACTGGCCTCTGGTGTTCTTCGAGTAGTCAGCTTGGTGCCCTGAAGCAAACTGGCAGAGAACAACCCAGATGATTCCTCTATTTCCCTCCTCAGAGGATGTGAGCATCCCGATGACGCAACGTTGAGGGACTGACAGATGCACTGACGCAACGTCTTGTGCCTGAGGCATGAGCTCACTGGAAACCGCAGCACCCAAAGCACCAAGAGTGGCGGGGTTGGCAGAATGGCCTCCTGAGGGCACAGAGGATGAATGGGCTTGGGCTTCCAATCCCACAGAGAGAGAGCGCTGGATCCCCAGAGTGAAGGCAGAGAAAAGGTGGCGCCCGTCTCTAACCCCTCTGCGAGATCCATTTACGAACCCCACGATACCAGCTTCTGTGCTGCCTCGGCAGCAACGGGACCGGTATCACAAGGAACACGAGCGTGAGAACCTTCATCAATAAGTGACAGGCAGGAACGGAGCGTGCAAAGCGATAGTATCTTGCAATGCTCACAGTCAGCACCCTCAAGCGCTGACAGAGCATGCGCCGTTCCCAAATAAACACATAAATTGTCTGTATCACCATCTGTAATGAAACGAAGGCAGGGAGAAGCACATGACCTAAACGTTTGTTTGCTTGCCATAATATCTTACGCTTGTGACTGATATAGTGACAGATAACAATATATAAGACAAACAGTTTCACACAGAACACTTGCTGAGGCACAGAAGCTAACACCGGTCATTTATGCTTTCCTGGTCATGACGTCACCCGTCCGTGATGTTCCATTTTGCCATTGGACTAGTTGACACAAGTGCTTCAGACGCAATCACACAGAAGCGTTCCCAAAGCATCACTGACGCAGCATGAGTTCCCTCGAAAGGGAACTTAACAGTGCTATTATTATAGACAAGTTTTCTAAATCAAATAATCAGCTTTTATTTTAGCATTGTAACAAAGCAAACAACTACCTGGATAATGTTTATTTTGTATTACATTGACACTGTTGCTAATTCTATTTTCACAGCAGATTTTCTCAAATATCATTAATGAATATCAAGGTAGTTTTTGTAGAGAATCCTTTCACTAAATAAAATGCAGATTTATTCTTTATTTATTTCTGTTAAAAAACTAGGGCTGTCAACAGAACAAAATAATGGCAATTAATAACATAATTAAACCTGTAATTTTATCTTTTTATTTTTTATTTATTGAGTTAATTTTAATTATTGAGTTAAACATAATAATTACATTGAACATTTTTTAATCATAAACATTTGATTAGAGTAACATTTTAACTTTGACAGCCCCCTGGACCCCAGTTTGAAAACATCTGCTTTTGTGTTTTGAAAATAAAGCAAAAGGAGAAAAGGTATTATGAATTACATACAGGTGCATCTCAATAAATTAGAATGTTGTGGAAAAGTTCATTTATTTCAGTAATTCAACTCAAATTGTGGAACTGGTGTATTAAATAAATTCAATGCGCACAGACTGAAGTACTTTAAGTCTTTGGTTCTTTTAATTGTGATTATTTTGGCTCACATTTAACAAAGACCCACCAATTCACTATCTCAATAAATTAGAATACTTCGTAAGACCAATAAAAAAACATTTTTAGTGAATTGTTGGACTTCTGGAAAGTATGTTAATTTATTGTATATGTACTCAATACTTGGTAGGGGCTCCTTTTGCTTTAATTACTGCCTCAATTCGGCGTGGCATGGAGGCAATCAGTCTGTGGCACTGCTGAGGTGGTATGGAAGCCCAGGTTTCTTTGACAGTGGCCTTCAGCTCATCTGCATTGTTGAGTCTGGTGTCTCTCATCTTCCTCTTGACAATACCCCATAGATTCTCTATGCGGTTCAGGTCTGGTGAGTTTGATGGCCAGTCAAGCACAGTAACACCATGGTCATTGAACCAGCTTTTGGTACCTTTGGCAGTGTGGGCAGGTGCCAAGTCCTGCTGGAAAATGAAATCAGCATCTCCATAAAGCTTGTCAGCAGAAGGAAGCATGAAGTGCTCTAAAATTTCCTGGTAGATGGCTGCGTTGACTGTGGACTTCAGAAAACACAGTGGACCAACACCAGCAGATGACATGGCAGCCCAAATCATCACTGACTGTGGAAACTTCACACTGGACTTCAAGCAACATGGTTTCTGTGCCTCTCCACTCTTCCTCCAGACTCTGGGAACTTGATTTCCAAATGAAATGCAAAATTTACTTTCACCTGAAAAGAGGACTTTGGACCACTGAGCGTCAGTCTAGTTCTTTTTCTCCTTAGCCCAGGTAAGACGCTTCTGATGTTGTCTTTAGTTCAGAAGTGGCTTGGTACGTGGAATGTGACAGTTGTAGCCCATTTCCTGAAGACGTCTGTGTGCGGTGGCTCTTGATGCACTGACTCCAGCTTCAGCCCACTCCTTTTGAAGCTCTCCTAAGTTCTTAAATCGGCTTTGCCTGACAATCTTCTCAAGCCTGCGGTCATTCCTTTCACTTGTACACCTTTTCCTACCACACTTTTTCCTTCCAGTCAACTTTCCAATGAATATGCTTTGGCACAGCACTCTGCGAACAGCCAGCTCTTTCAGCAATGAACCCTCTGTGGCTTACCCTCATTGTAGAGGGTCTTGATGATCGTCTTCTGGACAACTCTCAAGTCAGCAGACTTCCCCATGACTGCTGTTGGGATTACTGACCTAAACCCATTATTTATACCCTGAGAATGGTAATTTAATAGAACGTGAAATTAAATATTCTAATAATTTGAGATACTGATTTTTTTATTTTGATGAGCAGCAAGCTGTAATCATCAAAATGAAAACACAAAAGTCTGGAAATATTTTACTTTATGTCTAATAAATCTAGAATATATTTAAGTTTTACTTTTTGAATTAAATTACAGAAAATAAATAACATTTTCATGATATTTTAATTTATTGAGATGCACCTGTAATAGTCTTACTATGGAGAAGCTGAGCATATGGTTTGTAGTAGATATATGCAGCAATCAGAGAAATGTTGTTCACTAAAAATAAAGGAGCCTTAGGGAACTAATCAAGGTTTGCACAAAGGCAGCCAGGAGTAACCCCAAGAGCGGAGTACGTGTCATGCTCAACGTAGGGACTGACTTCCTAGTCTTACTTGAGACTTCCTGTTTGTGAGACTTACTCAAATGTGTGTGTGGGTGTGTGTGTGTGTGAGTACTTGTTTTGGCTATACTTGTGAGGACCAAATGTCCTCACTTATAATGTGAAATACTTTGCCAACTCCCTAGTGAGGACATTTGACTGGTCCTCACTAGTTAAAAAGGCTTATAAATCAGCCAAAAGATGTCTTTATTAGTGTTTTGCACATGTTTCTGTGATAGGTAGGTTTAGGAGTAGGGGTTGGGATATAAAAATCAATGGAAGACTGTGCAGTGTCCTCACTAAGATAGCAAAAAAAAAAAAATATGTGTGTGTGTGCGTGTGTGTGTGTATGTGTGTGTGTGCTTTTATATATTATATTAGTGGTGTCAAAATTAAAGCTTAAACTTAATTAACTAGTTATTAACACATTTAACACACCCACCCTAGCCCAAACCTGCGTAGTTCATCTTACATTTCATAAAGTTGACTGGTGACGAACATGAAGCAGGGCAAAAACTCACTGCGTGTTGAAGCCTATAGAATGCAGTTAGAATGACCCTAAAATTCAAGATATTGGGACAAAAATGCCCTTGTATGAGTTTTTTTTTTTTTTCATATTTATATCATGATTTAATTAAGCAATATCACACAAGTAACACACAGCAGTGTTTAATTTCTGAATGAATCCGCATTTTGAGCGAATCAGTCGGGTTAATCAACGATTCAATGACTCATTCATATTTCATTCCTGAATATTCCTGAATAAATCAGCTTGACTGAATTAAATTAATGAATGACTCGATGACTTACTCATTTAGACATTTATCGCCACCTATTGGCAGTTTTAGTTTCTTATTTATTTTTTAATGCGTTTTGGCCATTCATTTACACGACAAACGCAAACTTTTGAAAACGGGATTCAAAGTGCAAGGTTTTGAAAATGATACCATTATCATCTCCATGTAAACAACAAAGACGCGGATCTGTGAAAACAGTGACAGCATGCAAATGCGTATTACGTGTTTAGTCTATAGGCATGCGCGTTTGACATCGCCAACTACTGACCTGGCAGCAGAATACAGTGTTTTTAGTTATTTTCGTGGATCTGTACAGAGAAAAAACTTTCCACTGTTGTCATGTAAACGTACACAATATCATTTCATTAAAAAATATTTCATATTTCTATATTAATAAAAAAACTCATTAAAAGTATAGTTCACCCAAAAATAAAATTCTGACATCATTTACTTACCTTCATGGCCGTTGAAGCCTAAAAGTTTATGTGTAATTAATTATATAGTATAAAATGCAAATAAAATATTTTTTTCTAAAGCTACTTTTTGTAATGTCTATTTGATGCTTTTCTCATTTAACACAATAATGACTTTAAATGATCATTTGGAGTAATTTCTTAGCAAAATTTGATGTGTGATTACATTGTGATTAATTAGATTAATTATAGACATTTTAGTAAAAGTGGTTCCACGCACTTCAAACGTTTTGGCACACAATCTGTTTCACAACAAAAGTTCTCTAGGACTCTCATTATTACAAGAGGAATCTGATGACTTAATTATTGACCTTGTTGAATTTTTGCCCTGCCACAAATGAGTGCATTTTTATTTAAATAAGGACACTCATCCTTATCATTCAAGAACCCCACTGACAAAAAAAAAAAAGCAAAACAAAACAGATTTTGACAAGTGGCACTACATTATACAAGAGGATGAGGATTTCGAGGACAAAAATACTGTCATACACAGACTAAAAATAGATCTTGCAGAGGTATCTGACATTTCACACTGTCTAACCTCAGGAGAAACATTCAATAGCAGGAGGAGTGAGGGGAATACTGAGTGGGTTTGCAACATTTCTTCAGCTCAAAATCCAGCTGTGTAACCAACTTATGTCATGCCATTCAAAGGTAAGAGTGAGCTTGTTGAGGGGGAAAAAAAGGTGTAAATGAGTGAAAATAAATTACTGGAAATGATGGCGGCCATGTTTTTTGAGATACGTCAATGTCCTCATAGACAATCATGGCACCTCGGACAAAGACACTGCATGCCAAGTCGATCGGACTAACGGTGAAGTAGTTACAGCCGTTTTCATGTTTTTTTTTTTTTGTTTTTTTTTTTTTGCTGTTATAGCACCACCAAGTGACTAGTTGAGTCCTTTTTCACACGACCACAGAATGAGCTCTTACATAGGTGTGCTGAGTTTGGGGAAAATATCTTATTCTGTTAACAAATGATAGCCATTTTAGTAAAAGTGGTTCCACCCACTTCAAACGTTTTGGAGGCCTTTAGGAGCAGTGAATGGAATTTCTTTTTTTTTTTGATGATTATTGACAATCAGACTACGGAGAATCTCGCTGCACTGGTTTGGTTCCAATTGGGCAAAAAAAAACTATGACTAGTTTGCATGTGTTTAGGAGTTATGAGCAATTTCATACTTTTCAACGCTGTAGAGCCCCCGTCAGGCCGATCGGGGCGAGTCTTGGTGACGTTGTAGGCAGTGTGAGTACTACCAGCCCTCAAAGTTTCAAGTCTCTACGACTTAGGGTTGTAGATCGTACTGATCCTTGGAAATTTTAACAATTACAATAGGGTTTCAGCACTATGTGCTTGAACCCCTAAGAACATGACCTATTTTGCTACAGTGTTGGGTTGCCATTGGATATCCAGCTGAGAATCTCTGATCTTAATCAAATAAAAGGGCACTAATTATACAACATCCTCAGATGCAGGGAAACAGATTAATAAGTCTAAGTCTCTAAAATAGTCTAGTTAAGACCAGATTTTACTTCAGAATTAATTTTACTTTTGCTGGGATTGGACATGAACGCAAAATCTCTTCTTATGTGGGTCAAGTACAGATAACATCACAGATAACAAATCATGTGATGAAATACCACTTTCGGCCAAGACAGCAGAAGGTTTCAAACCCATAATTACACAGGGAGGTGTGTAGTGGTGTGACGGTATGGTTGCACTCCCATCATGCATACTGAACATATGTAATAATATAAACAGTTCCATATATAAACTACTGGAACCTCAGGCTTACCTGAACTGGCATTGCGAACAGGTTAGGACACAGAAAGAAGAACCACATCAGTTGGTTAGTGTCTATGGCAACAAGGTTGCAAATCTGGCCCACCGTCATTCCCCCCATGGACATGTTGGAGGTGCAGAGACGCATTATTTTATTGAAGATCTTTGTCTGAAAATGAATATCATATTTTAAGTTCTTCAAAAGTCATTGCCTGTTTTGTTGCAGATAGACTGTTGTGCTGACCTGTATGGCTCCTCTCAAGTTGATTCCGGTCTCGATGGCAACGTAGTAGGAGGCCTGGAGGAAAGTTCTCTGTAGGAGCAGGGCGAAGAACAGGAGCACGGCTAGGACATAAGCATTGGCGAGGAACTCTTGGGAGGAGATGAAGTACATTCCAAGATGCTTCACCTGCAACACACCAAACCATTTAGCTTCCATTTTAGCTCAACAAGCCTTGACAATCCTCTGTAAATTTAATACAACATTACTACATTTTACATGCTAAACTACTATTTAACTAGTACTTGTCTTTTCCTACTATGGCGCTATTCTGTCAGCATTCAGCAATCTTCCTCTAAAGAGTGAGTGGGAAACTAATTACAACTCTATTATACATATAATGTAATTAAAGATTAGAGCAGCCACAAACAAGTCAATTAAACCAATGAAAAAGAAACACCGCTGACAGACCAATAAGTCTCCTCACTGCATTTAAGACTTTTTCTTAATTGAAGGTAATTTCATCACTACTATAGAACTGCACAAAATGAAGCTAAAGTCATTAAAGTTTGCCATTCGCAAGTGAATTCATTTTCTGAATACATATAAAAAGAAATAGAGAACTGTGACCCTGAACAACACATTTGATATATTTAAATGTAATTTAAAATATGTTATAGACTATTAAGTTAATTATTATCAGCAAGAATTAAACAGTAAAAAAACTTAAAAAATAGCCAAAATATTACCAAACGAAAATTAATTAATAAATTGTATACAATTACCATTATAACAGATATTCATAATAAATTATGAATGTATTATATTTATTTATAATGTATTTAAATTAGTGCTGTCAAAATTAGCGTATTAACACATGCAATTAATTTTTTAGCCATTAATTACTTATTCTCATGTCGTTCCACACCCGTAAGACCTTCGTTCATCTTCTGAACACAAATTAAGATATTTTTGATGAAACCCGAGAGGTTTTTTTTTTTATCCCCCATAGACAGCATTTAACCACCATTTTCAAGGTCCAGAAAGGTACTAAAGACATGGTTAAAATAGTCTACGTGACTGCAGTGGGTCAACCTTAATTTCATGAAGTGATGAGAATATTTTTTGCGCACAAAAACAAAAAACAAGTTTTTAATCGTAATTAATTAATTTTTAATTAATTACAGAAAAAATGTTTGATTTATTAGTTATTTTTTAATCGATTGACAGCACTAAATTAAATATATGTAAGAAATAAACATCACAAATTTATTATAAATAAAATAAATAAAAAATATCATAGGATAACTGAAACACATATGTTCTTTTTTGGTTTGGTTTTATTGTGTTTTAGTTCTGTTTTCCCTGATCTGGTTTGCCTGTATTCCCTGTTGTTAATTAGTTCTACACACCTGTTTCTGTTCAGTTGATTACTCTCCCTTGTATTTAAGCCCTCGGTTTCCTTTGTTTCATTGTCCGGTATTGTTTATGTTAAGAGTGGTTATTTCCTGAGCTTCTTCCCTTTGATTCTCCTACATGTTCCTAGTGGAATTTACCATTAAAGACTTATTTTAGTATTCATTCATTCATTCATTCATTCATTCATTCAACCAACCATTTCATTCATTCATTCATTCATTCAACCAACCAACCAACCATTTCATTCATTCATTCATTCATTCATTCATTCAACCAACCATTTCATTCATTCATTCATTCAACCAACCGACCATTTCATTCTTTCATTCATTCATTCAACCAACCATTTCATTCTTTCATTCAACCATTCATTTCATTCATTCATTCATTCATTCATTCAACCAACCATTCATTCATTCATTCATTCATTCAACCATTTCATTCACTCATTCATTCATTCAAACATTTCATTCATTCATTCAACCAACCATTTCATTCATTCATTCATTCATTCAACCAACCATTTCATTCATTCATTCATTCAGCCAACCATTTCATTCATTCATTCATTCATTCAACCATTTCATTCATTCATTCATTCATTCATTCATTCATTCATTCATTCAACCAACCATTTCATTCATTCAACCATTTCATTCATTCATTCATTCATTCATTTCATTCATTCATTCAACATTTAATTGATTGATTGATTGATTGATTGATTCATTCATTCATTCATTCAACCATTTCATTCATTCATTCAACCATTTCATTCATTCATTCGTTCGTACAACCATTTCATTCATTCATTCATTCATTCATTCATTCAACAATTTCATTCATTCATTCATTCATTCATTTATTCACCCATTTCATTCAACCAATCTCATTCATTCATTGATAAATAAATAACTGCAGGCGCATGATGGCCATGGCTTTTTCTATGCAGTTTTTCTGTGTTCACTCATCTCACCATCACTAACTCTATGTAGTGAAACAGATTACATCATACAAAGACATCCAAACAGGCCAACATCCGACATCCGAGAGCCAGACAGAATGCTGTTCAACTTTTTAATAATTGATGACAGCTGCATGGCGATAAAATGCTTTGTAACACAAGATGAAAATGTTACGTGAAAAGACGCAGCCATGACCTGAAGTCTCTCACTGCAATGGTTTCTAATTTTACCTTCAAAATACCTCAGAGAATAAAACTGCATGTTCTTGACTAGAAAGTCAACAATACAAATACTGAAGAAAAAATAAATAAATAAATAAATAAAAAATGTCAGTGGTGCTTTTACACAAATTCTTGGTTGTTTTGCATGTGACTCAGATGGGTTCAAAAGACAGAAATGTTCTCACCGGTGGCTGAATGGTGTGGTTCTCTTTACTGAGATGGTGCACGATGCCTGAGATGCAGAGCGGGCCAGTAAAGCCAAGAAGATCCGCCAAGAAACGGTAGGTGATGCTGAGGAGAAGAGGTCTTCCGAAAGCCTGTCGCAGAGCCGTCCAGATCCACTTGGACCCCTGCGGATGAGAGTCTTGGGGCCTCTGAAGAGGTAACAGAAAAATAAAGACAGATCAGTATTATTTTAGTATTATTATGTTTTTATTAATATGTTTTACATTTGTTTTTATATTTTCATTTTCCATTTTAATTTTAGTTTAATATTTTTAGTGATTTAGTTATGTCTATTTTGTCATGTTATTAGTTTTTGTTTTTCTTTTAAGGTTTAATTTATTTTTTATTTTAGTTTTAGTTCAGTTTTAGTTTTTATTTTTAGTTCATTTTAGTGCTTCAATCAATTCTTATTTCAGTAAGTTGCCAAAACAACCATTTTTTTTATAAAATATTTATATTTTATTTTATTTCAGCCTTATCTCAATACAAAAAAAAAAAAATGTTTTTAACGGTTTTAGTTTTAGTTAACGATGATAACCATGAGACAGATATGAACAGAATCAAGATTTTCTTGAATACATCTAAATTATTCACTGTACTACAAAGGTTGAAGTCATATATCTCTGTTCTATAACCTAATGTGACGCAGGTGAATTCAAAAATGAATGTGCTGCAGACGAATTCAGAAACGAGGGAGAAATGAATTCAAATGCAGTAGGTTTATTAAAAGATTAGTTCACTTTCAAATGAAAATTACCCCAAGCTTTACTCACCCTCAAGCCATCCTAGGTGTTTATGACTTTCTTCTTTCTGATGAACACAATCTGTGTAATATTAATATCTGACGCATCTAAGCTTTTTATTGGCTGTGAACGGGACCAACGAGTATGAGCTGAAGAAAGTGCATCCATCCAAAGTAAAACGTACTCCACACGGCTCCGTGGGGTTAACAATGGCCTTCTGAAGCGAAGCAAAAGTAAAATATCTACTGTAGCTTCCGGCAGACCGCCTTCTGTATTCAACTTAGGAAGAAAGCGTAACTGACATCGCTTCAGTTAAGCTTTTTTCATAATTTGAATATGGAAGGCGTAGGACATAGCGTAAGCGTTTTGAACTGCGAGAGGCATTACACTTTCTTTGTAAGTAACAAGAGAATACAAATAACTCAAAAGCTACAAAACAAAAATGCAGGTAAACAGAACTAAGCACACCAACATAACAGCTATAGAAGACAAGACCTGACAAACTACATGGGAAACACAATAGCTATACACACAGACCAACTAACAAGACAAGACACACCTGTGGATACAATCGAGGGGAACCAATAAAACACAAAGACAAAGGGACAACAAAACCAGACACAGGAAACTAGAAATACAAAATAAAAGTCAAGAGAAACAAGGAACATGCAACAGTGAACTTGCTATCTACTGTCTAGATAGTCAGCTACCTTCTAAGACAGCACTCTAAACAATGTTCTACATAGGCAGCAACTCCAGCAATTGTTCTTGTGAATCTGGATTCCAAGATTTGAGTTAGCATGTTGCTAAGCTAACTATGGGATTATTGAGGCATAACAGAGAAATCACAAACAAATACTGGGTATATAGATACAAATATCTATCTATCTTTTTGGTATTGAATGAAATACAAGTATATTTATAGCTATTTCTCTCAACTCCATTCATAATCTTAGATGAATTAAAAAAGTACTTAAATAATTACTTTAAAAAAATATAGTTAAGTGCAAACTGAATGTAATGTTTTCATACACTTAACTGTATGTTAATTGCAATTAAAATGAAAATTGAAATTCATATTAAATGCAATTAGCTGAACTTTAGAGTGCTTTTTTTGACCCGGTGCATCTTTATTTGCAATTTCTTAATTACTTCTATTGTGTACAGCCAAATTTACAAACAAGCATTTATGGTAAACTAAAATATACTTTAGTTATACTTCATATGTGCTTTATTAGGTTAGTCACCGTGTACTTCTTTAAGGCAAATCAAAAGATTATTAAAACATAATGATTTAAAACAAACATTAAAATAAAACTTTTAATTTGAAAAGTGTACTTAAGTGTGATAAGAAACAGTCATGAAAGTCTACTCTCTTTAAGTACATTTAAGTGGCGTTTCATTTCATCCTGCAAGTTTTTTAAATATACAGTACTTTTAAGATTTGATAAACACTACAAGCGTACATTCAATTCATTTAAGCATACTTCTTTTTCCACAAGGGTGAGTTTGTCGCAATAAACAAGAGCCTCGCATGCTTTATCAATGCAAATTTGCAATTTAGACAAAATTAGGTATCACAGATAGCATTTATTATGGTGCTGCCTACATCTAGTAGCAAATTTTTGCTTTGAAAGCACTATGAATTAAAATGCTCTTTAGATTTAGCTTTTTTTCCCCCTCACTAAACAGCTGCTTACTGATACAGGTAGTACATTTTTTTTCTCATAATTAACTACTGAGAGATTAGGAACTTCCTTGTGTGTTGTTATCTTTGTGTTCAGTTACTGCATATGACGTTTCCTTTAGTCAATGTTAAATCCTGTTTTTATCCTGTTTTACATCTATACTGGTGCATTTCTGAAAAATAGAACATGGATTGATTTTATAATTTGGGAACTGATTGGATGATGAAAACTGGGCGTTACATACAGCAACGGAGCCAGATCTGATGCTAACCGTGAACTCTTGCACTAGAGGATGGAATCAATCATATGTAGCATTTATCATGTCCTTTTCTAATGGAGTTCACCACATGACATATGGCAGATGTCACAACGCACTCGTGCCGCACGTGAGAATTGTCACGTTACAAACTCTCACAATATCCGTTTACCTGGAGCTGAAAGCACAAACATGTAACTGCAGACGTCTCATGCTCTTTATTCACATGAGCACAAAGATATAGAGGTCCTTCACCCCCGCTGAGAGTCAAAATGTCACCGTGTTCACAGCACAAAAGGATCATCTTCCATCTTTCAGTGTTTTGACACGTACACATATGCTCATTTAAATAGTATTCCACATCTGTATTCCTGTGGTTTGTGACGTACATGACTTTTCACATTATCGTCATCCTCATCATCATCAAAGAGAGAGCCGCTACCCCCAAATCCACAGAGAATAGACTACCAAATATGTTTTTGTGTGTGTGTGCGTGTGTGTGTGTGTGTGTGTGTGTGTGTGAAATCATCTAAACACCCATTTGTGAGTCTTCGATTAGAGGAAGTATGACTATATGAAATACCACACTACTTCAACACTATTTCTGTAGTATATATACTATACACAGCATGTGAATTTTTCATTTACATGGAACACCAAAACGTACAGTCAGTGGTCACCAATCCTGGTCCTGGGGACTCACCGCTCTGCACATTTTGTATGTCTCTCTCATCTGACACTCAATTCAGTTCAAATAGCTTTCAGTAGCGATGCTGTTTTATTTATAAAATTCAAGGGGCAGAGGCTGAAAACCAGTTTCTATGCTCTTGAATGTTTCTGTGTGTGCACAATCAATAAAAAAGCTATGAGTTTTAGTGTGAGCGCATACAGGCACATCTGCTTCAGAAAACAACATTAAAAAGCTATCTTTGTGGGCAAGTGTGTCACCCTCGACTTGTGGCTTGTAATTCCATAGAGAATGAGATATACTTGTTTAGACGCAAGTCAGATATCCAGATATCGGATATGTGTCTGATTTAAAACCACATTTGGAAGTGGCTCAGAATGGATGAAAAAAAAAAAAAAAAAAAAGGATCTTGTTTTTACAGAGTCCCTAAAGGGACCTTTGCAAAAAAAAAAAAAAAAAAAATACAAACTTTGACATGATAAATGATATTGTCTCATGATATTGCCATGATGGAGTGTGAGGGTGAATTTCAGGATAGAATATGCCACCGCTACATTTACATTACACCTCCACTGTCATTTAGCTTTTTATAGAAATAAAAACCATTTAATGAGCTGCAAAGTCGTACATAGTGCAGCAGGAACCAGAGTTCACTGATCACGTGACGAGAGTAAGTGATGAGATGACTAACAAGGCCATGGTGGAGGATTAGTTGCACAACAAAGCCTAAGTGTCTGACAAATGTCTTATCTTGTAGATTGCCTGCTCAGCACCGCCGCTCACTAATACGCGCGACCGTGAAATCGAAAGCGAAAGTAAAACGCGAGCGCGCATTCAAACGCAATTTCAATACCCCGTATTTTGCAAATATCTCCCAGTATGAAAGCCATCTTAGGCTGGGTTGTGTGGTTGTAACATCTCTCAGCTCTGTATCATGCTTGAAGAAAAATTTGGTCTCTATTTGCACAGTACTTTATGGTTGCACTTATTGTTTGCACTTAATAAGACTAAGAGAAAACTGTTGTTCATTTTGTATTTATACTATTTTTATTTCTATGATCAATTTTACTCACTGTTTGGTTACATATCCTTGTATTATGTCAGAAAATAAAGGAATTTTACCTGAAAATAGTAATAGTAAAAATACAAAATAAAATAAAAAAATATGACAGATCCTTAAAATGTACCTTCTGGGATTCAAAGGCCTCGCGGAGCTTCAGGTAGTTCGTTAGAGCTCTCATAGCGATTGGTAGCCTGCCAATGACCTTCAGATCGATGGGGCGTCTGTGTGCTGAAGTGATGAAGGTGTTCATCCACCAGTATGTGCTTTTGGACAGCAGGTTTACAAACGGCTGCAGGAATCGAACACCCAGGTCCTGTAAATCCTCAGGGGGCTTCACTTCAGGGGCGTATGCAAAACACATATATCTCTGAAGAAAAACATGAGAAAACCTTGACAAAATTCTTCCATAAATTGTATATTAAAGAAAATGCCAATTCAATGTTTCTAATCTCAACATTGCAGAACAGAATTTAAAGGGGTCATGACCAGTGTTGGGGAAAGTTACTTTTAAAAGTAATGCATTACAATATTGCGTTACTCCCTAAAAAAGTAATGAATTGCGTTACTTAGTTTTATGGAAAGTAATGCGTTGCGTTACTTTTGTGTTACCTTTTCTCACCTGGGCTGGGCTTGCTTGTTTCTTTTTTAATAACAACAACAAAACCAACAACAAAGTTCTATTTTCAGTAAAGGGCGCATCTCAAACAAACTCAAAAATCTGTGCTGTTATTCTGGATAACATTCTGGATATTCTGGATTATTCTGCAGAAGAATAGGACGCAGGAGAAGGAAGTTCAACATTCTTTCTTCAGCAATAAAAACACAGTGCATACAACGCCTCTGCACTTACTCCCCATTTCTCTCAACATGAGGACAGGAGAGCTGTCAGTCAATAAATGGAAAACAAAGTAAGTTGCATTACTTATTTGAAAAAGTAACTCAGATATTGCGTTACTTTACTAATTACTTGAAAAAAGTAATCTGATTATGTAACTCGCATTACTTGTAATGTGTTACCCCCAACACTGGTCATGACATGAGAAATCAAGTTTCTCATTATAAACAAAGCAATAATTTAATCAAGCTTCAAAAATGGCTCGTTTGGATATTGTGGGATTTGTGACGTCACACAGGTAAAATCATTTGCATATGACTGCCTTTAGAGCAGGCAAAAGACATCAGAACTTTCCCCAGGAACTAGGCACTTTGGGATGGTACTCAGTGTGTTTCGACTGCAGGAACTAGGGTCGAAATGAAGTTCCGGGTCAAAAATTCCCCCTCAGAAAGTATCTGCTCGCAAGGTAATACTTTTTCAAAGTTCGGGAACTTTCGGGGGTGGGACTTGTGCGCTGAACATGTTGATTGGTTGAGTTCACACAGAATTTTGATTGGTTGACTCCACGCAGCATTTTATTTCAACCACCATTTTTAAGAGTCGGTCGCGGTGCATGCAGTAAGAGTTGTTTGCTATTCGAATCAACAATGGAGTTTAAAATATATGATATTTTGAAGAATATGGGAGCCAAACAGTTGATGGGCCCTTATTGACTTCCATAGTATGAAAAAATAAATAAATAAAAATACTATGGAAGTCAATGGGGTCCCATCAACTTGGTTACCGACATTGTTCAAAATACCTTCTTTTGTGTTCAGCAGAAGACAGAAATTAATACAGGTTTGTAAAAACTTGAGGCTGAATAAATGATGACAGAATTTTCATTTTTGGGTGAACTATCCCTTTAAGTCTATTCTTAAAAACGGACTGTAAGAAGCAATCACACACGGCGACTAAAAATTAACACAAAAAAATCCATTGTCCACACAGACATTTAAAAGTCCTAATATTAATTAATATGCTTCGCAAATGCATATGCAAACATTGTGATAAATCCAAGTGTGGGTTTAACTAATTTCTCTTCTTCGTTTTAATAACTGGCCTGTGATAGCTTGAAGTTAAAATAGCACAGAGTTATTGCACACAAACATCCTCTGATGGAAAAATATGTGATTCATATTATGTAAATTCATAAAATCATAACACAGCTGTCCTGCATCATCACAATGCAGTTATTATGAGATGCACTGGCATAATTAAATGCATTTAAGTCGATAAAATGTCAGTCATATGGCTGTGCACAAGTTGGAGTGGCCACATTTACAAAGCTTTTAGTAATTTTTGGAGCTCGACAAACACTGTTTAAATTTGTTTTTATTGCATGGAAAAGAGCAGCTTGAACATTCTACCAAATTACTCCTTTCGTGTTCCACAGAAAAAAGAAAAAAAAAAAGCTGGAAAGACATGGGGGAGAGTCTGTATTCGGACAGATAAAACTTTAAAACCCAGATTAAAGATTGGATTGCATTCTGAGCATCCCAAACTCCCTGTGGTCTGAAAGGCTGATAAAGCAGATGTGAGCAGACTTTTGTAATATCCGAGACTGCAGTATGAATATATATAGCAAGAAAATCAAAGCCAGAGGCTGAAGAAAAAGAATGGAGAATACCAATCACAGACACACAGTCATTACCCTCGTCATGATGACGTTGATCTCCACGGCCAACAGCAGACCATATAGCAGGGTCAGTAAGCCCGTGATCCCGAACCGCAGCTGTCTCAGGCCGATCCCATGCTCCGTGTACTTGGCAAACTTGATTGTTTTGGAGACAAATGCCAGAACCCAGTAAATGAGCAAAGCTGTGAAAGAAAAATAAAACATTGACAGTAATTATAATCATATATGACCGCACATTCTCTACACAGATTAGTACTAAAGGTATCAGTCTCTGCTGGTTTTGCTCAGTATGCAACATTCTAAAGAGTTCTTATTATGCTATTTTAAATGTTCCTCCAGTTTTGGAGGTCTCCTTTGGTTTACATGCAGTCAAGATCAACATTTAAATTTTATCATAATATACATAATTATACATCACTTCATTGGTCTACTCTGCTCTGATTGGTCAGACGACCCAGTCTGTTGTGATTGGTCTACTCTGCTCTGATTGGTCAGGTGGCCCAGTCCATTCTGAGTGATCTACTCTGCTCTGATTGGTCAGATGGCCCAGTCTGTTGTGATTGGTCTACTCTGCTCTGATTGGTCAGATGGCCCAGTTTGTTCTGAGTGATCTACTTTGCTCTGATTGGTCAGATGATCCAGTCTGTTGTGATTGGCCTACTCTGCTCTGATTGGTCAGATGGCCCAGTCTGTTTTGAGTGATCTACTCTGCTCTGATTGGTCAGATGGCCCAGTCCGTTTTGAGTGATCTGCTCTGCTCTGATTGGTCAGGTGGCCCAGTCCATTCTGAGTGATCTACTCTGCTCTGATTGGTCAGATGGCCCAGTCTGTTGTGATTGGTCTACTCTGCTCTGATTGGTCAGATGGCCCAGTTTGTTCTGAGTGATCTACTCTGCTCTGATTGGTCAGATGATCCAGTCTGTTGTGATTGGCCTACTCTGCTCTGATTGGTCAGATGGCCCAGTCCGTTTTGAGTGATCTGCTCTGCTCTGATTGGTCAGGTGGCCCAGTCCATTCTGAGTGATCTACTCTGCTCTGATTGGTCAGATGGCCCAGTCTGTTGTGATTGGTCTACTCTGCTCTGATTGGTCAGATGGCCCAGTTTGTTCTGAGTGATCTACTCTGCTCTGATTGGTCAGATGATCCAGTCTGTTGTGATTGGCCTACTCTGCTCTGATTGGTCATATGGCCCAGTCTGTTTTGAGTGATCTACTCTGCTCTGATTGGTCAGATGGCCCAGTCCGTTTTGAGTGATCTGCTCTGCTTTGATTGGTCAGGTGGCCCAGTCCATTCTGAGTGATCTACTCTGCTCTGATTGGTCAGATGGCCCTGTCTGTTGTGATTGGTCTACTCTGCTCTGATTGGTCAAATGGCCCTGTCTGTTGTGATTGGTCTACTCTGCTCTGATTGGTCAGACAGCCCAGTCTGTTGTGATTGGTCTACCGCTTACAGCGTGTCGGAAACAGAATGCTCATAATCAGAATATCAGCTCCGGATCTTCCTCAGCACTTAATACACAATAACAGTAATGATGGCATTGGTTTTACCATATCATTTTGAGCCCGATTCCTCATCTTTTGGAAGTGCAATCAAAGTGTATTTGCATTTGCAGTGCAGAAAAAAGCATCTTCGACAAGACAACAACACAAACCAATATCTTCCAGGCCTCAGCTACAACAACAGTGTTTGAGGGTCAAAGTAGATGTTGTTCGCCGGCAGCCAATGAAGACTATAGCCTGGCATTATGCAAATTTGTTACAAACCTACGAGGGTTTGTGCAGGAAGTAAGACTGGAATTACTAACGACTCGTAGCAGTCAGTTCAGAATTGGTTCTTTCTTTTGGGAGACGATAACTCCATTTATCTGCACTTTTTTCTTTAAAACTTTGAAGACCTTTACAAAAAGTTTTATTACACACTACATGAAAGGTAATATCTGAAAAAAGCATAATGGGGCACTTTAAAATGGCTTCTCTCTCCAGATGTTCAATGACGGGAAGATAAATAAGGTTAGAGTCTTTTAAGAGGCCCTGCCATTCTCAAAAATATTATGGTCGAGGAATGTGATTGTAGGACTGAAACTTAAATCTCTAGCTAACGTTCAGATGATTTGAAGTCATTGTAACAAACTGTTTTATTCTGGAAATGAAACTGTAGTTAAAAAATAGCATTGAACCATCAAGAGCACCAAGTCTGTAGAACTGCAATGCAGTCAGATTTCTAGATTTCTAGCTGTTGCAATTCAAATCTTCTTCCAAAGTACATATACTTCTTATTAAAATGGCTGTAATATCCATATTATAATTAATCATCTTTACATCACTGTTTAAAAAGTGATTTGCATTATGAATCAAATGTGTATGCCACATCCAAATAACAGAAAAGTCAATCCTTAAAAAGCAAAAGACACTATAAAGTCAACACATACTTATCAGAAGTTTGGGGAAGTTGGATGTCTCTATGTTGTGGTAGTAGATGATTGACGTGATGGCAGCCATAAAGGCCAAACATGATGGCATATAGAGGTGCAAGTGGACGGACTGATTAAACCTGAGAAAGAGAAAGAGAGAAACAGTATTAGACATCAACATTTCCAATTAAAAAAAAACAAAACCAAAAAAAAGAAAAAAAAACAAAACATAGATAGGATACAGACTGATGGATGAACAGGTTAATGTCATGTCCATGCCACATTTCATGAATTATATATATATATATATATATATATATATATATATATACACATATATTATTATGGGTCAATGACGTGACGGGTCATTTTTTGTCCAAAAGACTTAATAATAATAAAAAACAAAAGATATGACATCCAAAGTATGTAAAGTTGTAAGGTAGTACAACTAGATCTCTTTTATTTAATCCAAAAGGTTTTAATCATATTTTGCATATAAAAGTATTTAAAAGATTTTGAAGTGTCAAAAGCTCATTCGGTTTAACCGTCCAAAGGCCAATACAGCCATTTCATTTGTGATTAAAGTATCTTAAAATGTAATAGCAGTATATATTTTTTTATTCTGGCATGATTTTATAACATCATATATCAATATAGTGCAAAATGGTATTAAAATTATGTGTAGAAGTCGTTGCTTTGTTATGTGAAAGAATGTCTGGAAAAATGTCATTCGGAGTAACCAATATAAAGGGACCATTTTGGATCAAGTCATGCAGTCAATATCATGTGACAGGATGTGACATCGTTCAGACACCTGCAAAAGACCACATGGTCGTGAAGCAATGTAACTAACTCTCTTTTAGCTATTTGAAAAATTCATGTTTTCACTTGCTCATACACATGTCCCGAAACATCAGGTCATTCGGTACAACCGCTATAAAACATGGAGAATGTTGTAATATTTTAAAAACTTGTACTAAATATAAAATGTTTGATTGTTCTTTTGCTAGCTAGCTAGATATCAGCCTGTTAGCATTGTTTGAAAATATCATCATTCTGTATAACCGAAATTTTGGTTAAAACAAATGACTTTTTTGGTGTCAATTTTTGTCCATCTTGTAAAAAAAAAAAATGACAAAAGCAGTGTTAATTATAAAAACCACATAATCTCATTGTTAACACTTAATAAAACTTAAAAAACTTTATTCGTCTGTGATTATATACATATATATATATATATATATATATACACACACACACACACACATGCATTAAAAATTATATTTTACACATTTTTGGGATTGTGACATTTTCATTACAGTCAAGTTGATTTTGTTTATCCATTATCCTTGAGATTTTCATTTAAATATAATTAATGCCTTTTTTTAAGAAATCAACACTTTTATTCAGCAAGGACACATTAGATTGATCAAAAGTGACAGTAAGAGATTTATAATGTTACAAAAAAATTTTTATTTCAAATATGTGCTGTTCTTTTGAACTTTTAATTCAAAGACTCCTGAAAAAAGTGTAATGGTTTCCACAAAAATATTAAGCAGCTCAACTGTTTTTAACACTGATAATAATAGTACATCTTTCTTGAGCAGCAAATCAACATATTAGAATAATTTCTGAAAGATCATGTGACACTGAAGACTGGATTAATAAAAATTCAGCTTTGCATCACAGGAATAAATTACACTTAAAATATCTTCAAATAGAAAACTGTTATTTTACATTGTAATAATATTTCACAACATTACTGTTTTACTGTATATTTTATCTGAAAACTTTATTTCAATGAAAAATACTCTATTACGGTACAAAAAAAAGTTATACAAAAAATAAAAATTAAAAATACTAAAATGAGGTATAAATACTTTACTATTCAAATCAATAAAATGAAATAAAATAAATGAAACAAATGTATCTTTAAAAGTAATTATTATTATTATTAGTAGTAGTAGCAGTATTATATTTTCATTGTTTATTGTTTGTTTTTCATTTAAAAAGGAAGGAGGATGCACTTAATTGTCATAAAAATTATGTCATAAGAAAACAACAACAACAAAAAATTGGGCCTATACCAGGGCATTTTCTTAATAGGCTTCATGAGAGTCACACATACTGACAGACAAACAGACAGACATATAGATAGATCTCACCCATCAGACACGATGCCCTCGGCTATCTCACACACGATGACGAAGAGCAGGATGAAGGTGAGGATCCAGCGGAGGTTGTGTCCAGGGAAATGCAGCCAAGTGCTGTGATGGATGTGCACCTTGGAGCTCTGACTCCCCCAACCTACAGTACAATGTTTAAAAGTCGGCACATGGTTTACAGCAATATATTTCTCTCTGACAGGAAGTGATGTAAACTATCCTTGAGGAATGAATTGTTTGTCCATTTATGAAAATGTTTTAAAAACAATCTACACAACGTGCTGTCTGAGTCGTTGCAATAACAATGGGGCAGATTTTACCCTTGATATCCAAAAGAACCATATATTAAGAATATGGGGAAGCTAATTCGAAACAAACAACAACATGATTTAAGCTATTTGTTTTGGAATATCATGCATAAAATGTCCATTTGAGATGGAAATTGCATGGAATTTAATGATTCTGATTCACTAATAGTTCCATTTATTCTGTTGAGATTCCAACATAACAGATAACAAATCAGAAATATCATTTTGAACAGACTGCTCCAACTGATTCATAAGTGTTTTTGATTAACTAAATAGAACCATAAAGAACCATAAAGGCCAATTCACACCGACAGATGCCGACAGACATTGTCGGGTTTTGTTGGATCAGTTTTTCCCCTGTCAAGGTGTGTTGGAATCTAACGGAGCTTGTTTTCGTCCACTGAACATGCTGAATTGGAATTAAAATGTCTGAGAAGTGACGTGCAAATCTGGTGACTGTCAGTGTTGGTCTGCCTCTGTCGGTGCAGTGTGAATTGGCATTAAGAGATATTTCTTCTGGAATCAGACTATCAGACCACAATGGTCATTGTATATTTTGCAACATTGGAGCCATCACTGGGATTAAAGTCATGAAAAACATGACCTTTTTTTTACAAAATAGAACAGTTTCTGAATAATAAGCGATTCTTGGTTAGCTAATGTTTGTACTGACAGATATCACTGAAATAGGGGTTCTAAAAAGTCAGGGTTGATCTGTAAACAGCACAGAATCTGACTGGAGCCCTTAAGTGTTCGCCGAACAGCTCTTGGAGTGAATAGGGGAGGGGCAACTTGTTTGACCAAACAATGGACCCTTTGCACAGACTGTGATGACGCATTATCAGCATCGCAAATCTAGTTTTTCATACATACATTCATAACATGTTACATTGTGTTATATTACACCTTGGTAGTAAATGACAAAAACAAAAGAACGCTGCTTCTTAAGTATTTCTAATACTTATAATGGCTGAGGGAGTGACAGAAAATATCTTTCTCTCTTCTGACTGCTCATTCTCTCAATATTTTTCCATCTTTTGGAAAGTCATTTTCTTTTGCTATTGCGGCAAATGGGAATACAAAAAATATATTTGCTGTCATTTCACAAGTTTACCCAATTATGATGATTTCTGCTTCTGAGAACCCTGGAAATGGGTCCAGTGTGTTTGATCTACCTGTTTGGAAACCTGTTCGTTGCCACTAGTGATACAGAAACCAATCATTCAAAGGTTTGGGATCAGTAAGATATTTTAATAATAACTAGCACTTTTATTTTTCATAAACAATATGGCTTAAAGGTGACCTATTATGCCCCTTTTTTACAAGATGTAATATAAGTGTCAGGTGTCCCCAAAATGTGTCTGTGAAGTTTGAACTAAAGATACCCCATGGATTTTTTATTATACTATATTTTAAATGCCTATTCTTGGGTGGGAGAAAAAATGCACTGATTTGGTTTGTGTACATTTAAATGCAAATGAGCTTGTGCTCCCCGTCCCCAAGCTTGTAATTCCAATACACTGAAGCATAAACAATACAGGAGAAGCTCACACAGCAAATATAACTCACAAAATGGATCATTACAAACTGTTCGTGATGCAGCATATTAGATCACTTAGGTATGTCATGTATTTTGTGGATGTTTGCTAACATTTGATTCTGAATGAGTTTGATAGCGTGCTGCATGGCTAACGTGGCTAAAGCTACACACTGTTTGAGAAACTCAATAAGAATGAAAATGCGTTTATGAATTAAAAAGACTGCAAGCATTTTCAGGTTAAAAATGAATATAACAACATGGCTCTTGTCTCCGTGAATACATTAAGATACAACGGTAACTTTAGCCTCATTTAAGCCACTTTAGCCACATTCCAGTACATTAGCAACGTGCTAACGAAACACACTCAGAAAGAAAATTTGCAAACATCACAAAATATATGTGAAATTGGATCATGAACAGTAGATCCATCTTTGAGAATCAACTTCTGTGGAAATCTTGTTTTTTTATTGACCCTCGTGTACAAAGCAGTCTGGTGTAAAATGACTTGCACATTCTGGTATATGAATTTATCTGGACACATTCGCTTCATAGATAAAATTACACCACTGCGTCCTTAGTGGCTCAGATGCCAGGAGTTTATGGAGACTCATATGTTTACTATAATAGCCGTTAACAGATCAGTGATAATGTCTACATAGCTGAGACATATCACAAGCTCAGAGCTCAGTGTTTTTTTTTTTTTTGTTTGTTTTTTTTTTGATAAAGAAACTTGGCCATAGGAGTGTAAAATTAATTTTAAAACTTACACTGGTTCAAATTAGGCTACTGTACTGTATATGTTTAATTTATGTTGAGTGCTTGGGACATGACTTTTGTTATTGTAATCAGGCTCATCTAAATTATATAAATTTAGATGTATCGGCTGATATATTGGTTATCAGCTTTCAAATATAAAGAATTATCGGTTATCAGTATCGGCCAAAAATTTCTAGGGATGCACCGATATGAAAAATTTGGCTGATACCCATAACTCTATATATTTGAAAGCCGATAACTGATTAATTGGCCGATAAATCTAAATTCAATTTTTATAGAATTTTTGAGAGCCTGATTACAAAAACAAAGGTCTCACTATCACCATTAAAAGCCATGTCCAAAGCACACAGTTATAATGTTCTCATTATAATATTATGTAGCTTATATGACAGATTTGCGCTGCACATGTTGTACTTAACTGTATTTTCCTTTTTGAAGGGAATATTTCATATTTCAAGCAATTCAAAACCATAATGACAGTGCGCATCTGAAGTGTCTCTGCTGAAAGAAATAATCCATTATTTATCTGCTTGAATATATCGGCTAAATTTTCTTATTAGGCCAATGACGACAACATTAAAAATGAGCATATATCGGACGATACCGATATGGTGGCCGATATATCGGTGCATCCCTAAATTTATTATAATAAAATTCAATTTGATTCATTTTGATTCTGTTTTTATTTTTTTTTTTTTTTTTTTCTAATCAAAAACTTGGCACAAAGTGGCTGGATGCAAACTAATCTTTATCAAAAATCAAATCAGAAACTATTCCGAATCATTTGGAAAATTAATAATACAAAGTATGAGAGTATGTGGCAGGTTAATTCACTCTGACATTAGTGGGATTGTTTAATGTTGCTCTGACTCTACTGATATGGCAAAACGAACACCGGCCTTCCTGTAACTCAACTCTCTGACAGCACGACTCTCTGACTCTCTTCGGCTGTACATTCCACAACTAAGATCACATTTGTTTGTCTAAAATTGTTTTCCACAGCAGGTTGACAAACTCTATCCCGGTCTCCTTATGTGGTTTGCCAAACCACATTTTCTGGCACATGACGACTTGAGTGCAAATCAATTATGCAGTGTTTATCTTCGTAATGAATGAGCCAAATGTTCAGAAATGAATTTCAAAGAGCTCATTAATCATTTCCTGTCTGTTTCTCTGATCCTTCCACAAACAAAACTACCCTAAATGGTGCAGTACACCTTTAAAAGTAAATACATATAAACCTGCATATCTATCTATCTATCTATCTATCTATATTCAAGTTTGAGAATATAGTTAAGTTAAAGAATGTTTAGTAACTCCAGCCATTTAGTATTGTGACACAAACATGCACTAGGTCTCACCTGTCTTTGACACTCACCGATGAAGAGGATAGGAAAGGTGATGAAGAGCAGGAAGACGTGCGGTACTACTGTGAGGGCGTCCAGGAAGCAGCCGTTGTTGAAGACACCGGCATCCACATTGTAAGCGGCCGAGTTGTTGTCGTTGCCGCAGAATGCCAAGGACATGGTGGTATCGGGTCTCTGAGGTGATCCAGCAGAAGAAAGAATGAGGAGAAAGAGGACAAGAAGAGGGTTAAAAGCTAAAAGAGATCCTCTCAGAGCATAATCTGTCCACAGAGGAGCCGTTACATCCTTGCTGTAGGTGGAGGATATCAGCCGAAGTGAATCACTGCACAGGTAGAGCGCAAAAACGGCTCCGGTCCTGCATGGGATGAGCACATCCAAACAGCTTCTTTCCGACAGGGGGGCTCCTGCATCGGATTCCACTGACAGAGCCACGGCTCACGGGCATGCTTTTAATAACCGCCACAGCTTAATGGCATTAAAAAAACAAAAAACATCGCAGTTTGTGCGCAGACACACGCGTTGTGCTCGGGATGCAATCTTCCTGTGCTGCGGTGATCAAAAGCTCAGAGCTGACCTTGTGGGAGGATAGCTGGATGGCGGAGTGTGTGCATGAGAGTATGATGAGGGGAGAGAGAAGGAGGGAGAGAGACAGCGTGACGGAGGGGTGAGGGAGGGGGAGAATTGCATTGCGGGCGGCATCGAAAAACTGGCACACATGTTACAGTGAGGTTCACACCATGAAACATCAAGCATAATGAGCAGTGAAGTGACTCGCAGTAAACAAAGACTGATTTGGTAGGATTGTCAGGAAATTCAAAATCCAAAGCGAACCTATGAGACGTTTGAAGGACAAAAGGACGAAACAGATAGAGGTTTACTGATATGGTTTGTTCAGTGGCAGATGTTGATATCTAGAAAGCAGGGTGGCTGATAAAATGGCAATATATAACAATTTAAGGACAGTAAATTAGATTTATATTACACAATATTTACTTAAAATGATCAAATTATGGAATTCAGAAAATATGGAAAAATGTAATCACCTATAATCTGTATGTAGATTTTATTCAACAACTCTGATAATCACGAAACAAAACGGAAACAAAAAAACAGGAAAAACAAACAAACAAAAACACAGAAATGACTAACAAAACAAATACAAAACAGAACAAAACAAAATAAATACAAAACAAAATGAAAATAAAAAAGGGAAAAACAAAAATTAAATATAAAATAAAACAATAAAAACAGACAAAACAAATGAAAACAATATAAAAACAAAACACTAAGGCCCCGTTTACACTAGTGCGTTTTCAAACCTCGAAAACTGAGACTTTCGAAAATGCTGCAGACCCCATTTTAGTTTGAAAACGCTGGGGTTGTATTTCAGTATAAATGGACCAAAACGTAGACTTGCATGGCTGCCCACGTTCGCTTTGCGTATCCTTGACGACCGTGTAAACAATAACATGGAGACTGAACTGCAATCTTTGCTGGCTTTGTTGTCATTTTTAGCAGCCATTTGTGCAGTTAAACTCTGCATTTTTTTAATACTGCAGCTGCCTACATGCGCAAGAGGCAACTGTTTACACATGTACGCGCATACCCAGTGTGCATGAACAGTCATGTGACATGCGTTTTCGGCCGTGTAGTGTAGACGGAGATAGTTTCTGAATTGCTGTGGAAACGCTTGTTTAAAACAAAAACGCACTAGTGTAAACGGGGCCTAAAGAAACAAACAAAATACAGAAAATCAAACAAATACAAATCAAAACAAATGAAAACAAAACGAAAAAAGAAAAACAAAACAAAAATGAAAACAAAAACAAAAATATTTTGAGTTGTTCTGATAGTAGTAGTACACTAATGTGTTCAATTTATTTAGGATATATCAGACTATCGCTACTGCTACACTACACGCCTATTGACTGTTATATTTAACCCTTATGTTGTGTTTGGGTCATTTAGGCCCAGAGAAGTTTTTCTTTTTCCCGAAAACATTGGACTAAAACTTACTGACTTTGTTCACACAGGGTATAACTGCTTCCCAAAATGTTTTGGATCAATTTTGTGCTTTTTTGTACTTTTTTCCCCCCACCTTGTTAAACTTGTGGTGTTCCCGGCTAATAAATATCTCATTATGTTATGTTATCACCAAATATTGGATTCAGTCTTTTTTTCAGCTTGTTTTCTTTCAATGTTTGTATTTCTTTTTGGAACTGATTGAGGCCTCATTGATCTGAGCTTATATTAGTCAAAAATGACCATCCATTGAAAATGGAGAAACATTTAGTGTTTAGGAGCGTGTTCCTCATGTTCATATTCATATATGTACATGTCTGCTTGCAAAGATAAAGGCCTCAGACCTGTGCATGAGTGGATACATGCACACTCGTGCTACCATGCACACACACACACACACACACACGCACGCGCGCGCGCGCGCACACACACAAACATACAATTTTGAGTATTTGAGGCTTTCTTTTCCACAGAGATAAACTTTAACCTTTAACCTAAGATCAATGAGACCTACGATCTATCAGTTTAAAAAAAAAAAAAGAAAAAGAAAAAAATTGAAAGGAAACAAGCTGATAAAAAGACTGAATCCAATATTTAGTGATAATATAGCATAACGAGAGATTTATAAACTATTTTTTTTTGTAGGCCGGTTAACACCACAAGCAAATAACAGTATTTCAAAACAAACTTCCTGGTTAAACATTAAACAGTGATAAACAGTGCAATTTTTTTCTCCCATATTTTGTTGAATATTGACAAAATTATCCACAAATAATATCTGTCCTAAATGAAAGAAAACAAGTTTACATTTGGTGATAATATACCATAAGTAATTTTTAAAAGGCCGATCATTTTTGACCGGGAACACAAAAGGTGTTACAGGGTTTTCAACACCACATAAGGGTAAAATGTGGAAGGCTATGTCAAAATCTGTGTCAATTCAATGGTGCAGTTTGAAGAATTGCACCTTTCTGTGTCTAGAGAAGCTATCTGACCCATGCTGATATTAGATCTAGAGTGTATATGGACTGTGACCCGTATTACTGTCCACTACTAAAACAACCACCTGCCATAGTGTGATAAACTTATGACATAGAGGTGAGAATATCAAGTTGATCTATTACTCAAAGGTGTCAAGCACAGACAGGTGTGGTGTGTTAGTTATTTCAGTAAGGCAAAATGCAAATTCACTCTACCAGCAGACCAGCAGATGCAGCAGAGCAACATTTAATGCCACTGAATGCACTGCCACTGAATCATAATTTAATTCTCCTAAAAGAAGCATTTCCTGAAGATTAAATGAGTATGACCCTTTAATCTGCAATACACGGCAGGTCAAATCAAAAGTAAGCTTAAAGGTATATTATTTATTTCAATATACATTAAATTCTATATGTACTGCAGTTACATAAATAGCTAATTATTTATAGGCCAGGAAGATACTGTATTTGTTGTGCAGTTCAGTATGCCTGAATGTAATTTATACTGATTTTGATTAAAAATGTCATATGACGCACACACACACACACACACCAAGAGAAGTGATTACTGTGGAGAGCTGGCTGTAGTATATCGATTTTTTTTTTTTTTTTTATCTTTTGGGCTTCATCCCATTGAAACGGGGCAATTCCAAAACAACTGCGCATGCGCAGCATTTCCTTTCACTGCCAGCCGTTGAATTCTATCGCATCATGTCACAAACAAAAACGTGAATGGTAAAGATGTCAAAATTTAGTATAAAGCGACATCAAGTTCATATATGGAAAACGTTTTATAAAAAGTTACAGCATCTTTCTTTGATGTAGCGTGTAAGCTAATGTATGAGGAAAAGCTGTGTTTCCTAACAACTTAGAGTCGGGGGAAAAAACAGTATCAGTATAGCTACACAATTAAATAGCCTACATCACTTCATGTTTAAAGGTTAGTTTACAACATGTAGGTAAAACTATACTATCATGAACTTTTCTAACTGAAACCACTTTTCCTATTAATCAAAAATAAATTTGCATACCGGTCTGTAGCGCGTGATCATCATCTTGAAATTCCAGTTGTTCCCAAAACTGCGACCTCATATGATGATTTTCAATCCAGTCCAGAGACCTTGCCGTTAAAAATAAGCTCCTAACTCACACGGGGATATGTTAAGAATAGAAAATAACCGAAATTCATCTCTGTCTTTGCCATATGGTCCGAGTTTTTCCCCAGAGGAACTAACCAAGGTGCTGAAAAGAGCCTTTACATAATCTGTCAGTTTCACATTCCCAAACATCGATTTGAAAGTTGGTCGATGAATCCAGTTCATCCAGTCGTCTTTCGTCACGTACACACGCGCGCCGTGAGCGATCAATCACAATCACTGATGCAACAGAACAAAGCGACTACGGTCAATCACACAATAGAAGAATACTGTAACCGAAATGCAGCCGATTTTACAGCGTGCAACGGCATTTAACAATAAAACAAGAGCATAAAATTACAATATAATTTCCAATAAATGTAATCACTTTGGTGGAAATACATATTGGTTTCGAGGTTGAGATAAAAAGGGCTTTAAACTGCTGCCTTCCTACAAGAAAGTGACCCACTAATCATTCGCTACGCTTAGACTATATGGGGCAAATTCGACAGGTGCTGAAGATATTGCCAGTGAAAACTAGCCAATCAGGACGTCAGCAGAGGATGTCGTCATCACAGCACAGCATACCGCCTACTTATGGTTCAAAATAAAGAGCATAATTGATAGCTATATCAGAAGTCATAAAGACATAAAACAAAAACTGCGCTTTGTTAATGCATATTTGTTGCTTTGCAAACAACAGCATGTCCTAAAAAGCGTAGGCCCATGTATTTGTAAAACATTGTGCATGATTTAACTGCATTTTTTTTTATATATAAGCGTTACATATACTAAACTATGTGCTTTTTACAAAATGACTACTAAGGAATGGCTCTCAATTGATTCCTCCTGTTGTCTGTTTTAGAAGAACGTTCTGTAATAAGAGCGGCAGAAATATTTAAAATATTTATACCTTTAAATATCTATAGATATTTAAAGAGGATTGGTTTCTCACGTTCACACATGAGGAGTGAAGAAAAAATGTAGCATACTAAATAAGGAAAAGGAAATTAACAGACAGACAAGGATTTAAATTAGCAGGTTGCTATATATGAAACCTATAAATAGGCTAAACATGACAGAGAATACGTCACTGTACTGGTTCACAGAATGTGCAAAAAGACATGGTGAAAAAAAATGCTTAAAGGCACAATTACTATCTGCTGCAACCGGCAGGCCATTACTGGTATTGCAGGAACAAGCGCCTCAAAGCGCAAATATTGCTTCCATAAGCATCTGCATGCACCCGTCCATACGTTTCCATTGGTTTCATCGTGACTCATAGCTCTAAAGTATGGTAGTATCAATGCAGTATCTTTTCATAATTCCACGCACAGTAGTGCTATAGACATTTATAGTAACATGCAGTAGCAAAAGGACAGAACAAAAGCTGCAAAAATCAACACATGAGTCATGACATGAAACATGTCAGAACGCCTGCGCAGTCTTGTGAATCCCACATGAAGAGTATGTTGTGAAGCCCATTTCTGCCACATAAGAGAGAAAAAAAAATTAACCTTTGGTGAAGGTTAATTATGACACAAATTTGAGATTACTACAAAAAAAAAAAAAAAAAAAAAAAAATTAAATAAATAAATAAATAAAAATAAAAAATAAAATCATAATTATGACATACTAAGCCAGAATTTTGACATTAAAAGTTTTAACATACAGGTGCTGCCTCCGAAATCGCATACTTCCCTACTATGTAGCAGGCAAAAAACAGCGTGTGACAAAATAAGTATGTCTGAATTCACAGTACTCATAAAAGAGTAGGTAAAAAATACCCAGATGACCTACTATGTTACATGTTTGGTTCATTTGTTCATGTTTAAAGTTTATTTTTCATTAGTCACATGTCTTCCTTTGTTCAGTTTTTCCCGCCACTCTTTAGCTGTCATAGTTACAGACTGATTCGAGTTTCAGTTCAGGTGTGTCTTGTTAAGTTCCCTTTGTTTGCCCTGTGTATATATATACCCTGTGTTCTCCCTCAGTCTCTGTCAGTTCTTGTTGATTGTAATGTGGTTTTTCTCCCGTGTTTTACCTTGTTCCTGAGTGTTTGATGATTAAAGTCTGCCTTCTAGAATTCTTCCTCATCGTGTGCATTTCTAAGGACCACATTACGTAACAGAAGAACCGACCATACCGATAGATGGATCTCCCTTCACTGCCAATTCAAATGGTCACAGTGTCCCCGATCCATGGATGGCAGCAGCGAATGTGGACTTGGCTGGCCATGACCTGACTGAATACCTCATGAAGTTAATGAGAGAGAGAGAGAGAGAGAGAGGTTTCAAGATCACCATCGGAGTGGTGAGAGAGATTCCCACTCTAATTAATACAGCATTGCCAATGCCAATGGTCACAATGCATCCTGCGAGTGATGTTACCAGACCCTCTCCTATTTGTGAAATCTCCGATCCAGAGTCTCGTCCCGTCATGGCCACCATTCCAGAGTCTCGTCCCGTCATGGCCACTGCTATTCCAGAGTCTCATCTCGTCATTCCAGAGTCTCGTCCCGTCATGGCGGCTGCCATTCCAGAGCCTCATTACAAGTTGGCTGCCATTCCAGAGCCTTGTCCTGTCATGGCAGCCATGTATGTGCCTCTAGGAGTATTGGTGGAGTATGAGGGGATGTCTTGGGGCCCAGATATGGCTCCAGCCCCTGAGTTCGCACCAGTGTCTGCTCCAGCCCCTGACCAGAGTCCAGTCCAGGTTCCAGCCCCTGACCAGAGTTTATTGTACAATGCATACGCATACAATGGACACTTTCCTATCCCATGAGGCCACAGGAGAGGATTTGTGAATGACGCTGGTTGGTCACGTGATAAGGGCAACATGGCAAATGTAGTACATCCAGATTACATTCACACTACACACATTAATACTATATAGAATGTTCTTTTTTTTTCTTTTTTTCTTTTTTTTTTTTGCGGTCGTGAAGTAATCATGTAAGTAGGCAATCACATCGTGCTGATATACAGCCATATCGCACGGCTATGAGTGTGATATTGTGTTATACAACAGTTTGACAGCACAAGTGTGTAAATATTATAAATAAGAACAAAAAAAGTCTTTTAAAACCCTCTTTTGTGAAGAACTACTTCCTTCTGTCACAGATTCAAATCTCAAGTTGGCAGTTTAACAGTTGAGCCCAAGCCTCTAAAATGTCATTTTAGAACTAATAACGAAGGAATGTTGAGTTGCTTCATTGAAACTCACTGTAATATGTAGAGTATTATGAGAGAGAGATCACCTGAGCGAGTGCATTACCTGCATCTAGCTGATATTCTTCAGGTAAATCTTATTTTCATAATCACAAAATCAGTTTGAATGTCCGCTGAGGAAAGCGATGTCTTTTTTCTTTTAAAACATTCCCATGACAACACTAGTCAATTTGTCAGAGACGCTTAAAGTAAAAACAACATCCTTGTTTCCTTGTTTCAGTCCATTTCAAAATAAAAGTCTTTGCGACTGATCACTCACTCATAAAGACAGTCTTTGCCGCCATCTCATGGCGTATTAATGTAACTTTCACTTAAGTCGAAATCACTAACGGACTCTTTCTCAATACCAAAAAATATGGCATGTTATTTATATAAAATATTATTTATTAAACATAAATTTACAACAGTAGCAAACAGTTCAGTCAAACAAACAAAAGCAGTGCTCTATTTAGTACAGGATTTAATTTCAATAAAATAATGAAACTTAGTAGAAACTCAATGTAGAAATGAAAATATAGCCCTTAAGCCAAATCTATTATCTCTGGAACAAGTAATAGATTGATAAGACCAAAGATTGCCCGTTTGATATACCCCAAAACTAATTATACCTCATGTTTAAACACTATCTACAGAGCCAGCGGCAAATTCCCGAAGGACTGGCCAAGATGAAGCTGTTCTCTGCGGGTACATGAGCACTGAATGGTCGCTGACAGCCTAGAGCTCACATCTCCGAAAGAGTCTAAACAAATTTTCAAATAGGCGCTTTGTTTACATATAAATTGCATATCTGAGGTCTAAACAACTATATTCTCACCTAAAAAAAAATTCTGTTACAAAATAACAGTAGTATCTATAAAGAGATGGTGGGTTTGCTCATCCACCATGACACTTGCTGTGAGAATGTTGACAGTGGAGTGATTCAAACGGTGAAACAGTTCCCGTGGCGATACTGGTAGAATATCGCATGGCTGGAAAGACCTCTTAGCCAATCAGATTCGAGAACCAGAAAGAACTGTTGTATAAATCGTAATAATGACATAAGCCGACATTGGCGGTTCGGGAGAACGCTATACTTTTGCGAAAGATATTTTTACAAGTTGTCATGAAACAGAAGTTGCGATAACCTTTTCTTCCCTATTGTGACGTACTGTATGTCCGAGTGAAAAGGCTTCTTGAACAAGAAAAAATGTATGGCGGGACATGATTTTGTCCATCGGGAATTGATTCGATCATTGGATCGTTGTAATTTGCTATTGCTTGATCACATGTGAGTGACAGGTTGCCCCACCTCACACCAGTAAACACACCAATAAGAGAAGAGATGTCACTGCATTTCCACAAACTCCATGGGGTCGTTCACACATGATACGTCACGTTTTAAGTGTTTTTTTCCAATGATGGTGCCTCGTGGGTCTTTTAATCACCCAATATATTGCCAGGCAGCAGACTACAACCGCTTATGTGAGCGGGAAAAATGGCTCAGGCTCCAACATTTAGTTGTGCTCATTTTGCCATTTGCCTGTATGGCTTATAAAGGAGAATTTTAAATGAAAAGGAGAAAGTCACATTTTTTTTAGATTCTTTTTCTATCCACCTTTTTCCTGAACATTCTGAAAGTTTCCCATGACAACAAAATAAAAAAAAGACAAGATGGGACACGTTGACACGCTGTGCAATCTGATCAGTTTCCCACAACTAAGGCTGCATTTAAGTCCACTTTTTTGCCCTTCCCTCACTAATTTCCCTCCGTCTCATTCATTGGGATGTGCATCATTGCTTACACTGGATGAGTGCTCACTAAGAGCGGAATCCTTGCAATGGGTTTAATGGGATGCCCTAAGCCCTTGATCGCTTGTGGATAAATTTATGAACTTCCCTCTTCCACTTGACGAAGTTGAATGAACTTCAAACTGGCGGCAGGAATTGCCCCAAGGGGAAGTGCATAGGGAAGTTCGCCAGTGTATAGGTGCGTTCACGTGGCATGCCATGTCATAATTACGAGATTCAACTTGTAAAAAGCGTTCACGTTCTCATAGAGCTCGCAATTAGAACTTGTAAGCTAAGAATTTCCGGAGAGCTTCTCCTTGTACCACCTGACCGCTGCAGATAATATATGGGCCATTCTACAGAATTGGTGCAAACTGCTGTCCCACAACCCAAAAAAAAAAAACACATTTAAAAAGCATTAAAGTATTCAAATTTTAGATGTTTACTAAGAATCTTCTATTATCTATTGAATAATATTTAAAATATCAGTAAACTTAATATATATAAAATCATCATTTGTTGGGTACTTTCAATTGGGAGGTGGCTGTCCCGAACACTAAACCCCTAAATTTCAACTTGTGAAAATCTTGAAATAATTTTTGCAATTTTTTCCATTGTTGTTTAAAAAAAAAAAAAAAAAAAAAAAAAAAAAAAAAGTGAAGTTAAAAAATATTTATTTTATATTTTATTTTTAAATCATGAAAAAAATGTGTACTTTTATGTCACCGAAGCAGTGTATGTTTTAGTCCATTGGCTGAGACTGATTTTAACCACACTTCTACATTTTTGATCGGGAAATATTCCTGTGTCCCTCTCTCTCATAGCCTCTCTTTCATATTAGATGGGTACCATCATTTTGAGTTAAATGTGTTCAAAAGTCTGAAAATCTGTGTGTAACTTTAAGAAACGTCACTACCAAACACCTTTTTTTTTTTTCTAAAATTAAGCTAACTTTTTTGGGTGTTATTCCATAAAATTTTGTTTTTATGTGAGTACAACTGTTTATCTCACGGAGGAGCTCCGGAAGCATAAAAGGAGGAGCGATGACAGTGAAGGACGAGAGGACCAGGCCTGGACTTTGTGTTATGTTTTATTATGTTTGTGTGGCCGGCGGTCGGCCGTGGGGGACTTTTACTTTCGTTTTGTTGTTTGTTTATTTTGTATATTAAAGTTGTTAAACGTTCCCCGGTTCCTGCCTCCTTCTTCCCGTATAATACAAACTATGTTACACTGCACAATTACTAGAAATTTGTACCTTGGATATTATACAATTTTCATAAATTTGTGGAAAAAGACTGTAGAATGGCCCATATATATATATATATATATATATATATATTGCCAAACCCAGCATATCAGCACAAACACCTTATAGTGCCAACTGTCAAGCATTGTGCTGGAGGGGTGATGATTTGGGCTTGTTTTGGCTTGTTTCAGGACCTGCAGGCACCTTGCAGTCATTGAGTCGACCATGAACTCCTCCGTACACCAAATTATTGACTTCAAGATGTGAAGCCATCTGTCTGTCTTGGCTGAAATTGGGTCATGCAACAGGACAATTATCTCAAGAACACCAGCAAATCTACACCAGAATGGCTGAAAAAGAAAATAATCAAGGTGTTGTACTGGTCCAGTCAAAGTCCAGACCTTAACCCAACTGAAATGCTGTGGCAGGACTTTAAGAGAGCTGTGCATAAACAAGTGCCCACAAACCTCAAAGAACTGAAGCAACGTTGTAAAGAAGAGCGGGCCAAAATTCCTTCGATGTGGGGGTCAAACAGAAAATGATTACTTCAAGTTATTTCTGCTAAACAAGCTATTAAAGGCACAATATGTAGTTTTTCGCCACTAGAGATCGCCTATTCAAAACAAAGGTGTAGTTTGATGACACAGGGATTGATCGTGGAATCATGGGAGATGTCGTCTTCACCTCACAGCCAGTGGAAAAGAATCCGACGGGACTCGGGCATGGATGAGATTATTAATGTTACCGTAGTATGAAGCAGAGCAGGGCCGAGTACTGTTGGAGCTGAACGAGGCTGCTGGAGTGATTGCTAATCAGAGATGAGCGTGACACACGTCTCGAGAGCAGCAAAACTTTTATTATGCCACATTCGCCGCTTCCGCTTCTTCCAGTCAAGCGTATGTGGGGTAATGCAGCACTGTTTTATCATATTAGATACATTTGAGTGTGTTGAAAATGATGTTGTAACGTTACTCTGTATGTTCGCTCGGCGGCTGCTACGAGACACTTGTTGCACACTGCAGTAAACTAGATCGATATTAGAATATAATATTAATATAAACAAGAAAACGAGATTCAAACAATAAGACTAAACGTGTTGGGATATAAAACAATGATTAGTTTTCTGTCTATAAATGTATCCAAACAGTTGCTCCCTTGTTTAATAAAACATACAATATAATGGTGTTTCCATGGTTTCTACAAAATAAAAACAGAAGTCGAGGGTAACACAGGTATGATGTCATTGATAGGCGGTACGTGCGGACATGATCTGTGTCCTGGTTAAAATTGCTTATTTCTCTGGATTTAAACATTCTTCGAAACATCTTGGATAATGTAAGTACACAAGTCAACAAAATATATACATTGTTCTAGTGGTTTTTGGATATTTTAATCCAAAAATCTTGCATATTGTGCCTTAAAATTATAGGGTGTACTTAGTTTTTCACACATGGATTCTCCAGTTTGGCTTTATTTTTGTAAAATAAATAATGACTCAGTGTAATATGTCATGTGTTGTTGTTCACTTGAGGTTGTATTTACCTAATTTTAAGACCTGCTGTTAGGTTGTTCTTTATTTTTCACATGAATGTATATCCAATTATTTTTTTTTTAAATCCGTTTATTTAAACAAGCATGTTACACATAATACACACACAAACACACATAACATTTTAAATTATACAATATTAATCATGATTTTAGCTTTATGATTTTTACATAAATGTATCATATAGTACCACAGCAATTATATAAATCAAACTACAGACAAGATGCTAATTTATGTCACCTTTGCATTACAAGGCCAACTCTTTAACTATTTTCCCATGAGTTCCCCTAATTATTACATTATCTATTTTGGTCAGATCTGCTTTGACAATGTCATACCGCCTTTTCCATTCCTGTGGTGACAGTGAAGATGGGTTGAACTCCAGGAACTTGTACGCATCCTTATTCTTCAAGCTAAAGGCCCTCTTTGCATTCAGACAGGATTCACCAAAGGCCTTCCAATGCTGAAAGATTTGAGGTACAAAATGAATCACAACACAGAAAATGCAATGAATTTAACTGCCATAAACTTGCAACTGATCATTTACTCAGTGTGTAAGTTACCTCTTGTGCTAAATCAATATTTGTCAGAAAAATCTCCTTCAGTTCACTCTCCCCAATTAAGTGTTCACCAGCAAAGGTCTCGCAGTTGAGAGATTCCAGAAACACTAGCGCTGATTTCCAGAACAAGTTATGCTTAAGCAGAGTTTGTTGGATATTATAAAGGTACTTCAGGACATCATTCAGATAGACAGTGTCAGGTATTGCACCTTGAGAAACAATATGAAGCAGACATTAATTATGAGAGATCATTCTGAGGTTTTTGACCATTGGCACACAGAGATCTTGAAAGAATCTCACCCTTTTCCGTCTTCATGTTTGCCAACTTCAGCTGAACATCATTCAGCCTGACTTGGATATTGTGCTCCCGGCTTTTCAGGTTTGACTTCTGAGCAAGGAGTTGAGCTTTTTCATTGGCGGGAGCCGTGTTTCTCACAGGTTTAGTTTCAAAAATGGATTTAAAAACGGATCCAACAAATGGTACAATGGCAGCCAGGAAACTGAAACCAAACATTCTTCTAGAAACAAATCTACCATGACTTTGGTTTATCTTTGCCTCAATTTGTCCAATTTCCTCTAAGGTTTTCCTCAGTTCCATTTGAAGATCTCTCACCACCTTCTCCAGAGCCTCTATCTCCTTGGCAGTTTGTGCATTTTTTGTGTCTGTCTCAGCCTTTTCCTGAAACACATCACTGGTGCAGGAAGCTACACTGTGGTTGTGTTTCTCATATCTGATGATGACAGATTTCAGATAAGCCATTAGTTCAAACAGATTAAACTTTGTTTTGTATGGGTTCATATATTATAATGCTTTTGAAGTGTAACTTTGAAACATTTCCTAAAATTGTACCTGTCCACCATCTCTTTCACTCTGTTAACAATTTCTGTGATCCATTCTCCTGCTTTTTGCAAAGACATGGTAGACTGAATGTTTTCATTATTTTCAACAGCGAGTTTCAGTTGAGGGAACAGTGAGGAAACCATTTGGTCACTTGTGTCCACACACTAAAAGACAGCAAGAATTTTTACATGTTTTGTCCTTGCATGTAGCCCATCAGATTTTTGAGCCAACTTAAATAAATAATTTTATATTAGATAATTAAAGGGTTAGTTCTCCCAAAAATGAAAATTCTGTCATTAATTACTCACCCTCATGTCGTTCCACACCCGTAAGACCTTCGTTTATCTTCAGAACACAAATTAAGATATTTTTGATAAAATCCGATTTGATAAAATCCGATGCCAGTAAAACAATTAACACTTTCAATGCCCAGAAAGCTGCTAAAGATGTATTTAAAACAGTTCATGTGACTACAGTGGTTCAACCTTAATGTTATGAAGTGACGAGAATACTTTTTGTGTGCCAAAAAAACAAAATAACGACTTCAACGATTTCAAAACACTGCTTCATGATGCTTCGAAGCTTTATGAATCTTTTGTTTCAAATCAGTGGTTTGGAGCATGTATCAAACGGCCAAAGTCACGCCCCCCAGTGGTGAACCACTGAAATTTCGAAAAACTTATGAAGTAACGAAGCCTCATTTACTGAAATCACGTGACTTTGGCAGTTTGATACACGCTCCAAACCACTGATTCGAAACAAAAGATTCGTAAAGGTTCAAAGCTTCATGAAGCAGTGTTTTGAAATTGCCCATAACTAGATATTGTTGAATAAAGTCATTATTTTGTTTTTTTGGCACACAAAAAGTATTCTCATTGCTTCATAACATTAAGGTTGAACCACTGTACTCACATGAACTGCTTTAAATATGTCTTTAGTAGCTTTCTGGGCATCTGAAAGTGTTAATTGTCTTACTGGCAATGCAGGCCTCACTGAGCCATCGAATTTTATGAAAAATATCTTCATTTGTGTTCCAAAGATGACAAAGATCTTACAGGTGTGGAACAACATGAGGGTGAGTAATTAATGACAGATTAATGACAATTTAATTATTAATATTATTATTTTTTTTTTTAAAAAAGCCATTTGTTGTGTGCAAGATAACACGATAATGGGTAATTAATTTAACTCTTTAGTTTGACTTCAATTAGAGACGTCTTCAGAACGACATTGACTTTACCTTCTGCAGAAGAGCCTCAGAGGAGCCAAAAAGATACTGGGTTTCAACAGCACACTCTCTGAGAACCCTCTCCAACTTGGGGAACTTAGCCAAACAGAGATAGGAGAGATTGTAGAGCAAAGCCGTACGATCAGCCGATGGAAGAAGCTCTTGAAAGAAGCTGAGGTGATTTTCTGAGGCGATCACTTCTGTAAAATCTTCTGTAGAATCAAATGTAATAGTTTCTACATTATGGTTTTGCACGGGCTTTTGTCAAATACCACAACATGAAGCATGTAAATACCTGAAGACAGAGATTTTGATTGAACTTTATTGGTCAAAAAACAATTCATAAACTTTTACTCACCTTCCCTAACGAGCATTCCTCTTCTGCAATCCATCTTCACTCTTCTTAGTCTGTAAAGAAATTACAGTGCATGAAAAACAACGAAAAACAAAATGAGATGATAATCACTACAACAATGATGCATGGAGCATGTCAGTAAAAGTTATCTGTAAGAGGAATGAAACTCTAAGCAATGCAGTTGATGGTATCAGAATAGGGAATTTATACTCTATGGTTCCACCTTAAAAAGTTTTGAAATGAAGATACATAAAAGGGATTGTCAAAGAATAGAGGGAGTGGCCTTTGAGGGATTGGCAGACATCCTTAAAGGGATAGTTCACACAGAAATAAACATTTTGTAGATTTCATAACAAGGAACAGTTGACCTATTTATCTGTCTGTGAGAAAACTGATTGAGTGTTTTATAGAAATGTAATTTGATTGTTATCTGTTATTAGCGGTTCATGTATGTGCCTGCTGATGACACACTTGATTTATCTCATGCCCTTACCAAACCTCAGATTACACAAATTACACAAAACTGCCTTGCTTTTGGCAAATTCAAGAGTTTCATATACCGTAAACGGCTGTAAGGGCTGTAATGAGGCCCTCCACTGGTCCAGGAATGAGCCACTGAGGTCTGTCCATCAGTCAAGAGTCCATCTGTCAGATGCTTTCCATTCACTGCTACAATATCATCACCCAACACAACCCCATCTGAGATAACATAGAAAAAAAAACAAAAAAAAAAAAACAAAAAAAAAAACATACATTAATAAGCCCTGGGTTAACATTCTTATTTGTATATTTGGTGTCAAAATCATTTGATTGGACAAAGCACAAGGGGTGTTTAAAGTAAAGTAATAAAAATGGAAGTAGTAACATATATTTGCTTCTGTATTATGGTGAAATGGATAGGAATAGAAATAATCAATATTGAGGAGTTGGGGTGGAGGAGAGATGCTGGAAAAACTGTCATGGAACAGAGATAAGTCAGCTCTATGTATAAGCCTCCTCCCACGCTGATTGGGTAGATTATCTGAACTTGCTCCTCCCGAACTTTGTTAATAAAACACCATTTTGCATTCCATCGCAAACTTGGGAAGTTTTTTGTGGGGGATGCAAAACCTTTTGTGAGAGAACACAAAAGCATTTTTTTTTTCACCACCACATCTCTTTAGGGGTTCCATAGAAATGGAATCGAGAGAAAGGAAAAAAATGATTGGTTTATGATTTGTTGTTTGTTGCTACACAACTAGCCTATCTGTGGTGTAAATAGGCAAATACACTACCCGGCCAAAAAAAAAGAAAAAAAAAAAGTCGCTGTTGGGATTTTAATAGGCAAATACTTAAGAATCTATGAATGGATCATTATTACAGTGATTATTATGTTTCTAGCATGTTATATGTTTGGCAACGGTTCTTTTAACCCTTAAAGATGGAGTGTGTAGCTTTTCATTTCTTAAACAACCATGTAGGAAGACACATCATGGCCATATTCCAGGATGACAACGTCAAGATTCACCAGGGTTAAAATTGTGAAAAAATGAAGAATGAAGAATCATTTCCACACATGAATTGGCACCTCTGAGTCCAGACCTTAATTTCATTGAAAGTCCTCGGGATGTGCTGGAGTAGACTTTACAGAGTGCTCACCTCTTGCATTGTCAATACAAGATCTTGACCCTAAAATTGATGCACCTCTTGATGGAAATAACATCACAACATTTATTTTCATCGAGAGGTGCATCATTTTTTTGGTCAAGATCTTGTATTGACAATGCAAGAGGTGAGCACTCTGTAAAGTCTCCTCCAGCACATCCCAAAAACTTACATTGAGGTTAAGGTCAGTGCCAATTCATGTGTGAAAATGAGTCTTCATGCTCCCTTCCCACAATTCGAGGCTTGCAAAGAATTCACTCCTGTGGCCTTATATGGGATGAAGACACACTCAAGGATCTCATCAGAAATAGTAGTTCTTCTGGGTATTTCTCAGTAATGTTTCATGAATGCTAAGAATTCCATCATACTAATCTTCATAGAAAAATAAAAATAATAAAAATCTAAAGAAACTGTTTCCACTATAAAGAAAATTTGTGCAATAGAAAAGTTCCATGAATGTTAAAGGTTCTTCATGGAACCATAGATTCCAATAAAGAAACTTTATTTTTAAGAGTGTTCTAATGATTGTCCAAGAGATAAGCGCAACATTATACAGACTACACAAGATCTGTTTACGTCACGGTAAATCTTTCTGAGGAGTCCATCGTTCTCTTCAACAAGAGAAACAGAGTCATAAAATAAGTTAAAACACCTGTTAGAAATCTGTCAGCCTTGCTGTCTCATGCAGGGCCTAAAATTAACACTTGCCAAGCGCCAAATGCGAGTAAAAACCAGTGTTGGTGAGTATATGAAACGGTGTCAATCAACCAGTTGGCGGGTAATATTTTCATGAATTCTAGCAATGCAATGCCATGAGAACAGCAATGTGAACAAACTTGATGTTTGAAGTTGAAAACTTCTTCAGTTTTCAAGAATTTTTTTGCATATTTGAACCCTTTCCAGCAGTGACTGTATGATTTTGAGATCCATCTTTTCAAACGGAGGACAATTGAGGGACTCAAACACACCTATTACAAAAGGTTCAAACATTCACTGATGCTCCAGAAGGAAACAAGATGCATTAAGAGACAGGGGGTGAAAGTCAGTTGGGCCATCTGATCTTTCTGATTGGCTGTTCAGCTACTGCCACCTGCTGGTACGGAAAGGCATTTCTTCTTACGCAGGCGCAGAACGGACGTGCTTCTTGGCCGTTGGGTGTCGAGCGTTGGGTTGGTGTGTCAGCGCAACTTTGGACCCAGATGCTGTCGACGTAAGCTAACCCCACAGTCTGCTTTCGTCGCCACTAGTTCGTCGGTGTGTTCCGGGCTTAATATGCAAGTCTCAAACCCATGCGGACAATATTTTATTCTATTATACAAATTACACCCTTTGCAAACAATGCTACATACGAACTATGCGAGCAAAAAAAACTAGGCTAACATACCACCGTTCTTTTTGTCATTGTACTCTTCAATTCAGGGAGAAACAATAAATAAATCTATGTAATGATATTTGTAGAACATAGTGTAACACAGGCTACTTTACCTGGTTTCCAAACGAGGTTTTTGCATTCACCGGTTCCGTCAGCTTAGTCAACAAATTCACGGTTTATTGCGCTGCCCACGGGGAAGCTTCAGTATATATACAGCGACAGTATTTACGACACTGGTAACAGACAATTGCGCTTATCAACCACATGGGGGAACCGTAAGCAAATGTTCTATTTAAACTCACATTAGACTATGGTACAGCGCGGTTCCATAACCAACATCATGCAACGTCGCCACCACCTTCTGGTGTACTATGAAACTGTAACATTTCATTTAATAATCTCACATTATATTTAACTCTACACATTAATACTCCTTTTTAAGGTTTACATTCTTGGAGTGCAATACAGTCATTGTGCTACATGTGCACTAATTCCAAATGTGCACACAGAAAGCCACGTCTCAGACAGCGCGCAAATATTTAGTTTCTCTTTCAAGTTCTGCGCTTGACAGACAAATTCACACAAAACTATATCAACATGCTCATTTTGGCGAGTATCCTGGCAAACATAGTAGGTTAAGTCTTAATTGAACGTAGTCGATTAGTCACAACGTGTGTATCAGTATTTTGGATCTGTGCATTATGTCCTAATATTCCTGCTGTCTGTATTTTTAATGTTAATCAAAGAACAAAAGACAAGGAAATCACTCAGTGCTCTTGACTGAATAGCTGTTGTAACTTTAATAATGATTAATTTTATTCAATTTACACAGTGAAGATTAAATGCAGTGTTATTTTACATTTGATTACTTTATTCAATTTCTGTACCTGAAAACTACTGTTAGAATACCTAAATAGCCTGAAAAGCACTGCTTATTTTATTTGTGTCTTTGCTCTGTTGTGTTTATTTTTGCTGATGCTTGTAGTTTGTGTAACGGGTTGGCTGTGTAGAAACAGTCTTTACTCTCAACAAGTCTTTACTAGAAAAACCAAAAGGCAAACACAGATGAAAGCAGGAACACAACACAACACGTGTATAATACAAGACCCGACAATGAACTGAGGAAAACCAGGAACTTAAATACATAAACGATTAACCTATTAAATGACAGACAGCTGTGATGATAAGGTTAGTGTCCGTGGTGACAGAGTAGTGGTGGGAAAATAGAACAAAGGAACATGTGATCAATGACAACAAACTGAGATTCCAAACAAACGTAATTGTGACAGTTTGATTATTTGTTCTTTATTTTCTTAACTGTGACCATAAAACCGTGATAAAAAGAGAGTGAGAGGCATAGTAACTCATTTGGGGGTGCATGGCCCTAGGTGTGCAAAGCTAGTACAGACATATCCAAAAAGATTTACGGCTGTAATTAAAGCAAAAGGTGTCTGTACAAAGCAATAAATCAGTGGACTGATAACTTTTCCAGCCCTGCAATTCTAGTTTTTCAGTGTTTTATTTATTTTCATAACTGTTGCTTTTTCTTTCATTACTTTGATGTTGTAAGGCAAACTTTGTAAATATTTTTTTTTTTTTTAATGAATGAATGAATTTTGATTTCAAGCTGTATGACAAATAAAGTAAATATTTCAAAGGGGTATCATGATTTTCTATAGGCACTGTAGGTGAGTCGGCTATGTACAGGCCTCCTCTCATGCTGACTGGATAGACCATTTGAACGTGTTCCTCCTGAACTTTGTTTATAAAACATCATTTATTCATATGGTCAAGACTATGCAGTGTTATTTTACATGTGATCACTTTATTAAATTACTGTACCTGAAAATTGTGAATATTCACAGGTATCTATAATCTTGTCGGCCTTTGGCAGGTATGGCAAAAGTTAGTTTTAGGCCCTGGTCTCGTGTGTTTCATGGAACCGATCAGGCATAACATTATGACCACTAACAGGTAAAGTGAATAACACTGATTATCTCTTCATCACGGCACCTGTTAGTGGGTGGGTTATATTAGGCAGCAAGTAAACATTTTGTCCTCAAAGTTGATGTGTTAAGACCGGGATACACTGCACGATTTTAGCAATCTTATAAGATCATTACTTTATCACACTGTGCGACATGGATCTACTGAACTTGGATACGACATGCATGTAGGCTGTACGATGATGACACCTATTGACTCGTAGGCTGCGATGCAAGTTTCTATAGAATAAAATGCCATCAGCATGCGCTAGTGATAAACAAAAAACCATGTTGAATCACACTTTGGCAGTTGTAGTTTTTGTGTGCGCTGGGGGAAAAAAGGAAGCGGCGAAAGAAGAAGGGAAAAGAGCATGAGGTAAGCAGTTTTAAGTTTTAGCGCCATGTCGCGTTGATTTCATGTCGCATTTTTATTGGCTGGTCAGTAGACGTAGGTCGTAGCAGCAAACACACTGTGCAATGATCATGCTGAATTTCTGACACTGTCAGAAAATGATCGTAGGCCTTTGGTCGCAAGACCGTGAAAATGACCGTCTTTGAACCTCTCTCACTGAACCACCGATTAAGAGCCACGATCGCAGAAATTGCCATGATTGTTTCACGATGGCAATCTTTCGTCTGGGACAGCCAAAAATCGTACAGTGTATCCCGGGCTTTAGAAGCAGGAAAAATGGGCAAGCGTAAGGATTTGAGCGAGTTTGACAAGGGCCAAATTGTGATGGCTAGATGACTGGGTCAGAGCATCTCCAAAACTGCAGCTCTTGTGGAGTGTTCCCGGTCTGCAGTGGTCAGTATCTATCAAAAGTGGTCCGGAACAGTGGTGAACTGGCGACAGGATCATGGGCGGCCAAGGCTCATTGATGCACGTAGGGAGCGAAGGCTGGCCCGTGTGGTCCGATCCAACAGACAAACTACTGTAGCTCAAATTGCTCAAGAAGTTAATGCTGGTTCTGATAGAAAGCATTTGTGAGAGCAAGATGGTCATAATAGTAGCAGAAAGTTGGCACAAATGCAAACTGTCAAAATGCTTTTTTCCCCAGTTTTGCAAACGGCATGCACAACAAGACAGGACTTGCTGATGAGAGAGATGTATGTACTCACAGTCCCTGCTGAAAAAATCCAGCATAAACCACCATGAATTCCATATTGGTCTAGCCCAGTGGTCTTCACTATTTTTTTCATGAGAGCCCGTGTGGTCCGATCCAACAGATTAACTACTGTAGCGCAAATTGCTCAAGAAGTTAATGCTGGTTCTGATAGAAAGCATTTGTGAGAGCAAGATGGTCATAATTGTAGCAGAAAGTTGGCACAAATGCAAACTTTCAAAATGCTTTTTTTCCCAGTTTTGCAAATGGCATGCACAACAAGACAGGACTTGCTGATGAGAGAGATGTATGTACTCACAGTCCCTGCTGAAAAAATCCAGCATAAACCACCATGAATTCCATGTTGGTCTAGCCCAGTGGTCTTCACTATTTTTTTCATGAGAGCCACACTGATAGTCAATAGGAGAGTCACTTTTACCGCAAAGTATCAAAAGTTACATCCAGTACATTTATAGTAAATACTATAGTGTTTTTAAACCATACTATAGTAAATTGTAGTATACTGTATATATTATAGTATTTACAACACTTTGTTAATGGATGCTACAGCATACTGTAGTATTAACTATAGTGAACTGATAAACTGTAATAAATACTGTAGTATACTTTAGTTTTTACTACAGTAAACTGTAGTGTATTGTAGTATAATATATACCCTATAGTTGTAGAAAACAGTATTGGGTAAAGTAATTTGTTTATACCATAGTTGTTGTACTATATTACCACAGCAACTATAGAATTACCACAACAAATTAATTCAAGTACTTTACTATAGTATGGTTTGAAAACACTATAGTATTTACTATAAATTACTATAGTATTTTTTCATGTGTTAGCATATCTGCTTATTAACCTGTCATCCCTGAACATACAATATGCAATGCAATAAATACAAAAGGCGGAAAAATCATTCTTTATCATTTACGAGTCAAATTTGTAATCGAGACAAGATGATTTCCCTTAATGACAAAAAAGCAGGATTACCTTAATGCTGGGATGAGTGGAATTGGCGAGCCGCGCAATGAGTAACACTGGTCTAGCCTGTTTTATGTTGGTTAGAATGGGTAAAGCTAGTAAACCAGCGCAGACATGCTGTTCTCAAGCAACACTGAGCTGGTGTAGCAGGTCCAGCACTCCTGCTTCCCATGCTGGGGACCAACGAACCAGTTACCAGCAGTGTTAATTGCAGAGGCATTGTGTATCCTATGTAAACATGATGATCATTGTAGTTCTAGACTAAATGTGAGCATTTACTCATCTCACTTGCACAAAAACAGATTCTTTTTTCCTCAAAACTAATAAAAACAGTGAAATGCAAACTCAGGATATTACGCAAAACCAGGGTTTTAAAAAGAGAATTTTAAAAATGAAAAAGAACAATTATTTTGATTGTCTTCTAATACTCCAGAATCAAATGATGGAAAAAAACAAACAAGCAATTTTCCCTTTTTTCTGTTGTTGCAGGGGAAATGATGAATGATGAACCACAGAGTTTCAGGACAGTAGCACCAGGCGAGCAGTTTATGTAGTCTTGAGAGTTGCGCTGATACACAGTGACCATCGGTAATTTAGACTATATATAATTTGTATATAATTTCTCTATATAAAGTTTATTATTACAGATTTATAGGCTACTACGGGGTTGTTGAATACTCGAATCTGATTGGTTGACAAACGACTTGAAAACGCTCGCTGTGCTCCGTGCCAGTGGACACGCACCATTATAGCCTGTAAGTAACTTTAAGAGGAGCTCTGCTTTCAAAACAAAATACATTTAGCCTACGCTAAGTGCAAATAGCATCCCTTGTTGGCAAATGCTATATACACTAGCTCTGCCCACCAATGTCTGGTTGGGCCACTCAAGTTTTTAAAAAAGAATTCAAAGTTTTCAGCAGTGCAGCAGTAGCGAGGAAGGCTCGCAGACCTTGCTTTTCATGTGATCAACGCAGGTTCGAATCTGCTTTTTGCCAAGCTCATATTTATTTTCAATAAAAATGAAAATAATGTTCTAAAAGTGCGAATGAGTTTTTAATATTAAAAGTGTTTATTGGGTAGGGTTAGGGAAAGGTGTAGGGAGGATTTTTACTCTCCCAATAAGGCAGCATCCATTTAATAATTTTAATAAATATAATAATTTACACTATGATATTATTGCATCCTGTTAATGTAAAAAAATACTGAGGTGCAAATAGTATCTGCCAATATAAAGTATAGATAAGCATCTAATTACTATTTACTCTTTTTGCAAAGAACTGGTACTTTTACATGGTGTAAATAGAATCTATCTCTATTTTCACATATTGTGAATAGCATATCACTAAGAAAATGCTGCTATTGTCATATATATATATATATATACAAACCCGATTCCAAAAAAGTTGGGACACTGTACAAATTGTGAATAAAAAAGGAATGCAATAATTTACAAATCTCATAAACTTATATTTTATTCACAATAGAATATAGATAACATATCAAATGTTGAAAGTGAGACATTTTGAAATGTCATGCTGTAACGAGGTGGGACTCAGGGTAAGATCCATTTGCAAGCTTTTATTAAAGCAGAGTTCGTAATCAAACAGGCAAGGGTCAAACAGTGGCAAACAGGTACAGCAGGGACAAGGCAGAATCGCGGTCGTGGAACAGGCAGTAGAATCAGGGCAGGCAGATATCAATCACAAAACCAGGAAACAATAAACAGTCCAAAGGCAGGCAGCAGAGAATCATACACAGGGAACAGACAGGAACAGAAACAGGCAGACAAACAGGATAACACGCTCAGAATTGCAACCAGGGTATACAAGACCTCGCAAAGTGTATGTGGATGTGAGTGGCTTAAATAGTCCAGGTAATGTACTGCAGCTGGGTGTGGTGATTACTGATTGGTAGAGTGAGTGCAGGTGATAGGCAGGGAGAATAGTGGGAAATGAAGTCCGGGAATGACTGGAACTGTGACATAATGCCCCCCTCCCGGAAGGCGTGTCCTCGCGCCGTGGATGGCACAACCGGGGAGGGGCGGTGGGTGCCCTGGAGACTTACTGGCAGGTGCGGGTGGATGTACAGATGGGTAGGGAGGTCTCCAGGGCAGGTCAAGGGACTCTAGGTGCCATGGCGGATCAGGTGCCTTGGGCAGCCACGGCGGATCGGGTGCCTTGGGCAGCCACGGCGGATCGGGTGCCTCGGGCAGCCACGGCGGGTCGGGTGCCTCGGGCAGCCACGGCAGTTCAGGAACCTTGGGATGCCAAGGTAGGTCAGGAGTGTCGGGATGCCATGGCAGGTCAGGAGTGTCGGGCGGCCATGGCGGGTCAGAGTTCGTGGTCGGCCAAGGGGGGTAAGAAGCTGGCTCGTGGGCTGCTGGAGCGGAGTCTGGAGCTGGCTCGGGCTCTGGTGCGGAGTCTGGAGCTGGCTCGGGCTCTGGTGCGGAGTCTGGAGCTGGCTCGGGCTCTGGTGCGGAGTCTGGAGCTGGCTCGGGCTCTGGTGCGGAGTCTGGAGCTATCTCGTGGAAGGCTGGAGCTGGCTCGAGGGCAAGGCACTTGGTTGGCACTGACAGGGTAAGGAGCTTGGGTGGCGCCGGCAGGGCAAGGAGCTTTGGTGGCACAAGAATGGCCTCTGGGGTGGCCTCCAGGCCTACAGCGAGCTCTGGGGCAGACTCACGGGCTGGAACGGGTTCTGGAAGATCTGATGAGGCGAGACGAGACTCTGGAAGATCTGATGAGACGAGACGAGACTCTGGAAGATCTGATGAGACGAGACGAGACGAGACTCTGGAAGATCTGATGAGATGAGGCTCTGAAAGATCTGATGAGACGAGACGAAGCTCTGGAAGATCTGATGAGACAAGACGAGGCTCTGGGAGATCTGATGAAATGAGATGAGACTCTGGAAGATCTGATGAGTCGAGACGAGGCTCTAGAAGATCTGGTGAGTCGAGACAAGGCTCTAGAAGATCTGATGAGTCGAGATGAGGCTCTAGAAGATCTGATGAGATGAGATGAGACTCTGGAAGGCCTGATGAGTCGAGACGAGGCTCTAGACGATCTGATGAGATGAGATGAGACTCTGGAGGATCTGATGAGACGAGATGAGGCTCTGGAAGATCTGACGAGACGAGGCTCTGGAAGATTTGATGAGACGAGGCTCTGGAAGATCTGATGAGATGAGACGAGGCTCTGGAAGGTCTGATGAGACGAGGCTCTGGAAGGTCTGATGAGACGAGGCTCTGGAAGGTCTGATGAGACGAGGCTCTGGAGCTGATCCATGGGCTGGGGCCGATGTGTGCACAACCCACACACACCAAATGGCTGTGGCCATAATGGTCAGCGCTGTAGTCTCTGAGGGCTCAGGCGTGGTAGCCATCTCGGCTGAGGGCTCAGGAGGAGCGGCCATCTTGTCCATAGACACTGGCAGGGCGGCCATCTTGTCCATAGACACTGGCGGAGCGGCCTTCTTGTCCGTAGACACTGGCAGGGTGGCCATCTTGTCCATAGACACTGGCGGAGCGGCCATCTTGTCCGTAGACACTGGCGGGGCGGCCATCTTGTCCGTAGACACTGGCGGGGCGGCCATCTTGTCCGTAGACACTGGCGGGGCGGCCATCTTGTCCGTAGACACTGGCGGAGCGGCCATCTTATCCGTTGACACTGGCGGAGCGGCCATCTTGTCCTTAGATACTGGCGAACTTGAGTGCGTAGCAACCGGCGAACTTGAGTGCGTGGCAACCGGCGGGCTTGAGTGCGTGGCAACCGGCGAGCTTGAGTGCGTGGCAACCGGCGAGCTTGAGTGCGAAGCGGCCGGCGGGCTTGAGCGCGAAGCGGCCGGCGGAGGCTTTGGAATTCCAGCTGTTCGTGCGGACGTCAGCAGTGGATCGTCCACACTGGACAACAATCCTCTCCGCTCTCGGACGGATCCAGAGATGTGACGTGACTCTGGGCGATCAGCGGAGACGTGACGTGACTCTGGGCGATCAGCGGAGACGTGACGTGACTCTGGGCGATCAGCGGAGACGTGACGTGACTCTGGGCGATCAGCGGAGACGTGACGTGACTCTGGGCGATCAGCGGAGACGTGACGTGACTCTGGGCGATCAGCGGAGACGTGACGTGGCTCTGGGCGATCAGCGGAGACGTGACGTGGCTCTGGGCGATCAGCGGAGACGTGACGTGGCTCTGGCCGATCAGCGGAGACGTGACGTGGCTCTGGCCGATCAGCGGAGACGTGACGTGGCTCTGGCCGATCAGCGGAGACGTGACGTGGCTCTGGCCGATCAGCGGAGACGTGACGTGGCTTTGGGCGAACAGCGGAGACGTGACGTGGCTTTGGGCGATCAGCGGAGACGTGACTTTGCTCATGAAGATCAACTGTGACTTGACTGGGCTCAGGAATATCAACTGTGGCTTGACTGGGCTCAGGAATATCAACTGTGGCTTGACTTGGTGGTGTTGTTGTAACCGCCATCTTGTGAGTGTCCTCTGGCGCGGCAGCCATTACGTGAATGGATGAAGTGTCGCATTCCTCCGCGACACCCACAGTAAACGGAGAGCCAACAGTCAATAATGTAAATTCCAGAAAATGACTAAGGGAGGAGCGGGGTCCCGCACGAATCAGTTGTTTTTTAAGTGGCTGATTGATGCCCTCACAGAAAAAGTCTATGAGCACGCAGTCCGGCAGATCTGACCAATAAGCAATGTCCAAATATTCAGTGATATAATCCTCAATCGATTGTGTGCCCTGCGTGAGTCCTAATAACAATTGTGCGATATTCCTACCGGGCCATTGTTCTTCAGGAAAGCCGCTGGATCCATGTGTTGGCGAGGTCTTCTGTAACGAGGCGGGACTCAGGGTAAGATCCATTTGGAGGCTTTTATTAAAGCAGAGTTCGTAATCAAACAGGCAAGGGTCAAACAGTGGCAATCAGGTACAGCAGGGACAAGGCAGAATCGTGGTCGTGGAACAGGCAGAAGAATCAGGGCAGGCAGATATCAATCACAAAACCAGGAAACAATAAACAGTCCAAAGGCAGGCAGCAGAGAATCGTACACGGGGCACAGACAGGAACAGAAACAGGCAGACAAACAGGATAACACGCTCAGAATTGCAACCAGGGTATACAAGACCTTGCAAAGTGTATGTGGATGTGAGTGGCTTAAATAGTCCAGGTAATGTACTGCAGCTGGGTGTGGTGATTACTGATTGGTAGAGTGAGTGCAGGTAATAGGCAGGGAGGATTGTGGGAAATGAAGTCTGGGAATGACAGGTCCTGTGACACATGCCAAATATTGGCTCATTTTGGATTTCATGAGAGCTACACATTCCAAAAAAGTTGGGACAGGTAGCAATACGAGGCCGGAAAAGTTAAATGTACATATAAGGAACAGCTGGAGGACCAATTTGCAACTTATTAGGTCAATTAGCAACATGATTGGGTATAAAAAGAGCCTCTCAGAGTGGCAGTGTCTCTCAGAAGTCAAGATGGGCAGAGGATCACCAATTCCCCCAATGCTGCGGCGAAAAATAGTGGAGCAATATCAGAAAGGAGTTTCTTAGAGAAAAATTGCAAAGAGTTTGAAGTTATCATCATCTACAGTGCATAATATCATCCAAAGATTCCGAGAATCTGGAACAATCTCTGTGCGTAAGGGTCAAGGCCGGAAAACCATACTGGATGCCCGTGATCTTCGGTCCCTTAGATGCCACTGCATCACATACAGGAATGCTACTGTAATGGAAATCAAAACATGGGCTAAGGAATACTTCCAGAAAACATTGTCAGTGAACACAATCCACCGTGCCATTCGCCCTTGCCGGCTAAAACTCTATAGGTCAAACTCTATAGGTCAAAAAAGAAGCCATATCTAAACATGATCCAGAAGCGCAGGCGTTTTCTCTGGGCCAAGGCTCATTTAAAATGGACTGTGGCAAAGTGGAAAACTGTTCTGTGGTCAGATGAATCAAAATTTGAAGTTCTTTTTGGAAAACTGGGACGCCATGTCATCCGGACTAAAGAGGACAAGGACAACCCAAGTTGTTATCAGCGCTTAGTTCAGAAGCCTGCATCTCTGATGGTATAGGGTTGCATGAGTGCGTGTGGCATGGGCAGCTTACACATCTGGAAAGACACCATCAATGCTGAAAGGTATATCCAAGTTCTAGAACAACATATGTTCCCATCCAGACGTCGTCTCTTTCAGGGAAGACCTTGCATTTTCCAACATGACAATGCCAGACCACATACTGCATCAATTACAACATCATGGCTGCTTAGAAGAAGGATCCGGGTACTGAAATGGCCAGCCTGCAGTCCAGATCTTTCACCCATAGAAAACATTTGGCGCATCATGAAGAGGAAGATGCGACAAAGAAGATCTAAGACAGTTGAGCAACTAGAAGCCTGTATTAGACAAGAATGGGACAACATTCCTATTCCTAAACTTGAGAAACTTGTCTCCTCAGTCCCCAGACGTTTGCAGACTGTTATAAAAAGAAGAGGGGATGCCATACAGTGATAAACATGGCCTTGTCCCAACTTTTTTGAGATGTGTTGATGCCATGAAATTTAAAATCAACTTATTTTTCCCTTAAAATGATACATTTTCTCAGTTTAAACATTTGATATGTCATCTATGTTGTATTCTGAATAAAATATTGAAATTTGAAACTTCCACATCATTGCATTCGTTTTTTATTCACAATTTGTAAAGTGTCGACTTTTTTGGAATCGGGTTTGTATATATGACAGGGTGCACATAACTTTTTTTGGTCTGGTTCTCAAGGGAGTACCTGGAGATGTTGCTTGATACTTACACTTTACGTGACACACTTATCCTAAAAGCTGTCCTCATCACTTTCCTCCTGACTGCTCTCCTCACTATCTTCTTTTCTCTCGAACATGTAGATGATGATAATATTTTTTTTTTTTTTTTTTTTACTATCATTAATGACACCAACAACAGCAAAGGCTGCTGTCACTTTAAGAAGGAAAGCATGGACCGAATAACTGACACACATCCGGTTACTTTCTCAACTGTTCACTTATGACATAATCGAGACAAGTATTTTGACAATATTTTGTATGTATTTGTCCGTTCAAACGCGCAAGAAAACGCGAAAGAGGAATTAATTCAAAGTTCGAGCGCTCTCTCTCTGCATGCACGGGTTTCGGGGGTGTGAGGCTGTGCGCAGAACAGCTCCCGATTTTTGCCTCTTCTTCTGCTTTTAAAATCGTTTGAATGTGTTAATTGGCGAGACAAAACACGTCCAAATGATAAACTTTAACTCTATGATGGTTAAATTTAGCAGTTAATCCACGAATCACATGCGTGCCGAACCATTGGACCTTATCCATACGGATCACGGATTAACTGCGATCTGTTGCACACCTAATAATTAAAGAACACACTTACCATCATGATTGCTATCTTACCAGAGATGGAGAAAAATCCTACTCCAGAACGTGTATATGGCAAGCCGTTTTGACTTTAATCCATTCTCAGGATATGAATTCTTGATATCAACAATTCAATTCTTGATAAAAGGAACTGCATTTCCACTAGTAACAATGGCAATTTTTGATATCAGGAATTACATTTCCACTAGTAACAATGTTAATTCTTGATATCAACAATGCAATTCTTGATATCAGGAATTATATTTCCACTAGTAAAAACTAGAAGTCTAAATATCTGTAATTGTATTTTCACTAGTAAAATGTCTCCATAGGCTGCCATTCAAATTCAATTGTTGATATCAAGAATTGATTTCTTTCTAGTTGAAATTCCAATTTCACATATCAGAAATACAATTCTTACCAGTAAAAATGTGATTTTTTGATAACAAGAATTAATTTGGCACTAGTTAAAACGTCACTTCTTGATATCATCAATTGAATTGCTACTAGTAAAATTTTTAATTTTTGATATCTGAAAATGTATTTCTGATATCAATATAATTTCAATATAATTTTCAAAAATTGTATTTCTGATATGTGAAATTGGAATTTCAACTAGTAAGAAATCAATTCTTGATATCAACAGTTGAATTTGAATGGCAGCCTATGGTGACATTTCACTTCACTAGTGAAAATACAATTACAGATATCAAGAATCGGAATTGTTGATATCAAGAATTAACATTGTTACTAGTGGAAATGTAATTCCTGATATCAAGAATTGAACATTTTTATTAAACATGGCCAGTTATTTTAATTAAAAAGGTTTATTTCTGCTATTGCAGGCTAATTTTGTAAATGTAAGCAATTAATTTGGACAAGCGCAAATGGGTGATGGTAAAGATGCCGGTGCAGACGAACCTGCTCGGGACATGCATTTGGGTGGAATGTTTTTGATTCGTCGAAGATACTGGAATGCACTGGGTAGGGTGCATTCGCATAACTATCAGGTAAGGAGCTTGGTTATTTCTTTTTTCTCCTGAGGGATAGTAGTTAGCATTTGCAAGAGCGCATTCGTCTCTCGAGGGGAGTGAAGGCACACATAGCGATGCATTCATGGCTGTTCTCACATGATTCTTTCACAGATACAGAATCTGGCGTTTGAATTTAGCGTGATTAACTCCAGAGGGGATCAAATGAGTGTTGTGTGATATGGTAGCTGTGTTTTGTTCCACCCAGGCTTTACTCTCTCTTGAGGGATGAGAATTAAGCACAAATTCTCTGCGGCTCGGGTCCCGTGGCCACCATTGTGGTATGTAGGTGGAGAACAGCAGGAGTCAAACAGGAATATTTATTGTTTAAGCTCCTTTTTTCCAGCTTTGGTATTGCTGTTTGATTTAACTTATTGTAACGATTAGTCCAGACTGAAGGTGAGATGATGAACCCAAGTGCAGTTTATTGAATTATCCAAAGTGAACAAACAAAGCAACCAGTTGACTTGAACTTGAACAGACTTGACTAGAACAGACTTGACTAAGAGCAGACTTGACTATGAGCAGACTTGACTATGAGACTCACCGACAAGAGGGTTACATTAACAATACACGACAAAGTAACATGGGGAAGACAATGACTTTAAATACAAGAACAAAGAGAACACATGACTATGGCAACCAATGGGGAAGTGACACAAGGAACAAGAGAACCAATGACAGAACATAACTCAGAAACACATGACCATAAACAACCAATGAGAACATGACACATAGACTAAGGGAGAACATGAGGAGCAAGGGAAGTATGACACAAACAAGCAACATGAATCAAACTACAAAATAAAAGACATGAAATCATAACACAAAACCAAAACTATACGTGACACTTACGTAATTCTGAGGAATTATGAGCTTTTAAATTGAGTAGTACAATTTGGTGGCGGAGGTTGAGTATGTTGGGTCTGCTCTTGCTATAAAACAAAGTTGTTAATGCCTTAGCTCACCTTAGCTTCAGCTAGACAGTGAAACCAAGTGGGTCATCCCTCTGTGGGCTGCTGTGGTGAGCTGTCTTTTAGCTTTGGTTGTGGTTTGGCCTCCTCTCAATCTGAGAATTGTTTGGATGAGGCCTCCGCTCTCTTGGGCTCTATCTAGACAGTTTCATTAAGTGTGTTGGCCCTCTGTGGGCTGCTGTGGTGAGCTGTCTTTAAGATTGAGTGTAGTTTGGACTCATCCCGATCTGAGGATTGTTCTGCTTAGGCCTCCGCTCATCTGAGCCCCCCACCTTGAAAGACTGTCTTTTAGGTTGAGTGTTTTTGGCCTCCTCTCATTATAGAGAGTCATTTTACTGAGCCCTCTGCTCACCTGAACTTCAGTTAAACAGTGACATTAAGTGTTCGGCCCTCTGTGCCTTGATAACTGTCTTTTAGTTGAGTTTGGCTGGCATCATCTCACTTCAGAGAGTCATTCTGCTGAGGCCTCCGCTCACTTGAGCTTCAGCTAGAAAGTGACATCAAGTGTTCGGCCGTCTCTCATTTTTGCGGAGCCATTCTGCTGAGGCCACCATTCACTTGAGCTTAAGTTAAACAGTGACATCAAGTGTTCGGCCCTTGGTATGGCCGCCTTGGTAAACTGTCTTTGAAATTGAGCATGGTTGGTCTTCACTCATTATAGAGAGTAATTCTGCTGGGGCCAGACAGTTAGACAGTGACATCAGGTGTTCGGCCCTCTTTAAGGCCACCTTGATAAGCTGTCTTTAGAGTTGAGTGTGTTTGGCCTCCTTTCGCTATAGAATCATTCTGCTGAGGCCTCCGTTCACCTGAGCTTCAGTTAAACAGTGACATCAAGGGTTCCTCCAGGAGGCTGCCTTCATCGACTGTTCTTCAGGCTGAGTTTGGCAGGTTTCCTCTCACTCTTGAGAGTCATTCAACTGAGGCCTCTGCTCACCTGAGCTATAGTTAGGCAATGACATTAAAAGTTCAGCCCTCTGGGAGGGCACCTTGATAAACTTCCTTTTAAAAAATTAGTGTGTTTGGCCTCCTCTCGCTATAGAGAGTCATTCTGCTGAGACCTCCGCTCACCCGAGCCCCAGTTAGCCAGTGATATCAAGTTTTGGTCCTCTGTGAGGCCGCCTTGGTAAACTGTCTCTAAGGTGGAGTAGGGCTGGCCTCCTGGCTCCCCTGGGGGTCCTCAGGGGTTGAACCAGATCCCCCTAGTATAGTGACAAGGCGAGAGAACTCACTTTTCTCTTTGTCTGTATTCCCTAAGGGACTGGCATTACCAGACCTTGAGCTCTGCCTTAGGGAAGGCACTGTTTTCTCACCCTGGTAAGGGTTCTTCCTTGCATAGGGCATGGGCCTAGGATGTGGCCTTAGGGAATAGTGTTACTGACAGCCTCGTGTTTGACCTGAGTGAAGGATTGGTCTCCGGCATCTTAGTCCGTTGAGCTTTCTTTTTGCTTGTCATAGCTATTTAGACAATTATTCCCTCAGCATGGTTCAGCATGTCAATAATATTCCCTCAGCTTGTCAATAATAATTGAACCCAGAAAGATTGCCAGACTTCCACCTTACAAGGATTCCAGAAGCTAAAAGGGAAGCCATCCAGGAAGAGGTAAATAGAAATGCTGGACTTATGAGTTATAGAGGAGTCCCAAAGTGTGTGGTCAAGCCCCATTGTCATAGTTCCGAAACCAGATGGGAGCTCAGGATTCTGAAACGATTCCAAAAAACTGAATGAGATTTTCCAGTTCGACACTTACCTTAATCTCCTCAGGTGTGAATTACAGCATTATTTATGAAGATTCACACCTCCCTGCATATAGCCTGTCTGAACAAAAAGTGCCTTAAAACTTTAAAATTAATACATTATTTTATGTGTCCGAGTAAGCAGAATGATTTTTACATCATTGTGAAGCAAAAAACCCTAGACTAAAATACACAGTTCCCAAAAGTCTTGTGAAAAAATATTTAGTTCCCTTTCGTGGGAACTGTCGACGCTGCGTATAACGTCATTGAAGCACTCATGTATCTAACCAATCACGTAGCGAGACGTCAGAGGCGGGTGACGTCACGGACCAGGAAACTATAAAGCATACCCGGATGCAGAGATTGCTAGCTTCTGTTGTCTTCAGCAAGCACTCTATGTTATCTTGTGTGTCTTATTTGGTGTTGTTTGTCTACCATCTGCTATTTAGAAAGACAAGATCTCTTCGTCTGAGGACAAGAGTTTCAGTTGCACAACACAATATATATATAAGACACGAAAATCGCGGAGAAACAGTAACATTTTGTTAAGTGTGTTCATCCCTGTGACAGATTTTTAACACCTGGGGATACACACGAAATGTGTGTTGTTTGTCTGGGGGTTGAGCACGCACAGGCAGCTCTCGAGGGGGCTGTCTGTGTGCACTGCGATAAGCTCACCCTCATAGTATTAAGATCACGCCGGGCACTCTTTAGAGAGGGATAGAGAGGGTGCCTTGGCTGGTGTTCCCCACGGATCGGGTCCCGCTGCTGCCGAGGCACAGCGCAGACTTCATTCGTGGGGTTCACAAATGGAGCTGGCAGAGGGGTTTGAGACGGGCCCAGCCTTATCTCAGCCCTCACCTGCCAGATCCAGTGTCTCTCCTCTGGTGGTGGAAGCACGCGCTATGGTTTCTTCCCCCCGGAGAGAGACACCGGCGCTTCACCATATGCCCAGCATATGAGGAGCTCTTGGAGGTGGTGACCAGGGCTGTGGATAAGTTAAAGATCAATTGGCCAGTAGAGAAGGCAGAAACGAAACCAAAGAGTAAACTTGATGAACGGTTTCTCCCTGCCCGGTCACTACCCCAGCGTCGGGGTTTGCCTTTCTTCCCCGATCTCAACACCGAGGTGTGGAGATCGTGGAGAAGGCCAGTCCAATATAGAGTTTTCAGTCCCCAGACTTTGATCTACAGCAATATAATGGGGCTGAAACAGCACGGCTATAGGGCGATGCCTCGGGTAGAAGAGACGCTCGCGAGCTATCTCTCGCCCGAGTCTGCATCGTCCCTAAAAACCCAGACGCTGCCCACTAAGCCCCTAAAGACAACATCGGGCTTGGTGGGCAAGGCTTATGCGGCAGCGGGTCAGGCAGCAGCATGTCTACACACAATGTCACTGCTGCAAGCATATCAAGCCGACCTGCTGGGGGAGATTGATGAAAGCGGGGAGGCCACATTCGAGTGCATCCAGGAACTTAGAAAAGCTACAGACCTGGCTCTCCGTGCCACCAAAGAGACGGCCAAATCAGTAGGCCGTTCTATGGCAGCCTTGGTGGCCACGGAGACGCGCCGCTGTCTCCTGCGGGCCTGTTTGGCGACGCTGTAACATCAGTTGTCGACAGGTTCCAGGAGACCAAGAAACAATCTGCGGCGTTCCAGAGGTTCCTCCCCCGCCGTTCAAAAATTCCCCCCGAGGCTGCTGAGCAGGAGCAGCCTCGGCCGTCCACGAGCTCCTCCGCGCACCACATTGCGCAACAAAAGATCAGTGTGGCCACCCGTACTCCCCCGCAGAAAACCTGGGGATCGGGCGGTCTACACAGCAGAAGCCTTCGAGGGGTAAAATGGACCTGCGGGCTGTTATTATCGCCAAGAAGGCTTCAAAGCGGTCCTGACATCTGTGGGTCAGGACCCATGAGGGCGGCCCCCTCCGGAGGGAGCCTGGTGTTAGGATATCTGGCACCCGCTTCCCTTCGGCGCCCTGAGGGGACCGTTATGCTAACCCTGCCACCCAGTGTGCGTCAGGGCGCAGCGGTCTCCACCAACCCTCCGAGGAGGGCCGGTCACCACTTGATTCGGCTGTCTTCTGCCGGTGCGCCGCTTCAGAGAGTCGAATCAAGTGCTCAAAAAACACCAGAGGCCAGTCTTGAGAGACTGGTTCCCTTAGTAGATTTTATGGCAGAATGGAAACTTCTACCGAATATATCGAAATGGGTGCTGCTCATCATAGAAAAGGGTTACAGAATTCAGTTCGGGTCTCGCCCGCCCAGGCACAACGGGGTTCTTCCGACAGTGGTGACCCCCGAGCAGTCTCTGGTGATGGAACAAGAGGTTATGACACTTTTGCAAAAAGGAGCTATAGAAAGGGTTCCTCTTCCCAGCAAGCTGTCAGGCTTTTACAGCCGCTACTTCATTGTTCCAAAGAGGGATGGGGGACTACGTCCTATCATAGATTTACGCATGCTAAATCGCTCTATACAAAAGCTAAAATTCAAGATGCTTACACTCAAACAGATTATCCCACAGATCAGGTCCGAGGACTGGTTTGTGGCGATAGACCTGAAAGATGCGTACTTTCACGTGTCCATCCATCCTTCTCACAGGAAGTTCCTCAGGTTTGCTTTCGGGGGCGAAGCTTACCAATACAGGGTTCTTTCGTTCGGCCTGTCATTATCACCCCGCACATTCACGAAGTGTGTGGATGCAGCTCTGGCTCCACTGAGACTCCAGGGCATCCGCATACTGAATTATATCGACGATTGGTTAATTCTAGCTCAATCAGAGCAACTAGCAGTTCAGCATCGAGATGCTGTTCTGTCCCACATGAAAAGGCTTGGGCTGAGGCTCAATACCAGAAAGAGTGTGCTAGTTCCGGCTCAGACTACCACTTATCTAGGTGTAGTCTGGGACTCCACCACAATGAGGGCACATCTGTCCCCTGCTCGTGTGAGTTCCATTCTCGCAGCCGTGAAAGGGGTGAAATTAGGCCAGTCACTCACTGTAAAACAGTTCCAGAAACTGTTGGGTCTGATGGCAGCTGCGTCCAACGTGATACCTTTTGGCCTTCTGCACATGAGACCCTTACAGTGGTGGCTCAGGACCAGGGGGTTTTCTCAGAGGGGAAATCCTTTTCGCATGATCAAAGTCACTCGGCGATGCCTTCGTGCTCTGGCCATGTGGAAAAATCCCTGGTCCCTGTCCCAGGGACCTGTGCTGGGGACTTCTGGTCGTCGTGTAATGCTTACGACAGATGCTTCCCTCACGAGCTGGGGGGCGATCATGAGTGGTCGCTCAGCTCAGGGTTTATGGGAGGACCATCAGCTCTCCTGGCACATAAATCGGCTGGAGATGATGGCGGTGTTTCTAGCATTGAAACACTTCCTCCCAGACCTGAGAGACCACCATGTGTTGGTCCGCACGGACAACATGTCAGTGGTCTCATACATAAACCATCAGGGGGGTCTGCGGTCTCGCCAACTATATTACTTGGCCTGTCGGATCCTCCTATGGTCCCTAGGGAAGCTGCTCTCGTTGAGGGCAGCTTACATCCTGGGGTATCAAAACGTGGGAGCAGACGCCCTGTCGAGGCAGGGGCCGAGGCCCGGGGAGTGGAGACTCCACCCAGAAGTGGTGGATCTCATATGGAAAAATTTCGGTCAAGCGGAAGTCGACCTATTTGCTTTGGGAGAGTCAACCCAGTGTCCACTCTGGTACTCCCTAACACATCCAGCACCTCTGGGTCTGGATGCCATGGTGCAGACGTGGCCGAGGCTACGTCTGTACGCATTTCCCCCGTTCGCTCTGCTCCCGGGAGTTCTGGAGAAAGTACGCCAGGAGGGGGCCAGCCTAATACTGGTAGCCCCGTTCTGGCCAACCAGGATATGGTTTTCGGACTTAGTGTCCCTATTAGACGGCTCCCCAATGGAGCTTCCCCTCAGACAGGATCTCCTGTTGCAAGCGGGCGGCACGATAATACACCCTCGCCCAGAACTGTGGAAGCTATGGGCCTGGCCTCTGAGGGGGCCAGGTTCATAGACGCTGGTCTCCCAACTGAGGTTGTGGAGACCATCCTTAATTCCAGAGCTCCCTCCACGAGGAAGCTGTATTCCTATAAATGGAATTTATTTTCTACTTGGTGTAGACGAAATAATACGGACCCTGTCCACTCTTCTATAAGCTTCGTGCTAAGATTCCTCCAAGAAAAGTTCTCGGAGGGCCTATCTCCTTCAACCTTGAAGGTTTATGTTGCGGCTATCTCAGCCTATCATGCTCCTCTTGAGGGGGATTCCTCGGTAGGACGAGACCCCCTCGTTACACGCTTCCTCCGTGGTACACTGAGGTTGAGGCCTCCAGTGCGCACAAGGGTTCCGGCCTGGGACCTGGCTGTGGTACTGGAAGGGTTAGCCGAGGCTCCCTTCGAACCATTAGAGGAGGTTCCAGAAAAGTTCCTCACTCTGAAAACTGTTTTCTTATTTGCTATCACTTCTCTGAAGAGGATAGGAGACTTACAAGCACTTTCAGTTGCTCCATCTTACCTGGAATTTGCCCCAGGAATGGTGAAGGCATTCCTTCATGCTAGACCTGGCTATGTGCTGAAGGTCCCCACCAATGTCCCAGGTCCCATTGTGCTCCAGGCCTTCTATCCTCCTCCCTTCGAGACTTCGGATCAGGAAAAACTGAATCTGCTCTGCCCAGTGAGGGCTTTGGATGCGTATGTCCACAGAGCTGCCCTGTGGCGAAAGTCAGATCAATTATTTGTCTGTTATGGGTCCCCTAAGAAAGGGGGCCTAGCATCTAAGCAGAGGATGAGCAAGTGGGTGGTCGAGGCCATCTCACTTGCATATGAAGCGGCTGGACAGCCTTCTCCATTGAATGTCCGCGCCCATTCTACCAGGGGTATGGCGGCATCAAAGGCTTTGATGTCTGGTATTTCCATTAATGATATCTGTGATGCAGCTGGATGGTCATGCCAGCACACATTTATCAGGTTTTATAACCTTGATGTTGGCTCCACTCCGGGGTCTTCTATTCTGTCAAGCTAACATTGGCAAGTACTTGAAGCTACGGCACAGTTGGGATTGCGTTCCCAATGCGTTATACGCAGCGTCGACAGTTCCCACGAAAGGGAACGTCTCAGGTTACAGATGTAACTCTGGTTCCCTGAGTAGGGAACAAGACGCTGCGTCTCCTGCCGTACCCCCAGCATACTTGCGAGTGCTTGCTTCAGACTTATCTCAGAAGCTAGTGATCTCTGCATCCGGGTATGCTTTATAGTTTCCTGGTCCGTGACGTCACCCGCCTCTGACGTCTCGCTACGCGATTGGTTAGATACATGAGTGCTTCAATGACGTTATCACGCAGAAGGTTCCCAATGTGTTATACGCAGCGTCTCGTTCCCTACTCAGGAAACCAGGGTTACATCTGTAACCTGAGATGTTTCTCTTTTGAGGCCTTATTTCAGTGACTCAGTTTTTTTTTTTTTTTTTTTTTCAAAAACCATGCATATACGTAATTATCTCAAACATACAAACATGTGCATACTTGTTGTTAACATATTATTGTAGCCTAGTTTCTGCTGAATACAGTGTAATGAGACTTGTCATTAATATGTTTATAAGCAACTGAAAAAAGCACAAATGTCAGGGCATGTCAAAACTACTCCAGGGCCCCAAATTAGCCTCAGTCCCCAGAGGATTAATGATGTCATGCAGGTGGTGGAGTAATAACTTATCTTAATGAATCAGTTTGAGATCTAATTAATGCTAGATTTTTTTTTTTTTTTTTTTTTGTTATAAATTACAGACATTGCATCTGAGGAGTAGGTCTCATTTTCTCAGTTATATTGCTTTATTTCTGGATTCAATCATAGGCTCGTTCCTACGCAGTACTAGAACACGCGCGCACATGCGCACTTTTAAAAAATGTCTCTTTAAATCTCTTGACAAAATAAAAGACGTAAATGACATTTGTATATATTTGAAATAAAAGATATAGATTGCACTGAATGTCAGCTTGCTTATTTTGGTCAAGGTAAGGATTTATTAAGTCCACATGTCATAAAAACAAGAAACATTCATCCCTGGCCACAAAAGCAGCCCCCCTAACCAAACTGGGGTGCATTTCCCAAAAGCATTGTTAGCCAACTATGGTCGCAAGTTTTGTTGTTATCAGCGTAGTTCAACGAGTCAGTGATTCCTGAAGCCATAGTTCCAAAGAACATTTGCAAACAGCATCGCAATGTTGTGTGTTTGGAACGACAGCTCTCAAGCTGTGTTTAGAAGCATAGTTCGGTAGTAATCAACTAGCCCAAGGAAGGTCCTCATCTGTTTCTTAGTTTGTGGCTGGGGCCAGTTGAGTATGGACATTTCCGCTCCCAACTGTGTACCCCAGATATTTGGCCTCTTCCTGGGCCATTGAACACTTGCTTGGGTTTGCAGTTAGAGCCACTGCCTGTAATGCCTGTAAGACAGCCTCTAGATGGTGAAGATGTTCCTCCCAACTCCTACTGTGGCATATTGCATACTGTAACGACTCAGAAGAGTATTGATCCATTTGCAGTTTATTCAACAACAAGGGCAATACAGGAATCATAAACCAAGTAACAGGCAGAGGGTCGAGGCAGGCGGCAGACAGGGTAAACTGGAACAGGCAAAGAGGTCGAGGCAGGCCACATTGTTTGAAAGCCATGATAGCTCATTTCGAAAGGAGAGCCATGATAGCTCATGTGCGTGACGATCAGCTATCGGCTATATTATGTGAAGGGCCTAAATAATACTGCCGTGTCGCCACAGTCAACCATTTGCCGGTTGTTTATTTGCGAAGGGAGCAGCAAGGCAGCCAAATTAATGTCCTTTCCAATCTCAATTTTTGTGAGACAGAAGCAACAGCAGGAGGAACAAAATGCCTAAAAAATACTTGCTCTGGTAAGGCTGTGGAAAGGTTATAATATGCCGTGGATGGTGGAGCGGGAGCATCTTGAGAAGAAATCTGATGCATGAATGGAGCTGAGGCTGGTGTGGTAGAAGACGTGGAAGGAGCCGTAGAGGGACCAGAAAATGAATGAACTTGGAATGAACTTGATGGTGTCGTAGGCAGGGATATTCCAGGTGTGAGGGTAGAAAAAGCAGACTCGAAAACTCCTAGTCTAGTTTCGAAGCCTTCAATGGTGTCAGAAACAGGGTTGCCAAAACCCGCCCAATTGCTCCTCAAAACTAGCCCAAAACTAGCCCAATCGCGTTTCAGGGGGGTCCCACGGTAAAAATCACTTTCCGGGGGGTAAAAAACGCGTTTTTGACGGGGCTCTCCTGGTAAAATTCACATTCCAGGGGCAAAATATCATGTTATTTTGAGTCGATTCAACCCGCGAAAAACAACCCACGGCAACAGTGTAAAAGTAGCCCAATTCCGTGGGAAAACTGCGCAACACTGGTCAGAAAGTCCTATGACTGCTTTGATTAGATTGGCATTGGGACGTTCTGCTTCGAGGCTCGGGGAAGGTGGTGGAGTTGGTGCAGAAGATTTATATCTTTTAGCCTGTCGGGTGGTGAAGATGACTTGGCAGTCCGCGTCTCACTGGTATGTTTAGGTTGGGCTGATGTCGTCGGGACAGCCGGACTGACATTGGTAGATGAAGTAGGAGGGTTACCCAGGGTGTTGAAAGCCAAGAAAAGATCTTTGCATGAAATCTCACTGTTGATCGGAATGCCAACAGCCTCTAATGCAGCCACGAGATTCCCGCGTTTGAATGCGGGAGCTTTGGCGCATGGCCGGAGGAGTAGGCAGAGCAGGATCTTCGTCTGAATCAGTGATTTCAAAGTCAACAAGTGCTTTTTGCGACACGGTGAGCTGCAAGCGGAACGTCAGCCACGACACGTACGAGCAGCAGATAGTAGAGTAAGACTGAGTTTTTATATAAGGTGTCGTGCTGTGATTGACTATAGATCTAATTATTTAACAATGAATGACATGGCATTAGAGTCTTTCTGGTAAAACCTACGCTGGAGCTTTTCTACTTTCAACAGAATGTGCAAAAGAAATGAGGTAGTTTTAATTGTATATTACAATAAATCATGTATTCATTTTATAATTAAAAGTTTTAGAATAAATTAACATATGTGTTAAATATAGAAATATGCAAGCAAAAACAATGCTTATCCACAAAACACTACTTGCTTATAGACAACTGGCCTACTCGTCAGGACCCCAGGAATACTCCTGGGGCTCCCGATGGCCAATCTGGACCTGCAAACCTTAGAATTTCACAATTGCACAAACCTGCTTTTGGGCATAATCATGTATGCAATGGCATTTTGTGAAGAGCAACTGCTGTTAAAACTGTTGCAGAAATGCAAACAGATACTCATATGAATGTGATACATGTTTTAAATGTATTTCACATAAACATACTGTTCTCTTTATATGTGTGTGAAAACCAAATAATGCATCCCTTAAAATGGAATAAAAATAGAATAAAACAGTTTGATTTATTTGAGAAAATTATGTCTTTAAAAGTAAAGGTATAGCTCAATAATTCTTCCTTTAAGGCATATAAGAATGTGTGATTTCTACATTTCAACATCACAGGCAAGAGGAATGTTAAAAATTCAAGTCTCACCCTGCCAGACCACAGAGATCCCCCAAGGCTATATAGTACAAGGTTTGATTGTACTGATTAATGTTAGTTGTACATGACGAACAATTTTAAGGAGGCGCCATAGAGTATAAATTCCCCATGCTGATACAGTCAATTACATTGCTTAGAGGTTCATTCGTCTTACAGGTAACTTTTATTGGCCTCTCCCATCCATTGTTTTTTTTATTCTTGTCTCATGATGGTGTTGTTGTTTTTGTGTTTTTCAGGTACTTCCTTTACAGACAAAAAAGAAAAGAAATAAAATGTCGGACAGCCAAGGTGAGTAAAATTGTTTTTCACTAATAAAACGTAAACCTCTCACATTTGTTATGTTGTTAATAATTGACACAAGTCTGCACTAAACCATCAAGTTGTAACTATCACATTTGTAATTCTACAGAAATTATGGTCGCAAGTAGCCCCGACTTTGTTACGGAGCTTCTTCCATCTGCTCAGCGTACAGCTTTGCTCTACCATCTCTCTTACCTCTGTCTGGCTAAGTTCCCCAAGTTGGAGAGGGTTCTCCGAGAGCGTGCTGTTGAAACTCAGCTTCTCTTTGGGTCCTCGGAGGCTCTTCTGCTGAAGGTAAAGCCAATGTTCTTGAGCCATTGCAACCTATATCCACTAACACTCTTAAAAATAAAGACGCCAATTGTAGGTTTTCACAGCAATATACATAGAAGAACCATTTTTGGTTAACCAAAGAATCTTGCAGTGAACAGTTCTTAAAAGAGCCATGTGAAGAATATTTAAAAAATCTAAAGAACCTGTTACCACTAGAACCATTTGTGCAAAGAAAAAGTTCAATGGATTTTAAATGTTCTTGATGGAACCATAGATGCCAATAAAGAACCGTTATCTTTAAGAGTGTACTACTGTCTGTCCAAGAGAATAGTGCATTGTTATACAGATCTGTTTACGGTCATGGTTAATGAGTCCACTATTCTCTTCAACAAGAAAAATGGCAGTCATACAGTAATTTTAAATACTGGCAAGAAATCTGCAGTGTTTAGATGAGTATTAAAAAATGCGCTACACTCTATCTCTCCATAACACAACATCCACACAATAAAAATGAAAATGATGAGAAAAGAGTGGTTAAGAAAGCTTCTGATCACAGAAATGTGGATATGTTTCCGCCAGATCTGCAATTTGGCACGCTACTCAAGTTTATATGTATATAGCGTTTTATACCATACAGATCACTTCACCCTGACAGAGTGAAGGAATGAATGAGAAGGCAGATCCCAAGAGCAAACCCACCTATCCCACAATCATCATGGACTAATGGCACCAGTTTATCAGCTGACACAAACTTTTCCAGAATGTTGGCTTTGGTGAGCCGTTTTGAACTACCAAAACTCTCAGAGAACTGTCCATCTTGACTGCACTTATTTCACTCTTGATTGGCATTTCAACTGAGCCTAATCTTTGAACTGGTCACGAGACACACAATAGGCAATGGCATTAAAGTGTCATAGAGCTTTTGTATTTCATCGATTGATTTATTTTGAGCAGGTGTTTCCTATGTAAACTATGAAACATGTGGATAAACAATGTAAGCATTTCTGCTGTCTTTCAGTGTGCGGCCACAAGTAAAAACCTGGTTTCCACGCTGCTGCCTGCGCTGATGATTGCTGTTGAAAAGGATAAAAGCATTTTGGCTATTAAGTCCCTGGAAAAAGCCAGACAATGGATCATGGAAATTGTTGAAAAAGTGGGACAGATGGTAGACAGGTAAAATGTTTCAATATGTTGCTAAAATTTTAATTTAACATAAAGTGTTTTAAGATTTGTTGGATTTATCATCTTTGCAACACCTTTTAATATGGCCACTGCCAAAAGTCCTCTGGATGAAACCAACATGGTTCAGTGTATATCAAGAACATTTGCTGTGTTTAACTGATGGTTAATCTGAAATCTGTTATTGTCAGATATGAGAAACACAACCACAGTGTGGCTTCCTGCACCAGTGATGTAATTCTTGAAAAGGCTGAGACAGAAAAAAAAAAAGAACAAACTAATAAGGACATACAGGCTCAGGAGACGGCGGTGAGGGATCTCGAAGATCAACTGAAGAAAAACAATGAGAAAATTAGACAAATTGATGCAAATATTGCACAGAAAAACGCTGAGCTGTATAATCATGTCAAAGACACTTCTACCAAAAGTAATGGTCTGAGTATCTTTGCTGCCCTTGTACCATTTGTTGGACCCCTTGTTAAATCCATTTGTGATGCTAAAACTGCCCCTGGTGTAGCTGCAAAAACCCAGATTCTGACCAGCGAATTGTCTCAACTCTCCATTGAGAAATCAAGCCTGATGAGCATGGAGTGGAACATCCATGTCAGGATGACTGATATGCAGTTGAAGTTGGCAAGCATGAAAATAGAAAATGGTAAGATTCTTTCACTTAAAAGATTTCCAATCATGCTCAACACAATTCCTGATTTACACCATAAGCCTCAGAGTGATCTCTCAAATTAATGTCTGCTTCATATTGTTTCTAAAGGTTCAATACCGGATCCTGTCCATCTGAATGATGTACAAAAATGCCTTTCCCGAATCCAAAACATTCTGATTCAGCTTCAGAAGTTCTGGGAATCAGTGAGTGTAATGCTGGAGGCTCTCAAAGATGAGACTTTTGCTAATGAACACTTCATTGAGGAGAGTGAAATGAAGGAGGTCTTTCTGGATTCTATTCGTACAGCAAAAGGGGTAACTTAGGAAATGTTCAGTTACAGGTTTACAGAAGTTAATTTCACCTTAATTGCATATTCTTTTTTATGATTGATTATGTACATCAAATCTTTCAGCATTGGAAAGCCTTCGGTGAATCCTGTCTGAATGCAAAGAGCATCTTTAGCTTGCAGACTAAAGATGCGTATAAATTCCTGGAGACCAGCCCATCTACATTGTCACCAGAGGAGTGGAAAAAACAGTATGACGCTGTTATAGTGGATCTGAACAAAATAAATCTTGATCCCTTCACTCCAAAAGAACCAGCTCCCATTACTCAGTAATGTAGAAACATAAGAAGTCTTTCCAGTACATACCTATAATGTTTCACGCTTACTGCTTTGAATAACACTTACTTATGATGCTGTTTTAATAAAACCTTCTTTAAGTGAGCTAATTTGTCATGGATTTTCATTTCTCTCATGCCATTTTTCCGTTCCCTCTGTGATTAAATTGCTTTGAAATTCAAAAATATAAAGAGAGAAAAAAAAAGAAAAAGTAAAAAAAGAAAAGAAAAGAAAAAAGTATTTATTTATTTTGGATACTGGATACTGTCATGCAGAGATTGTTCATCCAAATGCATATAACAAAGACTCAACGCAAATAGCATAACACGGACATGTCCAGAGCATGAACAAGAGAACATGAGTGTATAAATATACATGAAATTTATATCATGTCTTACTGCTTGGCAGATATAAGACAGATATATATATAAGCAGTATTGGGGGTAATGCATTACAAGTAACTTGAGTTACGTAATCAGATTTTTACACAAACCTGTAATAATTAACTATATTACAATTAAAAAACTGTTTTTCTCAATCAATTTGACACATTTCTTTAATGTAATTCAACTGTCCTCAAAACAGTTAACACAGTGATCTAAACACACTCTTACCTTAGCCAAACAATTCAACTTTACTGCAGTATAAAGCACTGCATTTTTTTCTAGTAATGCATTTAATAAAAGTAAATACTAACATCAAAACTACAGTTGTATTCTCTAATGATTTTAGAACACTTTCAGCTGTAGATGTACAAATACACTAACGAAAATACACGTTTATTGTAATGTTTTTCCAACAGGTTTTGTTATATGGTTCATTAAGCAATTAAAGCTTCAAAAAAGGTATTTTTAAAAAATCTTTTCAAAACTGATTTAATGCATATTTTTGAATCATGAACAATATGTAAACAAGTTTCAGTTGTTACACAGCATTTCAAAATTCATTCACTTTTTTGTCAAGTGGTGCAACCAAATTCTTGTAAATATATATCTACCCATACTTGAAATATGTGTCCACAAGATTTTTTGCTTCAAAATTATGTGAAAATCAACCTACTCATTCGCATAAAACAATATATTGATTTAAATTTTGCAAGACACTTTTTGTTTTGAAAGACAGTATGCATGGGGGCGTGAATAATCCTGAATAATGCTGTGATTCACACCTGAGGAGACAAAGACCTGCATAATGAGCCACATAATGAGCCTTTTTAGCCAGGTATGTGTGAGGAGACTAAGAACATGAGGACAAAATATTTTATTTTGTAGTTTATTTAGAATTTAGTTAACAATATAAATGAGAGTCAAAGGCACATTTTGAGTATACAGTTTTACCTGGAAATAAATCCTGTTCAAAGATAGAAGTGAACTTCCCACTGCCAGTTGTTCTCAGGACCCTCGGCACGGATGCACTGGCACACAGCTGGCTGCGGGGCCTTCGCAAGTATGTGTTTCCCCCAGTGAGCCTTCTCACACAGACACTTTGCAAAAACAGGGTGGTTGAGGAGCAGGCCCTTATGGTTGCGCCCTATTGGCCTGGCCGGACCTGGTTCCCTGAACTTGTACTCCTTGCGACAGCCCCTCCCTGGCCTATTCCCCTGAGGAAAGTCCTTCTTTTCCAGAGAGAGGGCACCCTCTGGCGCCCGCGTCCCGATCTTTGGAACCTGCATGTGTGGGATTAAGTACCTTGCCACTTCAGGTGGTAGCTACTATCACTTCGGCTAGAGCTTCGTCTACTAGACAGGCCTATGCTTTGAAGTGGAACCTTTTTGTCACGTGGTGTTCTTCTCGTCAAGAAGACCCCTAGAAATGCCTGATCGGGTCTGTGCTCTCCTTCTTTCAAGAAGGGTTTGAACGAAGTCTGTCTTCTTCTACTCTGACGGTCTATAATGACTACCATCGCAGCTCACCACAATCTCATTGACGGTAAGTCTGTCGGGAAGCACGACCTGATCATCAGGTTCCTGAAAGGGGCTGGAAGGCTTAATCCACCTCACCCTCAACAGGTACCCTCTTGGGACCTCACAGTTGTTCTGTCTGCACTGCAGAGAGCTCCCTTCCAGCCCTTGCTCTCAGTGGAGCTGAAGTTTCTTTCTTTAAAAACTGCACTCCTGACGGCTTTGGCATCTGTTAAGATGGTTGAGGACCTGCAGGCATTTTCAGTTGACGAAGCGTGCCTGGAATTCAGGCCGGCCAACTGTCACGTGATCTTGAGGCCCCGGCCTGGATACGTGCCCAGGTTTCTACCACTCCCTTCAGGGACCAGGTAGCGAATCTGCAAGCGCTGCCCTCAGAGGAGGCAGACCCAGCCCTGGCGCTGCTCTGTCCAGTACATGCCCTCCGCACTTACATAGACAGAACCAGCTCTTTGTTTGTTACGGATGCCAGGAGAATTGAAAGGCTGTCTCCAAGCAGAGGTTTCTGTACTACTACTCACGGTTTCTGTACTAAGTCTAGCCCTTTGCTCGTGCTAAGCCTCATGCTATGAATGGAGGACCACCAGATCAAGATCCACAATCTCCAGACCTGAACCCCACTGAAAACCTCTGGAATGTAAGCAAGAGGGTCATCAGCCATTAAAGGGCATATTGCAGGTTAGAGCTTTAGTGATTCTATGTATAGAAAAATATTGTAGGAACTAGATTTTCTTTAAAATACACATATAAATACGCTACTTAGGCTTCTGGAGTCATTTTATGTGAGAAAATTTTACTTCCGCATCTGAAAAATGCCAAATCGGAAGTGACGTAACGGGAGGGAGTGCGGTCAATATAAACAATAGGAAAACAATGGATCGCAATGACAGTTTGGACGCTGAGGAAATTATAAATGTTTATTCATACTCGTATAACAGACCACAGCCATAATTAGCCTGCTATGCAGCCAAGAGAGCAGGGACAGGCCAGGATTAGACAGAATAATGGTCAAAAGAGACAAATTGAGCTGTGGTGAGGAGAAGCAGTGGAGACCATTATCAGCTTGTAGATATTTGCTAACGATATGTAACACTGTGCTCAGATCACAATATTGTACAGATTATTATCATGTATCAGGCAATAGCAAAGCTAGTATTGGTCATCTAGGAGTATTGATTACTAATAACAGAAACTAATAAACTTTGATCAGGCATAGCCTGTCACACTCATTAATACCCGTCCACACTAACGTTATGTGATATATCGGTTTCTCATTACGACTGATTTGGTAGTTAGCAAATGTAAAAAAAACAAAAAAACAAAAACAAGACTTACGGTGCGCAATTCACGTTTTCATCGAGCTGCATCTCTGACGGATCCATGACCATCATGTCTCCCGCCGGGGAGTCTTATTGTCCCCCTGACAGTGTGTCTTATTGAATGTACTTCATGTTATGCTTTATTCATTAATTCTGAGTTATGTTTATTCCGTGCCCATTTACTGATAGTGTGAGGATGCATATGACGTCGTGACTATGTAGTTGAGTGAACTTGAATGTACATACATGGCATGAATCAAATTGGAGTATTTACATTACCAGCAAATAATTCAAAACTTATGTGTGAGTGTGAGACTGTATGCATTTGTATGCATAATTTGTATTCATCAGTGTTGAAACTGATTCACGAAAAAACGGTGAAGAAGCATCGTGTGTGTAAGTTTATTCATTTAATATCATAATTTACAGTAGTATTACAATGTTGAACTCCATCATATCGCCGGGATGATAATCCTAAAGTGAATGCATTCGTAGCAGATGCAGAAGTGAAGTCCCGTCTCTTCACCTGCACAAAACACACCCCGGCACGGAAGATAGCACCGTCCTTTTTCTTGTTAGTAAACCTGTGGACTCGATGTCCTTACAGGCTGGAGTTTGTGCAACCTCCGCAAACACAATAATTTGCCATGACGATGATAAATCAAAATACAAAAACTACCGAAAACACATTGATTCACGACCGCTGTTACTGAATACCAACCTACTCTGCAGTCAACACAGAGCTCGGCGAATGACTCCCTCTCATGAGGTAAAATGACGCGACGCTGAAAAAAAAACGGTTTCTACAGAGACTGTCACATTATCTACTAAATTCGTGCCCTTATGTCATGCAAAACATTTTTAAATCCTGCAGTACCTTTTCATATGGTATTTTCGTATGAGGTTATATATTCATATCAAAAAAATTTTTTAACCTGCAATATGCACTTTAAATAAAGCCAAGCTGCTTGAATTTTTTTTACCTGTGGCATAAAGTCGCCCAACAGCAATGTGACCGACTAATAGGGAGCATGCCAACACACTGTAACGCCACGCCAGCAGAGGGAGCCCTCTCCCGAGTACTGACTGTATGCCGCTCCCTCTGCTTCACTGGTTACTTCCTGTTTGGTGGACATTTAAGCATGGCCTTGCTCCTTGTACCTTGCGAAGTATTGCCAGCCTGTCTGCCTTACCGAGCGTTTACCCATTGCTATTATTTGCCTTATTGTGTATGATCATTGCCTGTTTCACCTGTTTACTGCCTTTTGGATTGCCCACTGTTCTGTTGCCTGGTTTGGACTGCCTTATTGTGTTTGTACCTCTGCCTGCCTCACGTTTACGATTATTTGCCTGCTGTTTTGGATTTGTTTGCTGTGGATACATTAAACACTGCACATGGATTCTAATGCCGCCTCAGCGTCCTTACACACACATGAAAGCTGTGATTGAAAATTGTATTATTCAAGGTCTGAAAACATGGCATCTTTTTTCATTATTTTGACCAGTTGTCTTTTTCTGCAGATAAATGCTCTAAATGACAATATTATTATTTAAAATTTGGAAGAAATGTTGTACAATTAATACTCTATATATATATATATATATATATATACATAATAAATCCAGAGAAACTGCTGATTTTGCAGTGGTCTCTTAATTTTTTTCCAGCTCTGTATATCCATAAGACATTCATAATGTGAAGAAAGTAGGTTGACTTACACTCACTACATATTCTTTGATGAGTGTCTCCATATCTTCATTGAGTCACACTTCGACACCTCAGGATTCAATTGCGCTTGATGTTTGTGTAGCGTCTGCGCAGGATCAGGATCATCAAAACAATTTTGAATTCGAAAAGCTTTTAACCTTTCGAACCTCTCCTGTATATCTCACTTAGGCTCCGGCTTGGCTGAAGTTTATGGCTTATCCGACAGCTCAGCTGTGAGGTGTGAGACAACTCAGATATCCATAAAACTCTCCCTCCTTGACTTCACAAAGATCTTTGTCACCTCGGATCGAATTACCCTAAAACAGGCCTGAATTCCAAAAACCCCAATACACATCACACACACACACACATACAGACACACACACACATACACATGGAGACTGTATTTACCTGTAGCCTCAAAATATGACTATGCCAAAGTGTACCCTTTTGTTGTATCCAGTGTGTATGCATGTATCCATATTTTAGAAGCTTAGTTACGACTGTAGTTGTGTTAGTTTTACTCTAAACGTTATATTCAAGTATAACACTGTATGTCTTTCTTAATGTCTTTTCCACCTATCGTGTTTAGTTTTGTTTGAAACCTCTCCAAATGTTCTAATTAACAAGGTATGTTACGTTACTGTAAAATGCATTTTTCTATTTTTAATAGTACTTCGAAGAAAATGTACTCAGATCTGACACTCCAGATACTATGCAAATTAGGTCGTAAATGGAGACAAAGAAAAAGTTTGCCTGCCAAAATTGCACCCTCGCCACTGGCTGGCGCATCCAAGGAGGTGTTTTGGCTTGTTTGTCTCTAAAAGACAACGACAAACGTCTATCATCGTTGAGTCTTCTTCATCCGTTGCCTTCACCCGAAGCCTTCACTCTTCATTACCTATGAGACGGACTCTTCCTTTCTTATTTTCCGGCCATCTTACTCTTAAGTTAAAATCTTGTTCGAAAATCCCGCCGAAGATCCTTCCTCGGAAAAAGGACCAATCGCTCCAGCTTGCACGCACTGAAACTCCTGCAGAAAGGCAAAGTAACCACAGCACCTAAACCTATGCAAGTACAGAACTATTTCTTTCAACGTGTTTTAAGCTCCATGTGTAAGTTTTGAGTTACCTTGCTGGCTCTCAAAGGTTTTAACTGTTTGTAATTTGCCATTTCTTTGATCACCGCTGTTTTCTTGACTTTACTTTCGTTTTATTCTAAGTATGTTCCTTTGTTATATTTTAGTCATATATTTGTAGTTCGTATCTATTAAATCCATTATATTTATACTTTTATTGTCTCTGTTGCTGCTCATTTATGAAACCAAGTCACTTCAACATTTGATTTCGTTTATGCTTTTGTAAGTACTTAGATCAGAGATTTTCCTCATGGCCAGAGGAAAATTCCTTTTAAGAGCTGATAAGCATAATCAGACTGATAATTTTGCTGGACAAAATAGATCAGTTTTTCTGAAGTATTTCTAAAACTAGAACTAATTCTAGACCATATATATATATATATATATATATATATATATATATATATATATATATATATACATACATAATTGGTTATAATCTGTTGTAACTGATTATCATAATTACATGATTACATAATTCCCTTTTTGGTCGATTTATATTATAATTAATCATAACGCGTTATGATTAGTTATAAATATATTTCACCCATAATTTGAGCTAATTCGTTAAATCGTTACATTTGTCTTAATTTTTAAACTGTTAAACTGTTTGTGGGTGAAGGGATGTAGCGAGGACTCAATCGCAGGAGAAATATGCTTTTATTTAAATATAAAAATAAAACAAAACACGAACAAAAACTACCCAGAGGGGAAAACACACTGGACTTGACTTGACTTGACTAGACTTGAATAGACTTGACTTGAGATACCACATGGAAGGGAAACAATGACAACGATCCAGCACAGGACTGCAAACCCAAGGAGAATAAATAGGAAGCAAACAAGGCAGGTAATGAGGGAGGACAGGTTGGGAAAATAAACCAATAATCATGTAACAAGATGGGTGGGGTCAAGACAATAGACAGGAGAGCACATGGGACAAGGAAACACATGATAAGCCATGTGCTCACACCAAACATGACAAAAACACAAAGCATGTGCTCACACAAAAGGAGACATGAACATGCAGCTAATAAGAAAACTCATAAGCCACACAAAACAAGATAACATGAGCACACAGCCAGTGAAAAACAAACTGCATCCTACACAGCACAAGACAAAACATAACACAAACACACATGTGCACCATGTGCTACACAGAACACAACAACACAGGAGCACCTGGCCAATAGGAACAAACCAGGCACTCACAAAACACGAGACAAGAGCGCAAGGTGAGTGAAAGTACACACAATCTGTGTGCTCACAATAAAGACAGAACAGGGAGCGTGAGTGTCCGAACCCTGACACAAAACTGAACCAGACATGAGTGCCGGGATCCGAACACCACGCACCCAACATGAAACAATAAAAAACAGACAAGACAGCGCACGGCTTGAGAACTCTCGAGGCCGTACACTCACGCAAAGACAGGACAAAAACGGGAGTGTCACAGCTCTGTCACAAAACCAAGAAATAAACTAGACAGAAGTGACAGAACCCTGACACTACCCCCCCTCTAAAGAGACACCCCCTGGCACCGAACACAAGACAGAAACATAACATGAAAAACACAAGACCAGCACACTAACATGACAATACAAGACAAAAAGAACAATACACAGAAACAAAGAGGGGAGGGAGGGAGGAGAGCCAAGTCAGAGCCAGCAGGAACATGACAGCAGTCTTAGATGGGTCTGGAGTCCAGGCAGATTACCAGGGAAGGACGGGAGGGTTGAGCCAGGGAGGCTTGGGTAGGTCTGGAGTCCTGGCTGAGGGCCAAGGAGGAGCCGGATGAACAGACCAGGGAGACTCCGGCCAATCAGGAACCCTAGCAGAAAACCAGGGCAGGACCAGAGGGACAGACCAGGGGGACTCTGGCCGGTCTGGAGTCCTGGCTGAGGGCCAGGGAGGAGCCGGATGAACAGACCAGGGAGACTCCGGCCAATCAGGAACCCTAGCAGAAAACCAGGGCAGGACCAGAGGGACAGACCAGGGGGACTCTGGCCGGTGTGGAGTCTTGGCTGAGGGCCAGGGCGGTGCTGGAGGGACAAACCAGGCGGCTCCAGCAGGTCTGGAGTCCTGGCTGAGGGCCAGGGTGGTACTGGGTGCTTGGGCGGAGCAAGCAGGTCAGGTAGCAAGGACAGAACTGGCTTGGTAGGCAGCACTGGCGGAGCCGACAGTGCAGGCATCATTGTGTTAGGCAGAGCCAGCAGTGCAAGGAGCTTGGGTGGCGCCAGCAGGGCAAGGAGCTTGGGATGGCCTCTGGGGTGGCCTCCAGGCCAGCAGTGGACTCTGGGAAGGCCTCCAGGCCTACAGGGGGCTCTGGGATGGCCTCCGGGCCTACAGTGGGCTCTGGGACAGCCTACAGCGGGCTCTAGGACGGCCTCCGGGCCTTGAGGAACAGAGGAAGCCTTCTTCCTCCTCTTCCTTCATTTGTGAGGGGGAGGCGGTCGCATTGAGCTTACCGCGTTGGGTGTGCTGCAGCATCTTCAGCAGCCTCTGGGGGCGCTGCAGAATCTTTGGCCATCTCTGGGGGCTCTGCAGCGTCTTCGGCCGCCTTAACGAAGGCTGCAGCAGGAGGATGCCCTTAGAACTCAAGGAAATCTACTACTTGCCCAAAAGTCAGGTGCTGCAGGCCCCTCATACCCCACCAGATCTGGGGTTCATCAAGGGCATAATTAAAATGTCCTTGAGAGCTGAATCATTGAACTCCACGGCAAACTCCCTCAGGTCAGTCCCTTCTTGACAGAGGGAGCTCAAGATCTTAAATTGGAGCATGTGCTGGTACGAGGTAAGACCGCACGGCGAGTGAAAGTACACAAACTGTGCGCTCACAATAAAGACAGAACAGGGAGTGCGAGTGTCCAAACCTCGACACGAAACTGAAACCGAACCAGACATGAGTGCCGGGATCCGAACACCACGTGCCCGACATGAAACGAGACACACAGACAAGAGAGCACACGGCTTGAGAACTCTCAAGACCGTCTGTCGTGCCATATTAAAGACCGCCAAAACGGTATTTATTGTTTGAATTTCATGATAAAATTGACAGAATTTTAAAGCTGAGACTTTGTTTTATATCAAAAGTAACACAGCACAAAGCTTATTGCAATTTATTAAATGAGAGGTGGCGAGGCAAGCTACAAAGTTTTGTATATTAATCAACTGAAAACAGTATAGACTAAAAGATCGATTCTTGGGATTTAAGAATCAATATCTGTTCAACTTGCCTTGCTATCAGGTCACGATCCAGGCCGCTCCAATGAAAGATGGAGAGGAGAATGATTCTTCTTTGGTTGCTGCTGCTTTTGATTTTGCAGGCGCGTGGATCGGCATCATTTCCACTTCTATTCAATTAAATTCAATTCACATTTATTTGTATAGCGCTTTTCACGATACATATCGTTTCAAAGCAGCTTTACAGAGAATGCATGTCAACATTACAATTTGGAGAATGCAGTTAGCTAATAATGTAATGTAACTTCTAAACGATTTAATTTCCCGAAATTCGTATGTAAAACAATCTCATACAATTTAACTAACTGAATCTGGCTTGTTCCACAGCTAGCTATATTTAAACCATATTTATACATTTTAGCTGATTAAATCAAATAGTTTTCACAATTAACAGATTTATATTGATTCTAAGGAATCTGATTAAATACATTTTGAAAAAACGTACTATGGTAGTTAAGCAGCGAGTTACGTCGTTGTACAGGAAACGCACCCCTGACCCGCAAGTACCTGCCAAACCAGGTGAAGTGGACCAAAGAAGCAGAGCAGGCCTTCACTGACCTGAACCATGCCCTCTGTTGCGAGCCTATCCTGCAAGCCCCAAACTTAAATAATTGTTTTTTTTCTACAACAGATGCCTTAGAAGAACGGATTGTAGCAGTGCTTTCCAAGTTGCAGGGTGCACCCAGCATGTTAGCCATAAGTTGCTGCCATATGAAAATAACAATAATACAAGAATGACTTTCTGTCAAATGGGCTATTGAAAAATTTAACTGATCATGCCCTGTTGAGATGGATATCTCAAAACAAAGAGAAAATGCACAAATCAGTTGTTGGTTTCCTCATTAGCATGATTTCCATCTTATAGTAGAACTGGGAATGGGTAGGCTGGGAATTCTCATGCAAATACAGGAATACAGATGCCATGTCCAGGAGACATGACTGCTTCAGGATGTGCGCTCACAATTGCACAAACCTGCTTTTGGGCACAGTCATGTATGCAGTGGCAGTTTGTGAAGAGCAACAGCTGAATGCAAAATGCAAACAGAAGCTCATATGAATGTGATACATGTTTTAAACGTATTTCACATAAACATACTGTTCTCTTTATATATATATATATATAAATCTGTGAGATACTGTATAATAATAATAATAATATATATATATATATATATAATAATAATAATAATAATAATAATATATATATATATATATATATATATATATATATATATATTATTATTATTATTATTATTATTTTTATTATTATACAGTATCTCACAGAAGTGAGTACACCCCTCACATTTTTATAAATATTTTATTATATCTTTTCATGTGACAACACTGACAACACTTTGCTACAATGTAAAGTAGTGAGTGTACAGCTTGTTTAACAGTGTAAATTTGCGGTCCCCTCAAAATAACTCAACACACAGCCATTAATGCCTAAACCGCTGGCCACAAAAGTGAGTACACCCCTAAGTAAAAATGTCCAAACTGGGCCCAATTAGCCATTTTCTCTCCCCGGTGTCATGTGACTCGTTAGTGTTGGTGTTATCGCTCTCACTCTCTTATACTGGTCACTGGAAGTTCAACATGGCACCTCATGGCAAAGAACTCTCTGAGGATCTGAAAAAAAGAATTGTTGCTCTATATAAAGATGGCGTAGGCTATAAGAAGTTTGCCAAGACCCTGAAACTGAGCTGCAGCACGGTGGCCAAGACCATACAGTGGTTTAACAGGACAGGTTCCACTCAGAACAGGCCTCGCCATGGTCGACCAAAGAAGTTGAGTGCACATGCTCAGCGTCATATCCAGAGGCTGTGTTTGGGAAATAGATGTATGAGTGCTGCCAGCATTGCTGCAGAGGTTGAAGGGGTGGGGGGTCAGCCTGTCAGTGCTCAGACCATACGCCGCACACTGCATCAAATTGGTCTGCTTGGCTGTCGTCCCAGAAGGAAGACTCTTCTAAAGATGATGCACAAGAAAGCCCGCAAACAGTTTGCTGAAGACAAGCAGACTAAGGACATGGATTACTGGAACCATGTCCTGTGGTCTGATGAGACCAAGATAAACTTATTTGGTTCAGATGGTGTCAAACGTGTGTGGCGGCAACCAGGTGAGGAGTACAAAGACAAGTGTGTCTTGCCTACAGTCAAGCATGGTGGTGGGAGTGTCATGGTCTGGGGCTGCATGAGTGCTGCCAGCACTGGGGATCTACAGTTCATTGAGGGAACCATGAATGCCAACATGTGACATACTGAAGCAGAGCATGATCTGGCATGATCTGGGCCGCAGGGCAGTATTCCAGCATTCCAACATTCCAACATGATAACGACCCCAAACACACCTCCAAGATGACCACTTATACAAGCTGTACACTCACTACTTTACATTGTAGCAAAGTGTCATTTCTTCAGTGTTGTCACATGAAAAGATATTATAAAATATTTACAAAAATGTGAGGGGTGTACTCACTTCTGTGAGATACTGTATATATATACAGTGGTGGTCATAATTATTGGCACCGTTGGTAAATATAATCAAAGATGACTATAAAAATAAATCTGCATTGTTTATCCTTTTGATCTTTAATTCATAAAATTAGCAAAAAACTAACCTTTCATTGAAGGAAAAGAAATAACATTTATTTCACATTATGAAATAAATGTTTTTCTCCAAAACACATTGGCCACAATTATTGGCACCCTTTTATTCAATACTTTTTGCAACCTCCTTTTGCCAAGATAACAGCTCTGAGTCTTCACCTCTAATGCCTGATGAGTTTGGAGAACACCTGACAAGAGAGCAGAGACCATTCCTTGCGATTCATTGCGCTCTACATTACTTAAATGACATAGTTTAAGACATAACTTACTCTACATTACAAGTCATGCAGTCTGTGTAGGGTAGCATCTTGATTTGTTATATTTTTATTCCGTTTTAAGGGATGTATTATTTGGTTTTCACACACACACACACACACACACATATATGTGTGTGTGTATATATATATATATATATATATATATATATACAGTGGTGGTCAGAATTATTGGCACCGTTGGTAAATATGATCAAAGATGACTATAAAAATAAATCTGCATTGTTTATCCTTTTGATCTTTAATTCATAAAATTAGCAAAAATCTAACCTTTCATTGAAGGAAAAGAATTGAAAGTGGGGGGAAAATCACATTATGAAATAAATGTTTTTCTCCAAAACATGTTGGCCACAATGGACAATGATCCAAAACAAACATCAAAATCAACACAAAAATGTGTCACTGAGCACAAAATGAAGCTTCTGCCACGGCTGTCTCAATCCCCTGACCTGAACCCTAAAGAAAATGAGTGGAGTAAACTGAAGAGAAGAAGCACTAACATGGAGCTGGGAATCTGAAGGATCTGTAGAGATTCTGTATGAAGGAATGGTCTCTGCTCTCTTGTTAGGTGTTCTCCAAACTCATCAGGCATTAGAGGTGAAGACTCAGAGCTGTTATCTTGGCAAAAGGAGGTTGCAAAAAGTATTGAATAAAAGGGTGCCAATAATTGTGGCCAATGTGTTTTGGAGAAAAACATTTATTTCATAATGTGAAATAAATGTTATTTCTTTTCCTTCAATGAAAGGTTAGTTTTTTGCTAATTTTATGAATTAAAGATCAAAAGGATAAACAATAGGCAATGGCATCAAAACTGTCATAGAGCTTTTGTATTTCATATTTCATTGATTGATTGATTTTGGCCAGTTGTCTCCTATGTAAACTATGAAACGTGGATAAACAATGTAAGAATTTCTGCTTTCTTTCAGTGTGCAGCCACAAGTAAAAACCTGTAGCGTCTGGGCCAATCAGGCACACAATTATTCATTATATTTAATGAATTACCCATAAACTCACTCTATCAAAGTTCTGTGAACCCATCCCCCTAAAACTGCAACTAGCATCCCAAACGTAGCTAACACAGAGGCAGAACTAGGTGTCCTGTTACAGATACATGGTACTTTTACGATCAGAAAGAATTTTGCAGAGACTAGTGACTCTGACTTCATTCTTTCTGAGAAGGACAAATAAACTCTCTTAATCCTATGTATTTTCTATATAACCACTTGGGAAATGTATAAACATGTATCCAATTTTCCCATCTCATGACTTTCCTTTTATAGGCTTTATTCTATGTATTAATTCTCTCCTTTGAACTATTTTGGTATTAATGTTCCAGAGTTGCAAATGTACAGTTAACTGAAATTACATTGGTAGCATGTTTGGTATCTACAGACTCCAACTTTCGTTTCCTATTTGGTAATTTATGCTACATGTTACTAACTCTGTGACACATTAGCATTATAAGAATCTAGAAGGTTCTTCTCTCATTCATCCAATCCAGTTTCTTATGCTAATATCCTGCCAAAGTCACAAAGACTCGTAAAGTTCCCTCCGAGGGGGCAACTCCTTATTGGCTCGGACACCTTAAGAGGGTGTGACATCTTCACCCCTTATATTCAGTGATCACAAGATCAAGCTCTCTTCTCTTTTACTGACAAATGCTGATGTTAAGATGATGCTGTGAGAAGTTAGAAGCTTCTAAGGAACCCCCAAGCTTGTGCCAGGCTTCAGCCTAGACCTTCCATTCACCAAAGATCCTCTGAATCCAACTGGTTCTCTTTCATCAAGACAATATCAGCAAAGATTCAACGGGAGCCTCCACAAATCGCATCAGGACAGTTTTAATTTAACTTGGAGAGATATGCAAGTATCAAACTTAGTCTCATCATCTGATACATTGAATATCCTTACCCCTTTTAAAGAAGGGCCTGTTAAAACTAAACTGATGGTTTGCTCAAGGCTGTTGATCTGCTGAATTTCAAACAATGCTGTAACCTCTTGCTTTCCTATACTCTGCTTCAACTCTCTCTTTCCCTTGGTAAACTGTATGCATGTATGTGTGTGAATGTTAGAGTAATTAAGTGTTTAGTCTAGTTAATAAAGTCTTGTTCATGTCACACGTAAAGTTGTCCGTGTTTCACGCTCATTTACTGGAGTCCCTATTCATGCAGATCCTGACTACAGGCTCTGAGTAGTACTGTACAATAAGATTGTTATTTCCCAAAACCTGGAAATGAACATTTTGCTACAAACCTGTTTTCCACACTGCTGCCTGCACTGAAGGTTGCTGTTGAAAAGGATAAAAGCATTTTGGCTATTAAGCCCCTGCAAAAAGCCAGAAAATGGATCAATGAAATTGTTGACAAAGTGGCACAAATGGTAGATAACCAAAATGTTTCAAAATGTTGCTAAAATTTTAATTTTAGCATAAGAAAGTGTAGTAAGATTTGTTGGATTTATTATATCTGGAACACTTTTAATATGGCCACTGCCAAAAGTCCAGTGGATGAAACCAACATGGATCAGTGTATATCAAGAACATTTACTGTGTTTAAGCTGAAATCTGTTATCGTCAGATATGAGAAACACAACCACAGTGTGGCTTCCTGCACCAGTGATGTAATTCTTGAAAAGGCTGAGACAGAAGAAAAAAACAAACAAACTACTAAGGACATAGAGGCTCAGGAGATGATGGTGAGACATCTCGAAGATCAACTGAAGAAAAACAATGAGAAAATTGGACAAATTGAGACAAATATTGAACAGAAAAAAAAATGAGCTTCATGTCAAAGAGACTTCTACCAAAAGTAATGGTCTGAGTTTTTTTGCTGCCCTTGTACCATTTATTGGACCCATTGTTGAATCCATTTATGATGCTAAAACTGCCCTTGATGTAGCTGTAAAAACCCAGGATCTGTCCTGGGAATTGTCTCAACTCTCCATTGAGAAATCAAGCCTGATGAGCATGGAGTAGAACATCCACGTCAGGATGACTGATATGCAGTTGAAGTTGGCAAGCATGCAAATAGAAAATGGTAAGATTCTTTCACTTAAAAGATTTCCAATCATGCTCGACACAATTCCTGATTTACACCATAAGCCTCAGAGTGATCTCTCATAATTAATGTCTGCTTCATATTGTTTTTAAAGGTTCAATACCGGACCCTGTCCATCTGAATGATGTACAAAAATGCCTTTCCCAAATCCAAAACATTCTGATTCAGCTTCAGAAGTTCTGGGAATCAGTGAGCGTAATGCTGGAGGCTCTCAAAGACAAAACTTTTGCTAATGAATGCTTCATTGAGGAGAGTGAAATGAAGGAGATCTTTCTGGAGTCTATTCGTACAGCAAAAGGGGTAACTTAGAAAATGTTCAGTTGTAGGTTTACATAAGATAATTTCACCATAATTGCATACTCTTTTCTATGATTGATTATGTACATCAAATCTTTCAGCATTGGAAAGCTTTCCGTGAATCCTGTCTGAATGCAAAGAGCATCTTTAGCTTGCAGACTAAAGATGCGTATAAGTTCCTGGAGACCAGTCCATCTTCACTGTCACAAGAGGAATGGAAAAAACAGTATGACGCTGTTATAGTGGATCTGAACAAATTACATTCTGATCCTTTCACTCAAAAAGCACCAGCTCCCATTACTCTGTAATGTAGGAACATAAGAAGTCTTTACAGTACAAGTAGCATACATGCCTATAATGTTTCAGGCTTACTGCTTTGAATAACACTTGTTATTTATGATGCTGTTTTAATAAAACCTTCAAGTGAGCTAATTTGTCATGGATTTTCATTTCTCTGCCCAATACTGCCCAATCACATGGTTCTAAAGCTGTCCAAATTTTGCCCTTCATCTTAAAATGCACTTATGTAGATCAGAGAAAGCAGTTTTTTCAGACACACTAGCAAGATCAGAATTTCTAAAACCCGGCCATGGACACACCTAGGCAAAGTAATAATAGGAGACAAGAACAAAGGAAACCAAAAACAAATAACCAGTTTCCCCAGTGTATCCATGTTATTTCGCAATGCTGAAGTAAGCTATTTTCTTTGAATGTGCGAGACTTCCGATTCAATCAGCACAATATGTAAATAACAAGAACAACAAAGTGTAAAATCATTAGCGCTACAAACCAGTTTACTTAAAATAATGAACAAACATTACAATACTATGGTAAGAAATACCAGTTTGGAGTAACAAGCAATGCAACAAGCTGTTTTTTCAGCTAAAAATAACTGGAAGTGGACATAATATTAATATACCAATACAATATGTTGATAACCACCATAATATATATATATATATACACACACCTGCGTATTAGGTGTTTTGCTTATGTTTACCGTCAACTAGACTGCTATGTTTCTCATTGACACACACCCAGCTTATAAAAACCAGAATTTTTATTTTAAATTTATCACTCGTAATTATGCCTTTGTGGTGGCGTACAACTCTATAAATATGGGCCCGGTTTCACACAGGATTAGGCCTTAGTTCCATTAGGACATTTAAGTAGCTTTTATAAACGTCCACTAGAAAAAAAAAACATTACTGGTGTGCATCTTGATACAAAACAATATTTTAAGATATGTCAGGACAAGTTGCTTTCAGTTAAAACAGCTCAAACATGCAGTTTAGTCTAAGACTAGCTTAAGCCTTGTCTGTGTAATCGGGGGATGGGATGGTCTTTCCTTCATGACTTAAACGCACCAACAAATTGATTCACAGTGTTTGGGCAACCCGTTTGACCAGTTCACAGAAAATAACTGATACCCTGACCATTATAGTGTGCTTTCACACAGGTCCGTTTGATGTCAGAGATTGGTTCATTTGAATGTGATGCGAACCCGGTTTTCATAACTCGTGTGCACAATCGTGAACCGTGTGTGAAAGCAACTGTAGTTGACTAGTCATTACATAGCAACAGAGGTAAACAGCAGTTGCTTTGATTACATAAACTAAAATATGGGGTTCGACCCAAAAAATACAGATTGAATAAAATTGAGCGGGAACATCAGGGCTGATAAGATCGGAAATACAGCCATTTGAATTTTTTTTTTTTTTTTTTTTAATTTAATGTAGGCTATATCTAGGCTAATATGATATTTTACCCTAGTATTACATTACACATAACCAGTTAATAGCTAGATAATACAGTAATGGTAAATTTGATCTTTCTCTCTTTTGACCACCATCTTCTCTATCTATTTTTTTCCTCTTTTGGAAAATTATGGAAATGCAATAGTGGGTTTTGTTTCTTTCGATAACAAAGAAATTCTATTTGGTATATTCTCCCATTTACTACAGAAGTTTACCCTCCTACAGTTTACTTTTTTGTTCCAAAACTAGAAATGTGAAAAGGGTCCAGTGTGAAAGCACCCTTAATTTGCGATTAATCAGAAATCATACAAACATCACACAAAAACACCTTTTTGTTAATGCATATTTATTGTTTTTCATACAACAAGAACAAAATATGGCCCAAATAGTAAATTATGTATTTCTAAAACAGATGTTGTATTTATAAATCATGTGAATAATTGCATTTGCTTCACTTACAACATATATACTAAATTATGTGCTTGCTTCAAAATTACTAAGGAATGGCTCTCAATCGATTCCTCCTGTGGTCCGTCTTAAAAGAATGTCCTGTAATAAGAGCGACAGAAAATATAAAAATACAGTTAGTCTGAGGGTTCCCTTTCGAAGTGGAACTCAACACTGCGTCATGGAGTTGACGCTATTGGAACACTCCTCATGAGCTAGTGTCTGAAGCATGTGTGCTACACGCTAATCTCGATTGGCTACCGCAGTCAAGTGATGTCACAGGAGCGCCGACAGAGCATAGAAAGGGCGCCTAGAAAGAACGTTATCAGCTTCTTTGTCTTCATGAAGCCGTTTGTTTGTCTGTGCATGTAAAAATTTCTGTGTGTTTTTTTGCGAACGCTTCACAGTGAGGAAGCTCCACTTCTGCCTGGCTCTTTTCAAGTTGGATGAGAGCCAGGCTTTTGCGCCCCTCGGATCGGGTCCCCCCTGATTTCTTCTATATGAATAAGTGGCTGCTCACTACCCCACTTTTTCAGCATATGGCTTCTGCTGATTAGTGTGCATCTTGTAATCACACTCATTAAGTAAAGTTGGTGTGCTCACAATTCGTGACCCACTTTTTAGCTACAGCTATTGCCCCATCCCTTTGTCTGTCACGCCCTTGAACACTAGGATGTTTCCGTAGGAACTGTTGGGATGGACAACTATCAGCTGATAAGAGCTACTTGGTAGGGAGTGGTATGCGAGCACTGTGGTGCTCCGCTCTCTCAGTAAGCCCTTCTGGTTCACACTGGAGGTAATAGTCAGATGAGGGGCTTTCGCACCGGAGGAACCTTTTCATAGTTCCTAGAACTATTGGCTGAAGTACCCGGATTTTTCAGTGTTTGCACCACAGGAACTAGGAACGATTTTAGGTCTAGGAACTCCTTTTGGGGGAACTAAATTAGCTCCCACTTCAGAGTAGGGTCTAAACCAGCACTATAGGAACTATCAGATTTGTCAAACGTATGTCAAACACCGGCACCCGACATTTTTAAAAAGCTGTGTAAATATGTTTACTTCATGAACATGGAAAACAGTGATAACAGCATTTAACTGTTGTCTGTAGGGTTGTGTTCTTTCTTCGCCGCGATTATATGTAACACTTAGAGTTGTCATAGGAGATTTCGTCTCTTAGCCCCACTTTTTGCTCTTTCAGTCGCCTAAATTATGCGTTTACATTTCATCTCAGTTATCACGAAACCCACGACACACAACAAACACAGCTCCGATCACGGCATCCTCTAACCAGTTGTTTTTAGCTTTTGTAAATGCCCCACTTAAAGACACCGCTGTCGGTCGCTTCAGAGTTCCTATTCCCGGTGCGAATGCAACCAGGAACATGGCCCGGGGGACAAATTATTTCTCTGGGAACTGAATAGTTCTAGGAACTTCGTTATAGGAACTAGCCACTAGGAAGGCTAGTTCCTATAGTGAAGTTCCTAGAACTATTCAGTGCAAAAGCCCCTATGACTGTATGTCGACTAGTACCCTAGGAGACACAGTTTTGGTTAACCATGTTCCTTGGTAGAGCAGGCAGTTGAGAGAACGGTGTTCTCTCCTGAGGCCTCTCCCAGTCCTTAGGACGGGATACTTAATTCTCCCTTGAGTAGGTTGTCCCTCTGGAACTAATGGCAGAGGGTCTGGGTGGCAGTTCTCTAGTCTGTTCCACCTTATTGGTGGCAGATGCAGTGAGGCTGCAATCTACCTAGTCAGTTCTGCCCCAGGTCACATAGATTAGGTGATAGGGGTGGTATTGAGCTACGGAGCTATCAGCCTCAGGCTGATAGTTCTTGGTCACTAGGTGTGCTGTATGGCAATCTTTGGCTACAGTTTTGTTTGCTGGTGATTTCACACAGGGGCATCGTTTACATATGGCAGAGTATGGCAGTTGCCATACCCTGGCATTCAGACAAAACGGGAAATAAACAGCTTATGATGCTGCTTGTTAGTTCTGTTGCTTGAGATGGCCTTTGGCAGAGGTTGCAGCTTTGAAAAGCAAACTTAAATAGTCTAAAGGTGATGATACATGGGGCAACTTTTTGAGCAATGTTGCCAGGCAATGTTGCTTGGGCACTTTCCCATTGAGAATGGCAACATTGCTCGGCAACATTGCCCGGCAACATTGCGCAAAAAAGTTGCCCTGTGTATCATCACCTTAAAACCGTGTCCTAACTAGACGCGACGCATCAAGATTTTCCAGCGGTAAGCAATTTATCCGTCCAAACCAGACTGGACCGGAGACATGACAAAATCAATCAAAAATCACAGCCAATCAGTTGAGCGTGTGGGCAGGCTCTCTGTGCAAGCGCACTGCATTTGCAACGAAATGGATAAGTACATTATCAAATTCCTAAATCTTACACAATTTGTGACTCATTTTTTTTATTTTTTTTTATCACAGAATACACTTGTTTGTTAATCTTGAGTTGACAGTTTGAACATTGTTGTTTCCTTGAAAATTTATTTTCAAGATCTGAGGTGAATTAGCCTATCCATTGTTGCTTTCAGTATGTCTATAAAGGTCACAAAAAATGATATTCAAAGTCACATTAAATTCTTTTTATATTAAATAAAGCACATAATCAGCACCTGAGATTATCATTGTCATACTTTGTATGCTGTTTCAGCCGCAGCGCCCGCAGAGAAATAGAAACTGTTTGAAAAACAGAATCGTCGCGTTAGTACAAAAAAAAAAAAAAGTGATTAACGTGGAAAAGATACATTTTCTTGAGTGTTGCGTTTTGTTAGGACACAGTGTAGATAGGGCTGTTTCAGAATTTGCATTGATTTCGTATTGTTGTTGTTAAGTCTGTGCATGACCTCGTTCATTTTTTTTGGTATGGTAGATTTTTGTCCACATTTTGTTTAGATATTATATATTTAGCCTACTTGGGAATGTTGTTGGTTTATGGGCAGAAGGAATCATGCCATACCCTACATTTTTGTGAAACGCCGCCACAACACAGTGAGCAGGCATTTGAGCAGTAGGGCATAGTGAGTATTTCATTCCCATAGCGTCAACTCCATGACGCAGTGTCTCATTCCCCTTCTAACCTTATCTAACATTCCCCTTATCTAACCTAACGTCTCACATCCACACGAGGGGTAAAGAAAAAAAGGTTGCACTCTTAGCAAGGAAAAGGAAATTTACAGCAAAGACTATAAATGCTATACATGAAACCTATATAAAATTTACAGAGATTGTCACTGCATTGATTCACAGAATGAGCAACAAGACTTGGTGATAAAAAAAGTCAAAAGACGCAGTTACTATCTGCTGCAACTGGCGGGCCATTACTGGTAGTGCAAATATAAATGACTTCAAGCACAAATGTTGCACCCGTCCATACGTTTTTGACTCATAGTTTGCTTCTAGTGAACCAATGGCAGTTTCTTTTCAGAACTCTATGCACAGTAGTGCTGTAGATATTTATAGTATCACGCAGTAGCAAAAGGACAGATCAAAGCTGCAATAATCAATGCACGAGTCATGACATGTAACAGTCCCTTTGAACAACATCAATCAGAACGACTGCACAGCCTTGTGAACAACAGAGTATTGAATATTGCATTATTGAATCATTATCACACCAAATCCCCAAATGAAAACATCTGGGTGGGTTTCCAGATTGACAAAGAGATTGTCACATGTACATGATGCACATTGCAGAATGGTATGGGTGGATTTGGGGGGCTTTTACCACTAGGCTAGTGGCTGATCAGGTTGGGGGATGGGGGGTCCTCATCTGAAGGACGTAGCCCTGTCTGTACACAGGGGCACTGCCTTGGAAAACCTTTTTCTTTGCAGTGGGTCTGAATGATGCTGCTTTAGGGCTGAAGACATACAGCAGATGACAGCTTCACCATTGAGAGCCATTTACCCAACTGATTGCTTTTTTCATTGGGCACAATGGAAACAGTCCACATAATACATAATACTACACTCAAGTGAATTGAATTTAGAGAGCACTAGAGCTGTCATTGTATTATGAGGAAGAATGCAACTATACGTACACTTCATCTTCATAATCCTTCGGTGGAGACACTGCAATGACCAGGTCAATCCAGTCCTGCATGCACATACACAGAAAAATAACAAGCATATGCACATGAACAAAAGGATGGAAGTGTTTTGTACGAGTCAGATAAATTCTAGCACACAATAGAAGACATGCAGTCAGTGATTTATTTTCCTCCTACACATTTCATTTGCATTAATTAAATGCGTTAACTGTGAATAACATTACTTAAAACCCCACTCTCTTGACGTTTGACAAACACAATGGCACAACGTTCTTGATACATTCTGCTTCACTTCTGCTTCAACCCTTCATCTATATTTGATGATGCTTGCTGAAAAAATCATTACAGCAACAGACCTTGTGCACTTTCTTTGGATTTGTGTCTCCCAAGGAAAATAATATTAAGAAAAAAAAAAAAAAAAACTAATTTCCAATAGCATAGGTTGTTGTTTTAACCTAATAATAATTAAAAAATAATGCATACCTACAACCATACTATTTCTATAACTAATGTTGAGGGAAATCGTAATTCTGCAGAATTGGTTTAATGCAGTCGGAATTATCGTAATTACTGTAATTGTGCAATGAAACCTTAGAGATTCCACACAGCTATTCACGTCACTGTACTCAGAAATGATTCATTTTCAACACTGTAAAATATTACAGCACCATTAAGTAATTTGAACTTATTTGTTCTCTTTAACTCCAATTGTCATGACAAGTTTTGGATTTTGAACACAAGTTTTTAAAAAATAAACTTAAAATAATCCATTGTCTTGATTTTTTTGTGAGTTGAAAAAAAAAAAGGTTATCTTCAAGTTGAGTTAACTTGTTTAGTTGAGTTCACTCACATTTTTAAGGCAGCAGGTGAACTTTCATTTCTAAGTTTAACCAGCTGGAAATGTTTTACAGCAGCACTAATAAGATCCAGTTTTGTTGTTGATGACAGCAAAAGATATAATACATAAATCACTACATTTCAGTTCACCTCTATATTCTTCCAAACCAATCTCATTAAAAATGTTGTATTCTATTACATTTTGTCAAATTCATTCAAGTCATATGAAAACGTACGATTTTTAGAGAAAAACTAAGCATGAAGGTCTACTCCTAAACCAATATCAAAAAGATATGAAAACGTGAATGAGATTTTACAAATTCATGTGAATTCAAGACCAATGTAAAATGCCCAAATTTTAAATAGTTACGAATTGCTACAAGAGTGTGTTGATTCTTCTGTAAAATCTTAAAGAACAAGGAAAGTGCACAAATGCTGGAATAAAATGACACTTGGGACTGATAGACACAAAGCTACATAAGTTTAAAAGTTAAAAAGTTATATAAATATGACTACTGAAAATTTGGTTTGTTACATTCAGGACGTTATGTGAATGGTTTTTATGCTGGAAATTGCAGTTATTCCAACATTACGTGAATGCAGTATATGGTAAGATGTAAGATGAGAGCAAGACTCTTATTTGTAGTGGAAAGCAATATCAAATTTGTCAAAATATTCACAAACGCAAAAGGATGACGAATGTGTAGAATTTGATGAGTGACCAGTGTTCAAATCTAGAGTGAATTTAAGTGTAACTGATAAGGGTGTGTTCACACTTGGCAGATTTGGTTCAATTAAAACAAACTCTGGTGCAATTGCTCTGTTAGTGCAGTTCATTTGAATAAGTGTGAACGCAACCATCTGAACCTTTGTGTGCCCCAAACAAGCGGATCGCTGAAAAGGCCAAAAGAAATCTGGTGTGGTTCGACAGAAATATGAACACAACACAGACCAAAGACTAAATGACTAAATGAACCAAAAACTGGTGATGTCAAGTGATGCAACTAATAAGACTGAAGAATAAGACAGAATGCATAAGAGTTATAGTCATGACGTTGCCCATCACAGTTCAGTAGAGACGTCGGAAACGCATCTCCTTGTCGCAGATCTTTGTTTGTGTGTGTAACAGAGTAATTCCTATCATTGTTTTGACTCCTTATAACATTTTATAAGCTATTCATGAGTTCTCAACTGGTAAAAATACCATCAATATGTACACACACACAACGAGCGCATTTAGCCCAGCACAAAGCATTAGGGGCTTTCGCACCGGAGGAAATTTTTTATAGTCCCTAGAACTATTGGCTGAAGTACCCGGACTTTGCCATGTTCGCACCGCAAGAACTAGGAACGATTTTAGTTCTAGGAACTCTTGGGGGAGCTAAAATAGCTCCTACTTCAGAGTAGGGTCTAAACCAGCACTATAGGAACTATCAGTGACGTAAGTGTACGTTGATTTGTCAAACGCATATGCATTTTTGAAAAGCCGTGTAAACATATTTACTTCACGAACATGGAAAACAGCGATAATGGCATTTACCTGTTGTCTGTAGGGTTGTGTTCTTTCTCCGCTTCAATTATATGTAATACTAAGAGATTTCTTCTCTTAGCCCCTGTTTTTGCTCTTTCAGTCATGTATATTATGCGTTTACATTCCATCTCTGTTATCACAAAACCCATGACACACAACAAACACAGCTCCGATCACGGCATCTTCCATTCACTGGTTATTAGCGTTTGTAAATGCCGCGCTTAAAGGACGCCGCTGTTGGCCGCTTCAGAGCTCCTATTCCCAATGCGAATGCAACCAGGAACATAGCCCGGGGGAGAAATTAGTTCTCAGGGAACTATCTTAGTTGCTAGGTCCTATAACTTAATTCTTAGAACTATTCAGTGCGAAAGCCCTTAATGTTTTGGATTTTCAGCAAGTTCCATAACAAAATACACGTCATAAAAGCTGTTTTTGTGTTTTGTATCTTTCGGTTCGGTCTTAAAAATGAAAAAAAAAACAAAAACAAAAAAAAAAGCTTTCAAAGCTTTGTGAAAGCTAAGCAAACTAAGACTAAATGTATAATTTCCTTTTTTGATTCGGACCAAAAGAACCAAGAGAACTGAACTACAAGTGTGAACACACCCTAAATATGTGTGTGTGTGCAAACCATTTGGCTCCAATGAGCTGCATGGTCTTCTTCACCCCCAAGACAATCTGTTCAGACAGATCAACTGATTAAAAGTGATTGGTTGCTTTATTGTAATGAGGGCCGTACCCCTCCACTGTTCCAGGCCTGAGACATTGAGGTCTGTCCTTCAGCTAGAGTCACATCCGTCAGGATCTTTCCATTCACAGCCATGATCTCATCACCCGACACGAGCCCACCTGAGATAACATGGTCAAAAACAAGGAAAATTAACAGTAATAAATTTAAGAAAGTAATTTTGAAACAAAACTAAATGTTTTATTAAGTCAATATAATCAATATCACAAATGATTGAGTGTTGTTGTGTAGTTGCTAAGGTGTTTGCTAAAGCCTAAAGTCAAAAGAACCAACCTTCAAACCTCTATGATATCCTGGAAACGTATTATTTTTGTAGGACTTACCGTGTTTATCTGCTGCACCTCCCTCATAGATAGACGACACCACAATCTTTCCCAATGGGGAGTCGATCCCTCCCTCTATGGCCAGATCAAGATTTCCTTCCTAAAGAATGTGAATAGAATCAAAAAAATCTTATTTTCCATTTTACAGATGTTGCTCACTTTTCTGTTTTTTTCTTATTTCCTTAATTACCTTCTTAATTCTCAAAAGTCGCACATCTCTGCCAGCTATCTGCTCAGCCGTGAACTGTTAAAACATACACAGTTTGAGCAAAGATGGTAAAAGTAATATTCCATAGAGAAATGTTCAAGGAGTGAGTCATATCTGTGTTATAAAATGGAAAAATGGCAAAAGGGTACAGAGAGAACTGTTAATGTAAAAGGTTACAATACCATGGAATATGGATCAAAATCATCCTCGTATTTCTGAAATCCCTGCAAAACAAATGAGGTTTAATCTAAGGACATAATTTAAACAGAAACAAATTAGTGCTTATTGATTTCCAAGAAAAGACAAATGAACACTATATATCTGGATAATTGTCACTCTAATCCAATTAATGCCAAGTTCTGTTTACTCTTCCAGATCAGTGTTTAACAAAACATGCCTCAGTAGATTGGCATGGCCACTATATCAATCTATAAAAAGCATCTGCACTCTGTATTTTTTATTATTGCCATTTAAACACAAAACTAATAGCATATTTCGAATAAATTTAAAATAATGGTACAATCACATAAACTGCAGTCATATCACTGGTCTAAAAAAGCTGTTTTATTCTTTATTTATTACCGCCATTTTGAGATCACATGACCAGCTGAATGCTACTCGCTTTATCTTGTCAACCTCCACATTGTTGGACATTTTCGCTTTCAGAATGAATTGATCATGACTGAATGAGTATTTCTACGATGAAATTGGTGCGCAACGCTATATCCACTTCTATAGGTGTCAGTATAAATTCCAAGACAATTGTCATATCAGCCGGTATCACAAACAAAATTTTGCGTGTGCATATTTATACAAAAATCTGTTGCTTACTTCACTTATTGTGTTTATATTTGAATTAAAGGGTTAGTTCACCCAAAAATGAAAATTCTGTCATTAGTTACTCACCCTCATGTCGTTCCAAACCTGTAAGACCTTCGTTCATCTTCAGAACACAAATTAAGATATTTTTGATAAAATCCGATGGCTCAGTAAGGCCTGCATTTCACGTGTTTCAATTCATACAGTTCATGTGAATATTTATATCTACAATATCTAGTGATGGGCGATTTCAAAACACTGCTTCATGAAGCTTTACGAATCTTTAGTTTTGAATCAGTGGTTCAGAGCGCCAAAGTCACGTGATTTCAGTAAACGAGGCTTCATTATGTGATAAGTGTTTCGAAGTTTCAATGGTTCACCACTGGGGGGCGTGACTTTGGCAGTTTGATACATGCTCCGAACCACTGATTCGAATCAAAAGATTCGTAAAGCTTCGAAGCTTCATGAAGCAGTGTTTTGAAATCGCTCATCACTAGATATTGTCATAAAGTCGTTATTTTGTTTTTTTGGTGTACAAAAAGTATTCTCGTCAACATTAAGGTTGAACCACTGTAGTCACATGAACTGTTTTAAATACTTTAGTAGCTTTCTGGGCATTAAAAGTGTTAATTATCTTGCTGGCAATGCAGGCCTCACTGAGCCATTGGATTTTATGAAAAATATCTTCATTTGTGTTCTGAAGATGAGCGAAGGTCTTACGGGTGTGGAACGACATGAGGGTAAGTAATTAATGACAGGAATTTCATTTTTGGGTGAACTAACCCTTTAAAGTTAATGCAGGATGTTACATTCAAGTTTCTTTTTAAATACAGAGCTAAACAATATAAAAAGTCAATAAAAAGAACAATGTACCATAACATGAAACAGTATAACACAATGAATAATATACTACTACATAGTACACATATATTAATAATGAGAAAGGATGCATTTGATTTGTTGGATCCATTGGTAGCTTTCTAGTTGGATGGTGCCAATAGGCAATCATCTGCAATGATGTTTAGGTGCAATATAAAGGTTCTCTCACAACCCTAACACACTTAAAACCACTGGTCTTCCATCAAGACAAATAATCAAATAAGGTTTAACAACCACTGAACCTACAAAATGGAAACACACAGACCTCCAGTGATGCAATTCCTCATAAAAAAATAAATAAAATAAAATGAAATTGCACACAAAGATGCCATTCGGTGAATATTTACTCTAATATTATATAACCTTCAGTTTGATTCTCCCATTTGAGCAGTGCATATGAGATCCACTCAAATGTTGCTTTCACAGCAAATAAGATGGAGGTATGATTGCATGGGAATATATAGGTGTGACTGTGGTAGAATTCTGATATATTCGAGTTAATCCACCAGTTCAGTGTCATGGAAGGGTGAAAATATAACATCTTAACTGAAAGAAGTGTAATATTGCAATCATACTTCTGATGTCCTTGAGTATTTTAAGAGATATTCATAACATGCACGTTTAACACAAGAAAAGCAGTAGACATTTACCTAAGACAAGAATAAAATCTACACTAGCTATGTTTCCATCCAAAGTTGTGAATTTAACTTGGAATATCATATAAAACACTTGTGAATAAACCAGAGTTTCCATCCAGTGAGTCGAAGAGAACAATAATTGCAGCAGTTTTTTATGCGATATCCCAAAATGCGCATAAAAATAGATGGATAAAAACATAGCAGATTTCCACAAACAACCCAAAATTCAGACCTTAAATGGTTCATATAATGTATTTTCATATCATTTAAAATACCCAAACAGTAATTTTTTTTTTTTTTGCTGCTGTGCCTTTAAGACTTCTATGTAAACATCCATTATATAAACAACAACAAACGTGTGTGATTGTGGTTCAATCACACAAATTTTTAGTTTTAGAGCAAGTATTTCGCATTATATGACCCATTTAATTATTGTCAAGAACACAAAACTAGTTTTAAATCAGCACAGATGGATACATTTTACCAATATCCCCCAGGGAAATATTGTTAGAAATGTAGTATACGCTTCACATGCAGATGTATACAATCAGACTGCAGAGACTTCACTCAAGGACCAGAGTGCTTAGAGAGAGAGGAGGGGTGTAACACAAAGTAATAATGACAGTTACTTGTTTCTTTCTGGATTTAAAGGACGTGTTGTACGTGACCATCCGTTTGAGCATCTCTGGGGGCTGAAACAAACGTTATTGTGACTGACTCTTAAAAACACCTCACAATAACACACACTAAAAGCTTACACCATCTCATTATGTGCCATATAAGGTCTACCTCAGCATGGCAAATAGATCTATTAACTATTATCTATGAATTCAGGCATCTGTGAGCTATAAAAACAACACTGACTGCTTGACTGCACTGATGATCCATTATATACGGAACAACAACGATGGTGAAGCTATAAGGTACTGAATCATTTGAGAGAAAGGACATCTGTTTCTTTAGATAAGAGTGAACAAGATGGATCATTAGGCTTATGCATTATAGCAAAATAAATTTATCAATAATAAAGTAAGACTGAATAGACACCCCAAGGCAGCAAGGTCTTGTCCTCTCTTGATCATCTTGTTATCCTCCTAAAATAACCACAGAATTGGCAAGCACCCATTCACTTAAATTTAGGAGGGACAAGGACAGGGCAAAGCGATTAACTTCCTTTGTGATCTGATGAAACAGAACTGAATGTCTGATGGAGGACAGGGACAGTATGTCTAGGTTTGTCATGTTGATCAATCAGAGACATTTTAATTCTAAAAGTCTCATTGTGTACACAAATGGAAAAGGCATCTCTCTTTTCACCTCTCTCCCCTACTTTTCTTCTCCTTCTGTCTTCTTAATCAGTGCAATCAGTAAAAGCTGCATCTATGTAGTCCTCCTTGAGTTTGAAAAACTCAAATTATAATCAGTGAGTCAAATAGCAATTGGAGCAACAATCAAACCAATGAGTCAATGTTATAAAGATCCAGTAGCTTATGCATGCATCATCATTACCATTATCATCATCGCACGTACACACTGATTCTTCCTGTCTTACCATGGTCTCAAAGCGAAGTGTGGGTCTTTGTGAGGTCTGATTTGGTAGCATGACAGGTTTTGACATGACAGGGTTGATCTGTCTCCGCTGGTTTGGAGGGCTGGGGGCTATTTGCTATGCAGATGTTAGCAGTAAGGGACACAAACTTAAGGTCAGGGTGTGATATACCTTCAAGAGTTACGCAATCCTAATCACACAACACAAATTATATTTTATGAATATTTAATATAGGAAATATATAGATCATGCAAAATGTCAGCCATTGTCTTTCTAGTAATAATGATGTTTTTTTGAAATGGCTTTTTAAATTTCATTACCTCACAAATATAGTAGTCAACATTTGAAGTTGTCCGAAAACCTTTTTCTTAGGACACTTTAGTTCTTAAGACAGCTTGGATTAACGTTTTTGATCCACTTCAAATGTTGACTACTGTAAAAGGAGGTATGTGTATATATAATACAGTGCAAACAGTTACGGTTTCATATTTTATTATATCTTTTCATGTAACAACACTGAAGAAATCACGCTTCGCCACAATGTAAAGTAGTGAGTGTACAGCTTGTATAACAGTGTAAATTTGCTGTCCCCTCAAAATAACTCAACACACAGCCATTAATATCTAAACCACTGGCCACAAAAGTGAGTACACCCCTAAATAAAAATGTCCAAATTGGGCCCAATTAGCCATTTTCTCTCCCCGGTGTCATGTGACTCGTTAGTGTTACAAGGTCTCAGGTGTGAATGGGGAGCAGGTGTGTTAAATTTGGTGTTATCACTCTCACTCTCTCATACTGGTCACTGGAAGTTCAACATGGCACCTCATGGCAAAGAACTCTCTAAGGATCTGAAAAAAAGAATTGTTGCTCTACATAAAGATGGCGTAGGCTATAAGAAGATTGCCAAGACCCTGAAACCGAGCTGCAGCACAGTGGCCAAGACCATACAGCGGTTTAACAGGACAGGTTCCACTCAGAACAGGCCTCGCCATGGTCGACCAAAGAAGTTGAGTGCACGTGCTCAGCGTCATATCCAGAGGTTGTGTTTGGGAAATAGATGTATGAGTGCTGCCAGCATTGCTACAGAGGTTGAAGGGGTGGGGGGTCAGCCTGTCAGTGCTCAGACCATACGCCGCACACTGTATCAAATTGGTCTGCATGGCTGTCGTCCCAGAAGGAAGCCTCTTCTAAAGATGAAGCACAAGAAAGCCCGCAAACAGTTTGCTGAAGACAAGCAGACTAAGGACATGGATTACTGGAACCATGTCCTGTGGTCTAATGAGACCAAGATAAAGTTATTTGGTTCAGATGGTGTCAAGCGTGTGTGGTGGCAACCAGGTGAGGAGTACAAAGTCAAGTGTGTCTTGCCTACAGTCAAGCATGGTGATGCGAGTGTCATGGTCTGGGGCTGCATGAGTGCTGCCAGCACTGAGGGAGCTACAGTTCATTGAGGGAACCATGAATGCCAACGTGTACTGTGACATACTGAAGCAGAGCATGATCCCCTCCCTTCGGAGACTGGGCCAGAAGGCAGTATTCCAACATGATAACAACCCCAAACACACCTCCAAGACGGTTATGGACGGGCCAAGCATGTCTCCAGACCTAAACCCTATTGAGTATCTGTGGGGCATCCTCAAACGGAAGGTGGAGGTCTCTAACATCCACCAGCTCCGTGATGTTGTCATGGAGGAGTGGAAGAGGACTCCAGTGGCAACCTGTGAAGCTCTGGTGAACTCCATGCCCAAGAGGGTTAAGGCAGTGCTGGAAAATAATGGTGGCCACACAAAATATTGATACTTTGGGCCCAATTTGGACATTTTCACTTTGGGGTGTACTCACTTTTGTGGTCAGCGGTTTAGACATTAATGGCTGTGTGTTGAGTTATTTTGAGGTGACAGCAAATTTACACTGTAATACAAGCTGTACACTCACTACTTTACATTGTAGCAAAGTGTCATTTCTTCAGTGTTGTCACATGAAAAGATATAATAAAATATTTACAAAAATGTGAGGGGTGTACTCACTTCTGTGAGATACTGTATAGGATTTGTGGCAACTATATTTATTTTGTATGGAGCCCAGCACATGATATGCAGGAAAAAATAGTAAGCTACGATTTAGCAAATCGAGGGAACCAATTAGTAAATCCTGCACACGATTTAGCAATTGAAGGAACGAATTAGTAAATTGTGCACACGATTTAGCAAATCAAGGAACAAATCAGTAGATCTTGCGCACGATTTAGCAAATCGAGGGAACAAATTAGTAAATCTTGCGCACGATTTAGCAAATGAGTAAATCTTGCACAGGATTTAGCAAATTGAGGGAATGAATGAGTAAATCCTGCACAAGATTTAGCAAATCGAGGGAACGAATTAGTAAATCAAGGGAACGAATTAGTAAATCTTGTGCACGATTTAGCAAATCGAGGGAATGAATTAGTAAATCCTGCACATGATTTAGTAAATCGAGGGAATGAATTATTAAATCTTACGCACCATTTAGCAAATCGAGGGAACGAATTAGTAAATCTTGCGCACAATTTAGCAAATCAAGGGAACGAATTAGTAAATCTTGTGCATGATTTAGCAAATCAAGGGAACGAATTAGTAAATCCTGTGCATGATTTAGCAAATTGAGGAAACGAATTAGTAAATCTTGCGCACGATTTAGCAAATCGAGGGAATGAATTAGTAAATTGTGTGCACGATTTAGCAAATCGAGGGAACGATTTAGTAAATCTTGCACACGATTTAGCAAATCGAAGGAATGAATTAGTAAATCCTGTGCACGATTTAGCAAATCTAGGTAACAAATTAGTAAATTGTGCAAACTATTTAGCAAATCGAGGGAACGAATTAGTAAATCTTGTGCATGATTTAGCAAATTGAGGGAACAAATTAGTAAATTGTGCGCATGATTTAGCAAATCGAGGGAACGAATTAGTAAATCTTGCGCACGATTTAGCAAATCGAGGGAACGAATTAGTAAATCTTGAGCACGATTTAGCAAATCGAGGGAAAGAATTAGTAAATCTTGAGCACGATTTAGCAAATCGAGGGAAAGAATTAGTAAATCTTGCGCACGATTTAGCAAATCGAGGGAAAGAATTAGTAAATCTTGGCACGATTTAGCAAATCGAGGAAACAAATTAGTAAACCTTGAGCACGATTTAGCTAATCAAGGGAACAAATTAGTAAATCGTACGCACAATTTAGCAAATCGAGGGAACAAATTAGTAAACCTTGAGCACGATTTAGCTAATCAAGGGAACAAATTAGTAAATTGTGCGCACAATTTAGCAAATCAAGGGATAGAATTAGTAAATCTTGCGCATGATTTAGCAAATCGAGGTAACGAATTAGTAAACCGTGCGCACAATTTAGTTTTTTTTTTTCTTACATGTGCGGGGCTCTGTAACTTCGAAATGTAATCTCTTGAAACAGGCATGGATGGAGAACTGTTAGAAAGATATTTCTGCTGTAAAGAGATAAAAATGGAGTGGAAGGTCCAGTGCAGCATGTATCTTTTACAAACTAAGGACTCACCAGTGGATTATTAGAGGTGGATATCCTGCTAGCATGAGATGTGTTTCTCATCACCTGGACCACAAGGATAAGGTTTTCAAAAGTCTAACAATGATAGGAATCACTGGTACAGCGAGGGTGTCAAACCAAACAACATGCTTTCACCCCAAATGATGATATGTATCCTAACAAACATCTTTAACAAGAAATCAAAAATGGGTATTCTCATCTGCAAAACAACACACTCAAGGCATGCATGTATGTATGTATGACATAATAGGTGGGTAAAGTTAAATTTTTTGGGGGTGACAGTGCAATGACACCTATAAGCATGTTCAGCATCTAAATTTCCAAAAAGACTGGAAATAGAATTACCAGTGCTTTCACAGGTTTCATTGCACAGGATTTGCATCTCTATGGGATTTCCACAGTGTTGCAGATGCAATATTGGGGGGCCATTTCAGTAAAGATAGCAATACTACGTAATTTGGAATCAAATTGGATTGAATTGTGATGTGACTAAAAAATCCCCACCCCTATATGACATAAATAATCAACTCTCACACTGATAAAAATGTTAACTATGCTAACCGTCAAGTTGCGGTCAACCTTCGGGCTGGGTGGGCGTGAGAGCTCAATGGGGATGGTGGAGTGGAAGCCCCCTCTCTGCCTGTAACCATTGTCCCCAAACCTGCTCCCTTGTTCAGATAAGCTTGAAGAGCGAGGATAGTTGGATGACCCTGCATGGTACTTGTCCTCCATGTGCAAGGGTGGAGGAGGCGGTGGAGGAGGAGGCGGTGGTGGTGGAGGAGGAGGAGGTGGTGGAGGGGGAGGTGGCTGAGACAAGGACAGACCCCTGGAGGAGAATAGTGGGGCAGAAGGGGGTGGTCGGCTATGACCTATTGAGGAAGGGGATACCCTTGTGGCTGGTGGGGAAGGTGGGCGTTGAGGGGCTGGTCTGGGACTGGGTTGCATTAGGTGCTGTGTTCTTGGAGATGGAGGGCGATGGTTTGATGTCTGGTAAAGTCGGGGTGAGGGTGGAGGGCGTGGTAAGGGAGGTGGAGCTTGGTTGGATGTAGGTGGAGTTGGGGCTAGTCTTTTCAAAGGCTGCCTTAGACTTTGGTCCACATCATCTAAGTTTATGTCATCAAGGTCAGTAGTGGCCAATGTCAAGCCTCCAGGGAACCTCCTCTTGGAGGGACCAGTCGACGCAGGAGAACGGGTTGGAGACATCTAGAGGTACACTTCAATTGCTTAGAACTCTAATCTAACAAACTATGGACTAGAACAGTGTTTCTCAAACCTGTCCTGGGGACCCCCAACCACTGCACATTTTTTATGTCTCCCTGATTTAACACACCTGATTCAACTCATTAGCTCATTAGTAGAGCCTGCAAGACTTGAACTGGGTGTGTCTGATGAGGGAGAATGTTCAAAATGTGCAATGGTGAGGGGTCCCCAGGACAGGTTTGAGAAGCACTGGACTAGAAGACTAACACACATTAGGATACTTGAGTAGAACTTGATAGACTTTACCTCTGGAGACTCATTTTCAACTGAGGAGATTTGCTCTAGTCTGGTTTGGCAGAGCCTTTCCACCCAGTGCTGCACCTTTTCCGACTCTTCCAGATCTTCCCTCTCAGTTTCTGACACCTGCAGTAGTTGAATTAGTAAAGCCACATCCAAAGATGGAAACTTTAGGGCTTTTCTCACTGCGCTTAACCCTGGGTTATCATCATTCTAAACACTGCTTTTAACCCTGGGTAAAGGAGCGTTTCACACTTGTAATTAAGATGTGGGGTTTACACTGCTTTTTACCCGGGGTTATGAAACCCTGTTCTGGAGCAGGATTACCACCGCTGTTGCAGTGTTAACTCTGCATTGCAGTGCCAAACTTGTACAGTATGAAAAGATGCGGTGTTAGAATGTTACAACTAGATGCTAGCAACCGACAACCAATCGCATGCCTTATATCCAAGTGCTTTGGACATGGAAACACAGCACGATGTATTTCTGCATATGATAGGAAAAATGTCAAACAGTGATGAAAAACTCAAAAACTGGAGTGAAGAAGAGACCGTCATTCTTACCTTTATAGTTCAAAAAGTTCTAAGAAAAGAACTTGATATTACAGTCAGCAATGTGTAATATGAGGATGCGCAATGCTAGAGCCTTTATGTAAACAGGTCATGCGCTGCGTTTGTCCAGTCAGTGACACTGACACCGCAAATATGCAGATAAGGACTTTAACCTGGGGTTTAGGAATGTGCAAGGTGAAACGGTACCTTATGAATACCCAGGATTAACTGTCAACCCCGGGTATAGTATGAGCAGTGTGAAACGCGAATAAAGATAACCCAGGGTTCCATTTATCAGGGGTTTAGAATGACCAGGGTTAACTACTGTATTTGTAAGTGTGAAAAGCCCTTCTGATATACTAATGAGAATGTAGTGGACTTCCATTAGAAAGGGTACAATAGTGCAGTTACCTGCTAAAACTAATTTAGTCTCTGTTCAAATATGTACATTTGACCAATAAAGGTCAATGAGAGTCAGAGGGCCAAGAAGACAGAGTCATTTACACACATTAAACTGGGAGTACAATATGAGTCAGCAAACCCTACTATAACCTCACTGGAACAAGTCTAATACCTCTTGCAAAAGTCTGCTGATTTTCATCTGCTTCTCTCGCTCAAGTACTTCTTCCTTCTCCTTGGCAAGTTTCAGCTCAAACTCCATCTCTTTCTTGTTCTTTTTCTCGGCTGGGAGAGTGTCAGTCTTGGACATCTTCTTCTTCTTTTTGGTCTCTTTTCCTTTCTAAATATCCAAAGTGATTTGAGAACACCTAGTGGACTTTTCACCAATGTCAACCTAACTACCATGCAAACCATAACTTTAGACATATCTCCAAGATGAACAACATATTCCATAGTTCTAGCACACCAAAACAGCACAACAAGCTTGAAGCACACAATGTACCTTTTTGAGTGTAGGCAACTTTCCTTCGTAACGGTAAAACCAACCAAACGCTAAGATAACAAGAGTGATACATTAGTTCCATGCAAAAACTCAGCCATGATATGGCGTATTCTGCAGATTCATTCATCCAGAAGCTACCAAAAGATCCAACCAAACAAGACAAGGAGGATAGTCTACATGCAGGTGAAGTGTCTTAAAAAAGGGGAAGTTTGTCTTTGTCTATAATGCCATATGAATACTTCACTTACTTCTTCAGTCTCTTCTTCATAGGACTCAGCAGCTGATGGAACCAGAAAGTGACAGACATGGCACAGACAGAAAGACATAGGCCACACATAGAGAGATGATGCATTCCAAACATAAATGCACATCCATTCATGCAAACAATAAAGGAGTAATGGTGCATTATGTGTACCGTTTTAGACAGGGTAACATATTGTTTGACATTTAGAGAATAGTGTAGTTCTACCGAGGGCATTCAAAGTCCATGCACTGGAGAAGTTTTATAGGTGTTGTCAACTTACTGGAGGTTTTTGGTTTGGGTGAAGGTGCAAGGCGTGTGGTTGGTGGGGGCGAGGGAGAGGGGAAGGGGGAGGGGGAAGGAGATTTGGATTTTTCCTTGGAGCCCCAATCTTCTTCCCACTCTTTATGGTGCTTCCTTTCCGCTGCATCAATTCTGACACACACAACACATTAAATGGGCAGTCATCTATCCAGACAAGCCAGCTAAATAATTTCTGAGTAGATATATAAATTTGGTATGAACATCAACACAATAAACACAAATGTCAAGAAGTTGACCCCTTTTTTAGTAAACAAATTATTTGTTACATTTATTTATTTGTCGTATTCATTATATATGAAATCTGAATGCATTTTCACTGGACAAAAAAACATTGGTTGTGAAAGCTAGAAGTGACTTAGGACATATCAAACAGAATGTGCTTCCATCCCTCACTTTCATCAACATCAATTTGCTCTACTCTGACTTCTGAGGTCTGTTTACTTTGAAGATATTTTTGCTTGGCAACATTACACAAGTGTTACCTCTCCATCTCTTTGCGATGCCGTTCTTCTTCCTCTGCAGTCTTCTGTGATATCTCCATCTTCCTCCTGCAAAATATTGCACATATGAAACAATAAAATTGATAATAACTCATGCAGATTTTCTTTAATTTCGAATCAGTGGTTCGGTGCGCCAAAGTCACGTGATTTCAGTAAACGAGGCTTCGTTACGTCATAAGTGTTTTGAAATTTCAATAGTTCACATGACTTTGGCAGTTTGATACGCGATCCGAACCACTGATTCGAAACAAAAGATTCGTAAAGCTTCAAAGCAGTGTTTGTTGAAAAGTCATTATTTTGTTTTTTTGGCGCACAAAAGTATTCTTGTTGCTTTAGAATATTAAAGGTTGAACCACTGTACTCACATGAACTGATTTAAATATGTTTTTAGTACCTTTCTGGGCATCTGAAAGTGTTAATTAGCTTGCTGGCAATAGAGGCCTTACTGAGCAATCGGATTTTATCAAAAATATCTTAATTTGTGTTCTGAAGTTGAATGAAGGTCTTATGGGTGTAGAACGACATGAGGGTAAAGTAATAAACGACATAATTCTCATTTTTGAGTGAACTAACCCTTTAACATTTGTTTTTGTCTCTTGTTGGGTGATTCTTTTGTAGGTTCTTCAATGTTTTTATGAATTGTTATGTCTAGAGTCCTTGTTGTTTTACATGATTGTTTTACATAGGAATTCTAAATTCTGCTATTTGACACTTATACTGGAACAATCTGGGTATTTGGCATGCTGTATGTGTACAATTATGTCACAAAATTATGTTGAGTTATATCTTGGAGGAGCCATGCAAATGTTCTTTCACAAGTGTTTGCATGTAAAAGAACAGTCAAATAGTGCTTATCTTGTGTAGTGTTCAGTTATGTGTTTTTTTTCACTGACTGGCGCTCTTTCTCCTGCTGTTCTTTGAGGATTTTGTTGGTCTCTAATGCCACCCTCTTCTGATGCATGAGCTCCTGTCTCTCCAGCTCACGTCGAGCTTCAGCCGCCAGCCGCTCCTCATCCGTCATAAACAGTTCCCTTCCCTGAAACATACAGTTGACAAATCAGCACTTTTGCAGAAATATATGCACAAATACAATCTATTATATACTGTACAGATCACATGCTTGAAGCACAAGATGTTATATGTTACTGGAAGCCATGAACTAAGCATAATTCACATACATTTACCAGCTAAAATACCAGAAAGACAAATACACCAATAAACAACATTGAGGTTTACAGCATAATACAAAAAACATCTCCACAATTTATAACTCTTGTCCACCGCTGTCAATTACAACAGCTTTATACTAGGCAAATGGCTTTCTTTTTCACACAGCCCCTATGAGAGAGATAAAAGCCTTGGGGCGAGTCTTTGAGATGGCAGAAATGTATTGGGCTCTCAGTGAACTTACAGCTCCAGTGAGGACAGTAATGGTCAGACTCCTGCTGCTCTTTAACACTCTCACTGCCTGAAAACACACACATTAACCAACATGATTACAGTTTAAATATACAGAGAGGTTCTTAATTAATTGTTTGACTTTTTCCAGCAAGCTCCTACTTACATCTTGATGACTCAGGTTGGTGAATTCCACCCCATTGACCTCCACAATCTGGTCGCCAATCTACAAGCCACACAAACAGACACTTATTAGTGTGTTACTACACTTGAATCAAAGAGCAATGGTCTATTAATGCAGTTTAATCTCAGAATTAAATTAAATGACCTGTAATCCCACTTCAGCAGAGAGTGAACCCGGCTTCACATTGCTCACATAGATGCCTGGTTTCTGTGTTGGTCCACTCGATATGCTACAACAGAGAGTATTTCTTTGTCACAAGATGTTGCGTTAAATGTACAGTAAGTACATTATGACAATATGCATCAATAAATCTTTTGTAAATTATTTTCTATTATTGGCGGTAGAATCAGTTCAGTTTCTTCCTTACCTGATTCCCATGCCTTTGGTGCCCACCAAACTAAGGAATACTTTCTTTTCCTTGATCTCTTTCCCTCCAATTGAAGTCAAGCCAGCAATACTAGTCTTCTTATCCTTGGAGGGAACAGTAAAAAAATATTTACTATTATTATTACTATGTTTTATTTTAAAGAAACAGTATATTAATCCTTTATACTACTACATATACTATATACATCAGCCAATATTTTTTGGGCAATATAGTATGATATTGGGGAATATGAAGTTATTCTTGAGGATGAAAAAACACATCTGAGGAAAAATATGCTCAGATTTGGTGCAGTTTTTGATATTTATATGACCAATTTAGATGAAATTCCAATAGTTATGTAAATCAATGTGATCTTTATAGCAGACGAGTTACATAAAATGCATATTAATATCAATTGTCACTCTACATATCTCCCAATAATATGTCTTAGTATCTTGTCTATCCTTGTATTGTTCAACTGGTCGAGGTTGATATGGGATTCATAAAGTAATTAGTAATAAGTAATCCAATACTTTTTAGAGAGAGTAATTAGTACAGTAAACAAACTAATGCTAAAAATGTAATTAGCAGCCAGTAATTAATTTACTTACCCAACTCTGATTATACTAAAAGGCCTTTTACTTGCTAAAAAAATAAACTATCAATCAGATGACAGAAGGCATGTATAAGATTGTGTACAACAGGTTTTTCAGCAAACTTTTGATTTAGAGGCCTTGGAAATTTGATAATAAAATATGATACAGCTTTATGGTATTAAAACATGGAGAAAGAAACTCTTACCCCCGACTCGGACACAAACTGATCCACAAACTGCCACTTCAGAGGGTTATCAGAGGAGCTGATTAGGACAATAATTAAAATATTTTCACAATATTATTATAGAAATAAAGACAAATTAGTGTTAGCAAAAGTTACTCTAATTAAAGTGAACACAAATTACCTCTTGACAGGAATCATTCCCACATCTGTGAAGAGAATGTCACAATAAGAATAATCAAAATCCATCAATAAATAGCGAATAAATGATATGTTTAGCTAACAGCATGAACTCCTAATTAATTACTCAACTGTTAAATCAATAACTATTCAACTGTGAGGGAATCACTGTAACTGACAGCTAAATCAATGAATTAACCCCAGTAGAATCAGACGCAATCAATTTTGTGCTCTAATTAATAAGGTCAGCTCTGCAGATGATGGTATACAAGTGAAAAATCTTACAGCGGACTTTCAGAGACACAGTCTTCTTGGTCTTGATGAGGTTGATAACCTCCTCATGAATGCAGGAGGAGATGGAGTAGCCATTAATACGCACAATCTCATCACCAACCTGAAGAAGACACAGCAAAGCACATTGATATTGCTTTAAAAATTTTAAATTAATACTGAAAATACAAAAAACATTTTAATTAGACCAGAATATTTATTTATATATATTTCAAGTCTTTGTCACAACAAAGGTAGCACAATTTGCACTATAAACACTTGGGCTGGATTTGAATGCCATATGGGATAAATTCTTTGAATTTATCTGCAGGACAAACATTAATCAGATTACAGTAGAGGACAAGGACTGTGTTTGGAAAGAGGACAGGAGAAACTTAAGAAGGCTTATTGCTCCCTCTAGTGGAGAGAAGGTGAACTGATCATGACTGTTTGGCATGTCTTTTGTGCAGCCCATGTATTCATTTGAAAGTTTAATATTTTCTGTTGTTTAATATATAGGCAAGAGAGTGTCTGCTTAGGGTCCAAATATGTTCAGTGTGCTCATACATGGGGCATTATTTACTGAAACAAAGCTGTACTTGCTATATAAAGGTTATATAAGCAGCTTTATAACCAGGCATCACTGAGTTTTTCTGGATTTTCTTACCTGCAGGCCGACATTTCCTGCCTGTCCATCTTTGACTATCTGTGATATAAAGAGCCCACAGCCGAACTCCAGCCCGCCTCGAACACTCAAACCCAGACCCTCAGGGTGTGTGCGGTCCAGACGGACTTCCTTCAACTTCCTGCTCATAACAAAAGTGGACAAAATAGTGGCATGTAAAATCAGTAATAATTAAAAATAAAATAAAAGTAATAATTAGTGAAATAATAATAAGAACAATAGAACAATAATATTATAACTACAAAAGAAAACTTTGTCAAGACAAACTTTAACGATTTGATAAAGCCTTGCCTGAAACTTTTAAAATTATATATATATATATATATATATATATATATATATATATATATATATATATATATATATATATATATACACACACACATATATGTATACACACACACACACACAACAGTTCGTTGTGGTTCTCGAATCTGATTGGCTAAGAGGTCTTTCCAGCCATGCAATATTCTACCAATATCGCCATGAGAACTGTTTCACTGTTTGAATCTCTCCGCTTTCAGCATTCTCGCAGCATTTTGTAACAGAATGTAGTTTTAAGAGTTTTTTTTTTAGGCGAGAATATAGTTTAGACTTCAGATATGCGATTTATATGTAAACATAGCGCCTATTTGAACATTTTTTTAGCCTCTTTTAGAGATGCGAGCTCCAGGCTGTCAGCAGCCGTTCAGTGCTCATGTACCCGCAGAGAACAGCTTCATCTCGGCCAGTCCTTCGGGAATTTGCTGCTGGCTCTTATGTAGATAGTGTTTAAACATGAGGTATAATTCGTTTTGCGGTATATCAAACGGGCAATCTTTGGTCTTATTAATCTATTATTTGTTCCAGAGCTAATATTTTTGGCTTAAGGGCTATATTAAGATTCATAACTTTATATTTACATTGAAATTAAATCCTGTACTAACTAACACTGCTTTTGTACGTTTGACTGAACTTTGCTTGTATTTTTTCCTATTTTACTTCTTATACTGTTATAATGGCTATTGTTGTTCATTTAAATATTATTGTTCAATAAATAAAATTTTATATAGATTATTTTTAATAATAATTTTTGGTATTGAGAAAGAGTCCATTAGTGATTTCGACTTCAGTGAAAGTTACATAAATACGCTATGAGATGGTGGCAAAGACTGTCTTTATGAGTGAGTGAGTCAGTCGCACATTTACAATTATTACATTTATTCATTTGGCAGACGCTTTTATCCAAAGTGACTTACAAGTGAGGAATACAACAAGCGAGTCATCATGAAGAGGCAAATAGACACAAGAAGTGCTCACAATACAAGTTTCAGACATTGCTCAGAGTATCATAAGCTACAATAGAGAGGGATTAAAGGAAGTGAAAGGATAGGTAATGAAAGGATAGGGTTTTTTGTTTTTTAAGATGAGGTTACGTGCTCACGAAAGAGATGAGTTTTCAGCTGTCTTTTGAATATTGCCAGGGATTCTGCATTCCGGATGAAGGCAGGAAGATCGTTCCACCAGCATAGAGCAGTGAACGAGTATGTTCTGGAGAGTGATTTTGTGCCTCTTTGTGATGGTACCACGAGCCTTCGCTCCTTTAGTGAGCGCAGGCTTCTGGTAGGGGTGTAGACTCATAAGAGTGAGTGGAAGTAGGAGGGTGCTGAGCCTGTGGTAGATCTGTAAGCAAGCGTCAACACCTTGAACTTGATGTGAGCAGTGCAGGGAGATGAAGAGAGGTGTGACGTGGGCTCTTTTCGGCTCGTTAAAGACAAGACGTGCTGCAGCATTCTGAATCATTTGTAGAGGCTTGATTGTGCATGATGGCAGTCCAGCCAGAAGAGCATTGCAGTAATCAAGTCTAGAAATGACCAGGGCCTGGACGAGAAGTTGTGTTGCATGTTCTGTTAGAAAGGGCCTGATTTTCCTGATGTTGTGTAGTGCAAATCTGCATGACTGAGCTGTCTTCGCAATGTGGTCTTTGAAGTTCAGTTGGTCATCAAGGATTACTCCAAGATTTCTGGCCGAATTTGATGGGGTAATTGAGGATGTACCAAGCTGGATGGTGAAATCATGCTTTAGAGTCGGATTGGCAGGGAAGACGAGAAGCTCAGTCTTTGCCAGGTTGAGCTGCAGATGATGTTCTTTCATCCATGCCAAGATGTCCGCCAGACAGCTTGAGATTCGTGCAGCTACTGTGGGATCATCTGGTTGGAATGAAAGGAAGAGCTCGTGTCATCAGCATAGCAAAGGTAGGAGAAACCATGTGCCTGTATGATGGGACCAAGTGATGTAGTGTAAATGGAGAAGAACCCTGAGGAACCCCCGTGGTCAGTTGATGAGCTTTGGATACCTCCCCTCTCCAGACAACTCTGAAAGACCTACCTGTGAGATAGGATTCAAACCAGTGAAGTGAAGTACCTGTGATGCCCAGTGATGAGAGGGTGGACAGAAGGATCTGATGATTCACCGTGTCAAAGGCAGCAGATAGATCGAGCAGAATGAGAACTGATGATTTGGCCATTTGAATGCAAAGACTTTTATATTGAAATTGACTGAAACAAGGACATTGTTTTTACTTTAAACATAGTACGAGATGCGACTGACAAATGCTTTGACTAGCGCTGTAATGGGAATGCCTTAAATGTTAAAAGGACAAAGACAAAAGATATCTCTTTCCTCAGCGGACATTCAAACTGATTTTGTGATTATGAATATAAGAATGACCTGAAAAATATCAGCTAGATGCAGATAATGCACTCTCTCATGTGATCTCTCTCTCATAAGATCTCTCTCATAATACTCCACATATTACAGTGAGTTTTTATGAAGCGACTCAACGTTCCTTCATTGTTAGTTCTAAAGTGACGTTTTAGAATTAGTAACAAAGGCTTGAGCTCAACTGTTAAACTGTCAACTTGAGACTTGAATCCATGGTGTAAGGAAGTACTTCTGCACAAAAGAGGGTTAAGTACTTAAGTATAATATAATTAATATAATATAATATAATATAATTAATATAATATATTTCCTTATTTTCTCTGAGAAAGATACAGCAAGAGGGAACAGAATCCAGGTCATTGTGGTCTTATTAGTGCTGTGCATCAGACACGGTTGAATAAACCTTCTCTCTCTGTGCTCATAACCACGTCTGACCGAGCATGAGAGAAAACAATGATTCTTTTTGGAGATGAGAGCAGTGACTGTCATTCTACCTCCTCCAGTGTCCTCTTTCTCTCTGTCTTTATTGCCTTCTCTGCTGTTCATGCAGAGAAAGATTTCCATACTGCTCAGAAACATCACACCCTATTAACCCTTTTTTAACACGTAATTATTCTCTGAGTTCCTCGTTTCCTCTCTCACCTGGATCTCTTGGGCGTGAGCTGGTCGTACTGCACCTGGTGCTTCAGGGGAATCAGGGGTCTGATGGCATCGAACAGCGGAAGGCGTTTGGGCTCATTTATCACCAGTTTCAGGTCACCGACCAGGACAGGCAGGTCCATGGATCTAAAGGGCAGAGCAGAGCCATTTAAACAGGACCTGATTGAGAACATGCAAGCAGGAGGGCTACTTCAGAACAGCACAAACAGTTTGTGCTCAAGATATGGATTATTATATATTTAACTTGAACTTTTCTTACACTATAACTGTTTCAGTGTCTTGATACTCAATCTCTATTATTCAATCATTTGTATCGAGTCAAATGAGAGGTTTAATAACATGAAGCATTGTTCATTGTTCAAGCTTTTGTTCACAGAGTAAGGTTAGGTTTAAAGTTAGACCGGAATTGCAAAAGTAATGACTGTTACCATACATGTTTCCATAAAATAAAATATAAAATAAAATAATGTGTAAATATATATAAAATATAAATATTATTTTCAGGACAATTAAATTCCACCAGTTACCACCAGTTATTATTACTGTAATGCAAAATAGTCTCATTCCTATTACTACATCATGAAAGAAAATACATAAATGTAATTTAATATATAAAATTTAGTATTTATACATCATGATAGCATTTATTATTTTGCCTTTAAAAAAAGATTCCTTTAAATGTTAAAAATCTTTGTAAAATAGTATGTTTTATAATATATTACAGTAATGAGAATCACCAATAAAACAAAACCTTATTAGGCACACATCGACACATTTTTTGATATTGATAGCCAATAATTATTTTCATATTATATTCCTTTCCATTTAAACATTCCCATCTATTATTTTACATGATTCAAGGAAAATCATTATTTTCCTTTTATAACCTGGCAAAAAAGTAGGAAAATATACTATTTGAACATAAAGAAAAACCCTGATATTATTCTTTTAATATTTGTCAATTCAAATATATAGTTTAAAAAACACATCTAATTATATTAGCCAAAACCAATATGGTCATCAACAGCATTTCTAACTAATATATACAAGTAGTATTGGCTGTGATTTTGTAAGTTAACCTATATTAAAAATATTCTGATTTGTTGCTTGTTGTGGAAAATGACACTTTATACCCACATAAAATCAGCTTATGAATTTAGAGGGAGCTGCTCTATGAATCATTGATATTTCACTCCTGACTCAGATATCAGAGACAAAGGGACGTCAGAGAATGGCTGCCCTTGAATGCAGGGAGGACAGTGGAAATGATCTGATCCAAGTTACTTTTCCATTGGATTAAGCCTCTTATTTCTGTCCAGTGGAGCAATGACGTGTTGATTTACACTCAAGATCGCAAATAAAGACCTAAGGGAATGCATTCAGCATTTCCTATAATTACACATAGATAAACAGACACTGAATACGTTTGTCCTTTTGAATGAATGTGCCATGCAGTTTTCATTTGATCAACAGATTGCCAGCACTACTGATGGAAAATTACATTATTTATCAGCAACTTTCCAGACACATTACTGCTTCTGAGGTATTTGTATGCCATTTGCATTTACTTTAATGAGGAAGTATGTAATATATGTGAGCTGCAGAAAAAAAAAAAAAAAAAAAAGACATTTTCTGTGCAAAATTCACTAGATTGTCATTGCTTTGGTATTCTAGGTGGTTGCTACAGTAGGTTGTTTGTTCAAATCTCTAACCTTAAATCTAAGCAACAGTAATAACTAGGATTGAACCTGCAACCCTTATGTCGGCACCCAGAGTCCTTAAATATTACGCCAGTGGTTTGCAACCCAAAAATGGGTAAAAAATTGCTAATAATTGTGAATACTTACTGATGATACATGCGGAGAACATCATAGAGATAGTCCTTCTCTGCTTCATTATCAACTAGCAACTCCACCTGCACAACACAAACACACAAACCTCTGATCAGATCATCATTAATAATCAGAAAATCAATCATATGCACATCTTTTACCTGGTGGTGGCTAATCTGCTGTAGAAATGTTTTGAGGAAGCGTTTTGGCCAGTCAATGATGTAACACATCTCTTTCTCACTGAGTGAGAGACTAAGAGGGAACGTCAGTGAGGAGGAGAGGTCGTGAGAGAGAAAGAGGAGGTGGAGGAACTATTATGTGTCTGTAAGTCAGGCGTCTCTCAGATTGGCTGGGTCTCGGGCTGTTTTGGCTTGAATAGGTCAGGTGGATCTTGTCCTGCATTGTGAGTATCATTAGTTCAGATCTGCTCCACTGGACCTGTTAATGTTCCTGGGCTCAGATAAAGAGGTTTATCATGCTAACAGTGTCACCTTACATTAGTGTGCTGGTGCATTATTATTATCATAGGAATGCTAATGAAGTTAATGTAATGTGAGGTTGTCACCAACGGTTGCAAGGAACACACGATGAAGATGAAGATCAGGTAGAACATCTTTAATATCCACTCAGAAAGCAATACAAACAGGATGAGCAAAAGAAACCAACCACCATGCAGAAACGTGACCAGACAATGAGTGAACAAACTTAAATAGAAAGGCAAATAAGGGTAATGATGACGACAAACACCTGTGATGATTAATGAATTACTATGACAACTAAAGATTGGCGGGAAAACTTAACAAAGGAAGAATGTGACTAATGAAAACAAACTGAATGTCCATGAAAACTAAAACAAACTGAACATAACTGTGACATAATGCCCCCTCCGAGTAGGTGCGACCTCGCGCCGTAAGAAGAACAAAATAAACAGATGAGGGAGGGTGGGTGGAGGCTTTGGAGGAGGGCGAGGAGCTGGAGAAGGGCTGGAAAGGAGGAGCAGGCAGAGGGCTGGCAGACACAGGTGGGCAGGCTGGCAGAGACCCCATGGAGGAGCAGATGGTGGGAGCATCCAAGGTGATGAGAGGAGTGGCCAGATGTTGCAGACCCAGAGCGCAGTAAGGACAACAGCCCACGGTGGAGTCGATAGAGGGAGGAGCCAAGGCGATGCCGTGGCAGACAACATCGGCCGGACCGCTGACGGAGACAGAGCCAATGTTAGGGGATCTCAGGGCGCAGACAGAGAGCTGATGGGCCTGAGTGATACCGCTGGCTCTGGAGACCAAAGCTAGGGTGTGGCGACGAGCGCTCGAGGTGTAACCAGAGCATCCAAGGACTGAGGCGAAGCCGGTGTGATAGAGGACCCAGGTGGAGCCGGAGGGAGGGCGGAGCCCACTGGAGCCAAAGGGGTGGAGAGCCAGAGCGCCGCGAATGGCTCGTAAGTCCACAGTGCAGGCAGACTGAGGTGAAGCCGGAGGGACGAGGGAGCCTTGCGGAGCCGCAAGGCTGAGGATCTCCTGTGGAGCCGAGAGTGGGAGGAGCCAAGGTGGCACCGACAGGTTGACGAGCTGAGGCAGAGCGAAGGGAACAGCTACTGGAGGTGGAGCCTAGAGATCCTCACGTTTAGGCGAAGTTGGTGAGTGCTTGGCCTTAGGTTTGACAACGCTGCAAGGCGTCACAGGGGAAGGTGAAGGACTGCAGGAATCCAACTGAGGCAGGGCTGAGGGACTGGCTGAGACCTGTAGTGGAGGTGTAGGAGGGAGGCTGGGAGGAGTAAAGATGATAATTCACCGTCTATACAGGGTGACAAGACAGTCATTATGCTGGGCTGAACCAGCAGCGATGAAGGCACAGATGATAATTCAGACGACTCAGGGTGGGAAGCAGTACCTCAGAGTCCCAATCCAGTCCTCAGTCTCAAGCTCCACCAAAACTCCTACTGGTACGATGGTTGCCGACTCACACCCCTTGTCAGACTCACTTTGGGCCATGCTGGAATCCTCCACTTCGACAACTGTGAACAGGGATCCAACTATCCACAGTGCAAAAGTGATGTAAGTCTCCAGGGTCCAACAGGGATCACCGCTGGGCATGACGAAGTGGAGAATTCGTCCATACCACACCGCAATCCTTCCATTAAGCAGACGTCATCGCAGGCGGCTTGAAGGCAGGTGTTCAAAAACTCCTCCACGTACTCCTCATTAGCTCTGCCGTTTTGAAAAATAAAAACAGTTCCTCCATTCAATAGTTTGTTGCCCCTCATCGGGGTAACATTGATGGATGCGATGTCCAGTCTTTTCATTTCTTTTTGTTGTGGTCTGGTCATCTGTCACCAATGGTTGCAAGGAACACACAATGAAGATGAAGATCAGGTAGAATGTCTTTAATCTCCACTCAGAAAGCAAGACAAACAAGATGAGTAAAAGAAACCAACTGCTATGCAGAAATGTGACCAGACAATGAGTGAACAAACACAGCAACTTAAATAGAAAGGCAAACGAGGGTAATGATGACAAACAGCTGTGATGATTAATGAATTACCATGACAACTAAAGAGTGGCAGGAAAACTGAACACAGGAAGACATGTGACTAATGAAAACATCTCGGTTACGTATGTAACCCTCGTTCCCTGAAGGAAGGAACGGAGACGTACGTCAGTAGTGACCGACGAATTGGGATATCGCTAGAGAGCCCTATCAGCTTCGAGTGAACTAAAACAGGCCAATGGAGTTGGCGTGCGATATTTGCATAATGCGTACCGCCCCTGCCAGGTGGTATAAATAGGGGAACAGATGCCATCGCACTCGCTGAGGAGACAACCTAGTCTGCACTGCAGCGAGGGTACAGAAACTGTGGCGATGAGACGTACGTCTCCGTTCCCTCCTTCAGGGAACGAGGGTTACATACTTAACTGAGACGTTCCCTTTCAGTCGGTCACGTTCGACGTACGTAGTAGTCAGTAGTGACCGACGAATTGGGATCCCAAATAAAGCGCCACACCGGAGGGAGGCGGAGGAACTCGACAGGGTTCGCCAAGCGGGGGAACTTGACTGGAGTAAAAGGATGCACGTATCCGGCACAGGGGGCAGGAGTGGCATTGCAAGCCGACACTAGAACGGGCTCTTTGCATCTACCGGCCGCTGGAAGCGAGTACACGGGAAGATACTGGTTCTATACGAAGGCTATAGAATCTAGCGAACGTGTTAGGTGTCGCCCAGCCTGCAGCTCTACAGATATCTGTCAGCGAGGCGCCGTGCGCCAGCGCCCAGGAAGAGGGCCCTCCTCTGGTGGAGTCGGCTCTCAACCGGAGCGGGCAAGACACGCCCTGGGATTCATATGCCAGGGCGATGGCATCCACTATCCAGTGGGCCATCCTCTGCTTGGAGACAGCCTTTCCCTTCTGCTGGCCTCCGTAACAGAAAAAGAGCTGATCTGAGGTCCTGAAGCTTCGCGTTCTGTCCACGTACAGGCGCAGAGCGCGGACGGGACAGAGCAAAACTAGGGCTGGGTCTGCCTCCTCTGAAGGCAGCGCTTGCAGGTTCACTACCTGATCTCTGAAGGGAGTGGTAGGAACCTTGGGCACATATCCAGGCCGGGGTCTCAGGATGAGAGTCACCGGGCCCGAATTCCAGGCACAATTCGTCAACCGAAAATGCGTGCAGGTCCCCTACCCTCTTGAGCGAGGCCAATGCAACCAGGAGAACGGTCTTAAGGGACAGTACTTTTAACTCAGCTGATTGCAAAGGTTTGAAGGGATGACCCCGGAGAGATGTAAGAACCAGGGTGAGATCCCAAGAGGGTACAGAGGGAGGGCGAGGAGGATTTAGTCTGAGTGAATAAATGATGTGAATAAATGAACAAAAAATTACAGAAATAAACACAATGAATGAATGAATGAATAAAATTAAATTGTGTGAATAAATGAACAAATAAATAAATAGAGACAAACATACATTAAATAAATAAAATGAGTGAATGAATGAATGAAAGAATGAATGAATTATTTAATTAATTAACTACATAAAATGAGTGAATGAATGAACAAACAAAAATACAGACAAATTACATAAAATGAACGAATAAATGAATGAATGAATGAATGAATGGGTTATATGAAAGAATGAATAAATAAATGATTAAAATAAAAGTGTGTGAATAAATGAACAAATAAATAAATAAATAGAGACATATATTAAATAAATAAATAAAATGAGTGAGTGAATGAATGAATGAATGAAAAATAAATAAATAAATGGGCTATATGAATAAATGAATGAATAAATGAATAAATGAAAGAATTAATAAAAAATGAATACAAAATAAAACTGAATGAATAAATAAATAAATAAAATGAGTAAGTAAATAAATAAATTAAATGAGAGAATAAATAAATACATAAACGGGTTATATAAAAGAATGAATGAATGAATGAATGAATAAAAGGGTTATATAAAAAAGAATGAATAAATGAATAAAATGAAAGTGTGTGAATAAATGAACAAATAAATAAATATATAAATAAAGACATACATTAAACAAATAAATAAAAATGAGTGAGTGAGTGAATGAATGAATAAATGGGTGGATAAATGAATGAATAATAAACAAATAAATAAATGGGCTATATGAATGAATGAATGAATGAATGGTTATATGAAAGAATTAATAAAAAATGAATATAATAAATAAAAGTGAATAAATGCACAAACAAAGAAAGAAATAGACACATACATTAAATAAATAAAATGAGTGAATAAAATAAATAAATAAAACAATAAATAAAATGGGTGAATGAACGACTTAATGAAATGGTTTATTGAACAAATTAATGAACTAACAAATGAATATATTTTCAAATTAAATAAGAATAATACGATTTACATTTTCAAAGTTATATATGAATGCAGATAAAAAGTAATATTTTTATTTTATTTTTGCATTAATAAATAACTATTAGTATATGACTGTTTTAATAATTAATTTTTATAAATAATATATTATATTTTTTTAATAAGTAGGTAAACTACATGAACATTGTGGAGAAATAGAAATGCAGGCCACATGTCATAAAACTGACTTCGTGCTCAAAGTCTATTTAAGGTGTCATAAACATTCTGACCAGCCCAGATGACGGTCCACCTTTGGACTTTAACATCATAAAAAGCAGATGTCTGTAACTGATACCAGCTTTATTCCTTCTACAGTTTATGCAAAGTAATTTGAAAGGAACAAATTAACTGAAATGTCACCTAACAATATAACAGATTTGTCATAGAGGACGTACTAAAATTAAATGCAAAGCTTTTTAATTTATAGTCTGGTGCAGTTTTCCCACCGAGGCAATAAGACACGCTGAACAATAAGCAATAATTTCCGCCTGACCACACATTTCTGACACTTCAGCTAATGCTGTGAAAAACTGTCCATTGTGTTCCTCCATCCACCACACAACAGATGGTACAATTCTACAATTACATACAGTTCACATGGGAAGCCTTTGTATGGTAAAATAAGCATTAGCAAGAGGTATCAGAATTAAGTAATTCAGTGCAAATTAATAATTTAATCAAACGTGCAACTACAACAAAGTGTTAACTTCACATTTAGGAGGCAAAAAAGTAAATAATACCTGTTGTACAACTATTTCTTAAACACATAATACACCTGTCACCTGCTCAACCAATCAGAAAGCGTACATCGTGTGACGTCACCGTGAAGCCTACCTTTCTACATGTAAATTACGCCTTTATCTGCACCTTTAGCTTACGTAAAACAATAAAATTGTGTCATTACGTCTAAATTATTGAACAAATAACATGTTTTACCAGTTCACTGTAAAGATAAAAACGTCTAAAACACCACAGAGCAGAAAAACTGGCATATGATACTAGGTTTTGGCATCTTTTCGATTCAAAACAAACTTTACCGATCGGTTCCTATGGATACAACTATATTTTCCTTTTCGGAAGCTTGGAGAATATTAATTTTTCATACTTTACAAATATTTTAGCTTAAAAATGAAGGATGTGTGCTTCTCCGCCATTCCTGAGCAGCGACTGAGAAATAACTAGACCAATAATAACTGTTAATGCTAATAAAAACAGTCAATACATATTTTAAATTAAACAGAAACCGTTTAAAAGCTCACCTTATGCCGAAATTCTCTCGCCACTTTTCGCTCCATGGTGAACAGTGGGTCTTTTCGGGGTGTTGTTTGTTGTGTTGGCGTCTCTAGTCTCTACCGTCCCGTGAGTCAGTCAGCTGTGTGAGCGGATGGTGGAGTATCAGCGCCGGTCATAGGTCGATTTCTGCTGCCGTAAAATTATTGTTGACTTTATTACACATTGGATGGCAATTCAAAGTGCTCGATAAATCGTTTTTATTTTTTTTTCCTTCAGAAAAAGGACGCTATCTATCTATCTATCTATGCATGTATGTATGTACAGTATGGGTTATTTGTGACCTATATAGTTTTCGTTAATGTGACTATAGTGCCTTTAAGTGAAAAAAAATTCGAACCCTTTATTCCTTTTTGTAATGTAGCCTACCGTGCATAGACAGTTATGGGTAGACAAAACAAGACACCAACTGCTTACAGTACCTATCAACTCCTACCAGTACTGTTTTTATCACACAGTATGTTTTTGTACTGTAATTCACAATATTTTACCCTGTGTGTGTTCTACATCCCTGCTGTTTAGAGGAGCTTTATAATTATCATTATTTATCACCATGACAAAACATTAGGCCTAAGACCACACACGTTCACAGGATAATGTGCGTGCTTGTATGTCCTGAGGTTAGTGCTGGCATATTCTTGTGCGTGTAAGTGTGTGTGTGTAGGAGACAGTGTATGTGGGTGTGTACATGTGTCCAGTGCTCATTTTCAGGGGAAGCAGCCAGGTTGGCCCCTGCTGGTTCAGCTGTTGGCGGTGTGGTGCTCTTGGGGGGTTCGAGCCCCAGCACTGACCCAAAGGCTTACAGAGAGGGATTACAGCCTGTAATACTATCTCATCAACCCACCATCAAAACACACGGACGGACAAAACTTTAGAGGGCCAGAACAGAATAAAGATTCAGACTGAATTAGGCATAAACACAGTTTAAGCATGTCATTTCTTTTAAAAATAGCTTTAGAGTTTAATATAAGATGATAAAAGACTAGGATGTTACACTCTTGCACTTTAAAGTTATGTATATCAACTGGTTATTAGTCAAAATTATGTAACTTTTCCTCTTTTATTTAAAAGGGTTAAAACAAACACACAAAAAAAAGCTAACTATTGGGAGGTCTGGCACATTTAATATTTAATGTAATATTTTATCCCAAAATAAAAAATTATAGTTGCATAGCATATAGCATTTGTTTAAGATGTGTAAATTTTCACATTTGCGTTGTATTGCATAATACTGATAGTTTTCATTATTCTTATATATAAATAAACTTCACATCTCTAGAATATTCTCACAAGCTGTCATATAAACATTGACCTGTAGGTGGCAGTATGGGAAAGCAAGTCTTAATGGCCCAATGGCGACAGACATCCCACCAGTCCACTCTTCCTGTAAGTCATGATAGTCATGTATCATAATGTAGTCAGGCTGTGATACCGATGACTAGACGGTATCATCTGCATATTCCTGTTTTATATCAAGCTTTACTAATCAATTAAATTATTTCACCCCTAAATTAAAGATTCGTCAGTATTTACTCACCCTCATGTCGTTCCAAACCCATGCTTTTTTTTTTTTTTTTTTAATGAATTTCCTTTATTTCCACTGAAAGAATATATCATACGAGTTTGAAACGACATGTGGGTGAGTAATGATGGCAATGATTGTTTCTTGTTTCTACTTTTCATAAAGTTGTATCAAGAACCATCAAAGTACTTTTCCCACACCTCTGCTACAGACTTGCAGTCATCCTCCACCCAGCCCTTGTGCTTCAAGCTCACAGGAAGAGCCACACTGTGAAGGTGTTGAAAGGGAACAGGCAAATGTGTTAGTCTAGCACTTACGCTAAATGCTCTTGCACCTACCAAAATGTGTGTGGTTCAAGGTGTGTGACTGCAACAACTAAATGAGTGATTTAGCATAATATACAGTACTTGTGTAAAAACTACAAAATAGTCATTCTGAAGAAAATGTGAGTGGTGCAAAGGTCACTGCCACAATGTGTAAGTCTGAGTTTTATTCTCATGCTAAAGTAGCGCTACCCTCAGTAATTAAAAATAGGTCTTATATTTTTCATTTGTGTAGTTTCCTTTAGCTGAGCCATTCATCATATGATTCATTTTTTGCTTCTTTTTTTTTTTTTTTTTTTTTAATTCTCAATATTATCACTAATACTTTACTGGAATAAAGTAACGAGAATAGTCTTGTCATTTGTTACTCCCTAAAAAAGTAACTAATTGTGTTACTTTTTTATGAAAAGTAATGTGTTACATTACTTTTGCATTACTTTGCCTCACCTGGGCTGGGCTTGCTTCTTTGTTTTTTAATAACAACAAAAAAGTTCTATTTTTGGCAAATGTTAAGGCCCTTTCACACCAAAAGTGAAATGAATAAGCCTCAGGCTGAAGGAAATGCATATTTACTCCTGTACAGTAGAGGGCGCAACTCAAACAAACCTTTCAGCTGTGCTGCCATTCTGGATCAAAGAAGAATATGATACAGGTGAAGGAAGATCAACACTCTTATTTCTAAATCTAATCTAAAGTAATTTTTGATTATTAGTATGGTTGAATTAGATCATTGAAGGTCGGCAGCAAAGACATTGGTTAATAAAGTGGGATTTAATGTAATTTAATATGGTTAATTATTACAGGTTTGCGTGAAAATTATGAGATTGAATTTCACTGTTTTTATTCATTTTGAGGAATACTGAATGTTTTTGTGCAATTGAGATGAGTAAATGCATGTTCACATTTAGTCTAGAACTACAATAACCATCATGTTTACACAACGCACACAACACCTCTGCACTTTATTTCTCTCAACATGGGGACAGGAGAGCTGTCAGTCAATAAATGTGAAAAGGTAACTTAGCTATTTTGTTGTAAATTTAAAAAGTAATGCATTACTTTACTAGTTACTTGAAAAAGTAATCTGATTACATAACTCAAGTTACTTGTAATGCATTACCCCAACATATATATATATATATATATATATATATAAACAATTTCCTAAGCGTCCTCAATCCCCCCCTCCTCCCTCTCAATTTAATCGTTTAATTCCATTTAAAATCATAAAGTGTATTCCCATGCTAAAGTAGCTTTATAGGCAGTAATTAAAAATAGGTCTTTTTTTCCGTATGTGTGGTTATCTTTAGCTGAGCGGTTCCTCATATTCTCATTCCGTGAGGTGCTGGTAGTCTGTGAGGGGACGTGTGTCCTGGAAGCTGGTTGAAGAGATGTGAGGTACAGTATTCAACTCATGGTGGCCTGGATATCAGGTTGCTATACAAGGCAATCCAACCCCAATTTCTTCATCCATCTCGCTGTGTGACAAATTATGAACTGCCTACTACTACTGTTGAACAGCAAAAACACTCCACAAAACAGAAGGATTTACAGCAATGTTTGTGGTAAACAAGTTGAGAGTTGCATGTTAAATAACATATTTCATGACTGCAAAATCAAATCAATGACCAGTATGAAAACATTTGTAATTTGTGGTATTTTAGCAAATCTTTAATAATGGTAAAGTAGGGGAATGAGATGACCCTAGAAGCCTTGGCAAAGCAATCTACACACATATCTGACCTTTTGACATTTACCTTGGTGACACTTTATATAACATAGCTGCTCAACTGCAGTGACTGAGCACATAATGTCTAAGTATGTACACTTTATGAATGTGAGTGTACTTCTAAGTTACACTCTATTTTTACAGTATGTTGTTACAGTACAACATGACCTGTTCTTGCATGATCTGGTTTAGACAATATCTTTTGAAGTTACAGCTAGTCACGTGGCTTGATTACAATAATGTACAATATATTAATATTATAATAATAATATAATAAATGAAATACTTGAATGATGCTGGTCAATCTGACAAAAACAGACATCAAGGCCTGTTGTTTTTACCTAATTGTAATTACAGTTAAGTCAATTAAGCCACCATTTTGTCAGGCAATTTAACATGAACAATAAAAAAAAAAATCAACACAGCCTCCAAATTAAATTACGACAGTTCATTGTAGTACAAAGGTTTGGATTCTAAAATTATATTCATTCATTCGTTCGTTCGTTCGTTTGTTCATTTATTTATTTATTTATTTTTTATTTATTCCATTATTTATGTTTTGAATCATTCAGTCAATCGTTTATTTATTTATTAAAATTATTTATGTATTAATTAAATCAATCATTTATTTGTTTTCATTTATTTATTGTTTATTTATTTCATTATTTATGATTTGAATCAGTCAATCATTTATTCATTCATTCAACTTATTTATGTATTCATTAAATCAATCGTTTATTTGTTTTCATTCATTCATTCATTCATTCAGTCATTCATTCATTCATTCATTCATTCATTTATTTATTCCATTATTTATTTATGTTTTGAATAATTCAGTCAATCATTTATTTATTTATTCAACTTATTTATGTATGCATTAAATCAATCGTTTGTTTTCATTCATTCAATCGTTCATTTGTTTTCATTCATTCAAACATTTATTTATTTTTTCAATTATTTATTTTTTTATTTATTCCATTGTTTGTTTGTTTGTTTGTGTTTGTTTGTTTGTTTGTTTATATATTTGATTGTTTTTTATTTATTTTAAGTTTTAATCATTTATTTGTTTTTAATCTTTTATTTATTTATGTTTTATCATTTATTTATTTGTTTATTAAATTTATTTATTCATTCGTTTAATCATTTATTTATGTTTTCATTCATTCATTTATTCATTCATTCATTCATTTATTTATTTATTGTTTATTTATTCAACTTATTTATGTATTCATTAAGTCAATCATTTGTTTTCATTTATTTATTTATTGTTTATTTATTTCATTATTTATGTTTTGAATCATTCAGTCAATCATTTATTTATTTATTTATTCAACTTATTTATGTATTCATTAAATAATCATTCATTAAATCATTTATGTTTTCATTCATCCATTCATTCATTCAATCGTTCATTTGTTTTCAATAATTCAAACATTTATTTTTTCAGTAATTTATGTGTTCATTCATTCCATCGTTTGTTTGTTTGTATGTCTGTCTATATATTTGATTGGTTATTTATTTTGTTTTAATCATTTATTTATGTTTTTAATCTTTTATTTATTTATTTACTTATTTAATTATGTTTTAACATTTATTTAGTTATTTATTCAATTTTTTATTTATTTATTCATTAATGCAATCATTTATTTATGTTTTCATTAATTCATTCAATCAATCATTCAAACATTTATTTATTTTTTCAGTTATTTATTTTATTGTCCATTCATTCCATCGTTTGTTTATTTTATTTATTTTTAACACATTTACTGTAGGCTTCTTCTCTTCTAGTCTAGTGTCACTAGTTTATGCCACATGGAATTGAGCTTTTGGGGCCAGTAGATTTTTTAATGACTCAAACTACTTTTAAATGGCTCTGAACACTATGAGAAGAGATATTATGATACTTAATATGACAGTCTTGCTGCATGTTTTTTAAGTTAATTAAATGAATATTATATTACACCTCCTGCATTATTCCATTGATTTCCATGATCATTGGCCATGGTTGGGTCTGAGGGAACAATGGCTGTGTTGATGGGACATGGGTTCTGCAGCCGCACGCCGCCCCTCCACTGGCCCCCAGCCGCTGGGGTTGCATGGGCAGGCGGCAGGGCTGCGGGTAAAGGCTTGAGTCCTGCAGCTGTCAGCTGGCACACTCCAACCTCACAGAGAAATGACAGCTTTTGTCAATGCCAGACGCCTGCTGGGGATGAGAGCGCCTTTAATCACAAACTAAGATGGAAGGAGGATATCGCGGTGGAGCTGTTATTTTCCCAACTCCAGTGTGCAACAAAAAGTTTTGTATGCTCTTTCTGGAGATCTATTCTGAGTGTTTTGTTGTGCTTTGTTAAAGGTACACTATGTAACTGTTGGCCCTCTAGCAGTTAATAAACAAAACTGCATGCATTTTGCAGAAAAACATTGTTTTGGTTGTGCCTCGGCTCTGTTACCCTCTTCCACCAAGGCAGTTTGAGTGCTGGTTCGGAGCCAGAGCCTAGTTTCAAATCAGTTCTTTGTCTTTCAACACCCAAAGCACCAGCTCTGAACCAGGAAAAATTGTTCATAAGTAGCACCAAAACATTGCTGGTCTAGAAGTAAGAACCACTTGCGTCAGGGGCTGGGTTACTATAACCAACAAGAACTTGTGACAGCCATTTTTGAAATAGCAGCTAATCGAGCTAATAGCGGCTTGATTGTAATCTCTGTCTATACAAATTATGGCGAGCCGTGTTTGGATGCCGATGTAGGTTCGCAAATCCATTAGCATCAATAGTAACGAAACGTCCGCCATTGTTGATGGAAGGCTTGTTCGAGATGCATCGGAGCTGCGCGGACCAATCGGAGTGTGACATCGGAGCGTCGTATGCTCTACAAGCGCGAGAGAGACCTGACCAAGTTCAGATGGAAAGTATCTCAAGCTGACTAGCTGAAGACGTTGTTGTAGCTATACCCATTAATAGAAATGGTACTTCCATGAAAATATATTTCAGCACAACTCTGTTAGAGAGCTACATATGGCAATTCATCAGTTCAATAAAATACCTTACTCACCTGATGAGAAATAAAAATGCAATCTCCAAAAATTTTGATTTTTGTTTTATTATGAGCTCTGTCATGTTCTCTTTGCCAAAAGACTCTCCCCTGTTCAGAGTGATTCTCCGGACTTAGCGTGCTCCACGTGGTAAGATGTACTGAGTAGTTTTAGCATGTTGCTATGTGGTTGATAGGGTGTTCTGGGTAGTTTCTCTGTGGTTGCTAGGTGGTTACACTGTAAAAAGTAATACGCTATTGTCGAATCGTGAGTATTGCTGAGAGGCTTGGGAGAGGAAAGAAAGGATGCATATAATTTAAGCAGTCTTTTAAGTCCAAGGTGTTTTATTTTCAACAGCTGTTCTCCATAAGCGCACCACTCAAAGTACAAAAAAAAAAGAACTGAAAATAATTTTACAAAACAAAAATACTCAAAAATAAACTTTACACAACATATAAAAACAAAACATGCTGAGAGCAGCAAAACAGGGCATTAGATCTTGCCTCGAGGCATAAGCCTCTCAATGTAGTCTCACATCAGACTTACTCGACATGTCAGCGATTGGTTTCATCTGCCGTCAGCACTCACAAACAATCCCTTGAATAGCAGATCTTCCCGCCAAACTCTAGCGGATCACACCACTTAATGGGGATAGTTTAACACACATGGCTACCATAAAGCATCATCATTCTATCAACTTCATATAAATGCACATTCAGACACTTACTCACTGACTCATATCATTATTGATCAAAATAACAATACATATACCAAACGAAAGTATAGCCACTTAAGCACTTATACCTATCTCTGCACCCATAAATATTAAAAACCACTAATTAAAGGAGAATTCCAGACATCCTCGTCATCAGAACCCACCACTCAGAACACAGGACCAGATGGGTAAGCTATAATCTGAAATGTATTACACAAAAACATATTCAAAATAAAATAAATATGAAACCATCAAAGTCTCTGTTTCTTTCATGTATTCAATTACCCCACACACTTTGAACACTAGACATTGATACTGTTTTCATAAACAAAAATCACATCCAAATCATTACACAAAATAAACAAGAAATCAACATATACAACAATACCATTCACTGATGCTTCCTGTGACAATAACCTCAAATGTTCATCATCACAGCTATATCTACTCCATAAAATTTTGGCAACAGATTACAAGCAATATTACTAATTAAATTCAACAAATAGAATTGAGTTAGTATTAATCAAATGAATTCCTTAAATGTCAACCATTTAAAATGAGTAAAATTTAAGTAAAATTGAAACAAAAATATCTGAATAACTGGCAGACGTCAAAGACGAATTAAGAACTCTTTATTTTATATTGCCAACATTGAAGACACCTGATGATAACAAGCAGAATCACTATTATGTGAAAAAGCATGTGTAATTTTGGTCACTATTATGGTGATCGGTGTTTTATTTAGTTGGGCAGTTTGACTCTTTCCTTTTTATGTCAGTTTGTGGTTTTTGTAATGGTGTTTGCTAATTTTACACATTTTAAATGGTTGACTTTTAAGGAATTTGATTAATTCTAACTCATTTCTTATATTGAATTTAATTAATAATATTGCTTGTAATCTGTTGCTACAATTTTATTGAGTAGATATAGCGTATTACTTTTTACTTACTGGCACAAGGCCAAGTCCATTTTCTCAGAAAAGCAATAACTTAAATCTAATCACTACTAATCTGATGTCTCAAAGTTCTCTTGAAAAACCATTTTGACTTTTTTGCCTGTAAGAGCATTTAATATAATGTTGAAATTCAACACAACAGATCTTAAACAAAACTCGAACAACAAAGAATCTAAATTGTCATCCAATCTAGACTTTCTTAATTGCTCCAGATGGAAAAATCACACCTGACACTCCTAGCCCACATCACAGGGCCGCCAGCTCCTCTCTGTGTCGTGTTAATGTTCTTAACCTGAGCTCATGTTACAGTGTGGGGGTTTGGGTTGTATCTGTGCTTCTTCCAAGAGCTGGATGCTGAGACAGGGCAATTACTGAAGCTAAAAATATGGCAGCATTTGTTTTAGTTAATGGCAAAGTTACACCCAAGGCCAAACTCCCATGGCAAAAAGCAGATAGAGTTTCCCTGCTGACCATGCTGGATGCCTGGCATACTGGAGTGAGAAGATGGGACGAGGGTCTAGGGGAGGGGGGGAGGGGAGACCAGTCAGAAGTGTAGAGTCCTGTTACCTGCATTATATGATAAACGTGACAAATTTTGGGCACGTTCACACGGCAACGATGTACTAAAATCGGAAAATCTTTTGTTTTTCACGTACAGACGACAACGCTATCAAAATGATCTCTGTTCACACGGATCTGCGAAAACATTTAAAAATGCTGTATTCTGCTGCCAGGCCAGTAGTTGGCGATGCCACTTTGTAAAGAAACACTACGCATCTAACGCATATGCGCATAATGTCATCATTTTCACAAATTCGCGTTTTTGTAGTTTACACGAAGACGATAACGATATTGTTTTCAAAAACTCTGAAATCCGTTTCAAATATTTGCGGTGCCAGGCCCACAAAACGCCATTGTCGTGTAAATGATTGGCCAAAATGCATAAAACGTTTTCTGTTTTTAGTTGAAAACTGTGTCGTATAAACATTCCCTAAGAGCGAAAAGCATTCAGTGAGATTCCGTATCGATCATCCAGTAGAAAACGTTAATAGTTTAATGCGTACATACATAGTTGAATCTCAGAAACAAAATGAAATCTCATGAAGCCCATCAAGAACACATTTCACAACAAGATCAAAAGAAAAATATGTATTATTGCATTTATTACATTTCATTATTTATTTTTTGCAATTTATAATGCAATAATATATTTTTATTATTATAATATACAGTACAAATATTCACTACTGTTCAAAAGTTTGGGGTCGGTGAGATTTTTAAATGTTTTTGAAAGTCTCTTCTGCTCACCAAGGGTGAATTTATTTGATCAAAAATACAATAAAAATAGTAATGTCAAATTATTATTACCATTTGAAATAGGTGTTTTCTATTTGAATATATTTTAAAATGTAATTTATTCCTGTGATGTAAAGCTGAATTTTCAGCATCATTACTCCAGTCTTCAGTGTCACATGATCCTTCAGAAATGATTTGCTGCTCAAGAAATGTTTATTATGATCACTTTTTTAACAATGCAAAAGATTTTCCTCTCAATTTTGATCAATTTAATGCATCCTTGTTGAATAAAAGTATTAATTTCTGTAGAGATTCACACATAAATCTGCTAAACATACACAATTCTTGACAATTCTTTTTTTTTTTATTTTTTTTTTTATATTGCAGTATTTATTATAAATTTTATTACATCAATTCATGTGCTCTTGTAATCTTTAATCTAAATAACTTCCCCTCCCTCTTGCAGCGACATCTCTTCTCTTCTTTCATGTTTACTGGTGTGAGGGCGGGGCAACCTGTCACTCACATGAGATCCACCAATAGCAAACCACAACCATCCAATCAATTCCCAGTGAACGAAATCAAATCCCATCCTACAGTTTTTCTTGTTCGAGAAGCCGCTTCACTCAGATATACATCAAAACAGGGAAGAAAAGACTATTGCAACTTCTGTTTCATGCTAACTCCTGGTCAAGGATTGTGCTGTAATGTGTAAATGAAGTGTGTCCATACATTGATTTGCACACAGACACACACACACACACACTTTAGCATATTTGAGGAGTGTGCCACCAATACAGCTCCATTACCCCAAACACATTTGCTCAGTGCCTTATTTACTGATCCCACTATGCATTGCATCAGCATACGCCACTATCCTTTTTCTCAAAAGTTGAAATATTCATTGCAGCATCTGTTTAATTAAAGCCCTGGACATAATCTCCCGTGCCAAAGTTTGTAGATTTAGAGCTCGGCCACAAGTTATGCATTTACATCCCCCTCCTCTTTCTCTCTCTCTCTCTCTCTTTCTTGAATAGGAGTTCTTATCTAACAGTTGTTTTATTATTTATCCTCCTGGCATTAGGCTAACAGTTGCTGTTGGGCCCTCTGCTCCCCCCGGGCCCGTGTCGACACCTGCAGCTGTCATTTCTGCAGTCCCCACGGCTACCGCAGCCCTCGCGCTGGCACGCTCCACCCCCGTCGCACACCCCCCTCTACCGATGGGCCTCTTTGTAGGATCCCTATCTGAAGAGCTCAAACCCGCTGCTACAGAAGGTCAAACATTCACGGATACTTACATGAGCTGCCTGACAGAATAAATGACATTCACTGTTAACGTGAAGAAAGCCACTTGTCTAATGCTTAAAAATTCATTCAATACATGTAGATGGAAAATATACCTCATTGCAACGTGTGTATTTTACCTTTTTACATATATTTTATAAATTTATTATATTTAACACACAGAGATTCCAACCCTTAAACTTTTGAATTTGTTTAAATAAATAAAGTAAGTAGTAATGTATAATTAATACACATTATATCTGGACACAGCAATATAAAATATTACCCAAAACATTATCCAACGACTCCATAGTTGGGTCCCTTATGATGCACTATACAATATGCACTTACGCACTTATGTACTCATAGTGTATGGATTTTATAAGGTTATTTTGTCATTTAACATCGGCATCTGATAGCCATTTTGGCTTCCACAAAGCACTATGAATGACTGCAGAACTTTCTGAAGAACATTTGTGGAATAAAGGGTAACTCTTTCTTGGACTGGAGTCTTGTACATCTGCAGGTATAGGGCTCTTGTTTCTGCAGCTGCTACTGGGCCTGAATTCCCTGGTGGAAATCCTTTGCTAGGAAATGTTTGGTTTTCCTGCACTGCTGTGTCTCCATCTGATCTCTGAAGACCTGTCAGTTGAGGTCAAAGGCAATGTCTATGTCCAGAACAGATCACAAAGCTTGTAAAAAAAATCTCTAATATACAGTATCTCACAGAAGTGAGTACACCCCTCACATTTTTTGTAAATATTTTATAATATCTTTTCATGTGACAACACTGAAGAAATGACACTTTGCTACAATGTAAAGTAGTGAGTGTACAGCTTGTATAACAGTGTAAATTTGCTGTTCCCTCAAAATAACTCAACACACAGCCATTAATGTCTAAACCGCTGGCCACAAAAGTGAGTACACCCCTAAGTGAAAATGTCCAAATTGGGCCCAAAGTATCAATATTTTGTGTGGCCACCATTATTTTCCAGCACTGCCTTAACCCTCTTGGGCATGGAGTTCACCAGAGCTTTACAGGTTGCCACTGGAGTCCTCTTCCACTCCTCCATGGCGACATCACGGAGCTGGTGGATGTTAGAGACCTTGCGCTCCTCCACCTTCCGTTTGAGGATGCCCCACAGATGCTTAATAGGGTTTAGGTCCGGAGACATTCTTTAGCAAGGCAGCGGTCACCTTGGAGGTGTGTTTGGGATCGTTATCATGTTGGAATACTGCCCTGCGGCCCAGTCTCCGAAGGGAGGGGATCATGCTCTGCTTCAGTATGTCACAGTACATGTTGGCATTCATGGTTCCCTCAATGAACTGTAGCTCCCCAGTGCTGGCAGCACTCATGCAGCCCCAGACCATGACACTCCCACCACCATGCTTGACTGTAGGCAAGACACACTTATCTTTGTACTCCTCACCTGTTTGCCGCCACACACGCTTGACACCATCTGAACCAAATAAGTTTATCTTGGTCTCATCAGACCACAGGACATGGTTCCAGTAATCCATGTCCTTAGTTTGCTTGTCTTCAGCAAACTGTTTGCGGACTTTGTTGTGCATCATCTTTAGAAGAGCCTTCCTTCTGGGACGATAGCCATGCGGACCAATTTGATGCAGTGTGCGGCGTATGGTCTGAGCACTGACAGGCTGACCCCCCCACCCCTTCAACCTCTGCAGCAATGCTGGCAGCACTCATACATCTATTTCCCAAACACAACCTCTGGATATGATGCTGAGCACGTGCACTAAACTTCTTTGGTCGACCATGGCGAGGCCTGTTCTGAGTGGAACCTGTCCTGTTAAACTACTGTATGGTCTTGGCCACCGTGCTGCAGCTCAGTTTCAGGGTCTTGGCAATCTTCTTATAGCCTACGCCATCTTTATGTAGAGCAACAATTCTTTTTTTCAGATCATCAGAGAGTTTTTTGCCATGAGGTGCAATGTTGAACTTCCAGTGACCAGTATAAGAGAGTGAGAGCGATAACACCAAATTTAACACACCTGCTCCCCATTCACACCTGAGACCTTGTAACACTAATGAGTCACATGACACCGGGTAGAGAAAATGGCTAATTGGGCCCAATTTGGACATTTTTACTTAGGGGTGTACTCACTTTTGTGGCCAGCGGTTTAGACATTAATGGCTGTGTGTTTAGTTATTTTGAGGGGACAGCAAATTTACACTGTTATACAAGCTGTACACTCACTACTTTACATTGTAGCAAAGTGTCATTTCTTCAGTATTGTCACATGGAAAGGTATAATAAAATATTTACAAAAATGTGAGGGGTGTACTCATTTCTGTGAGATACTGTATAATGTAAATATAAAACATTCATTGCCATGTCCCCTAACAGTTTATCCAACCCTAGAGTCATTCATGGGGTGTATTGAAACTAATGTTGAAAAACGCTTGTAATGTTGTAAATGTTGAAAATGTCCTCTCTAAAATCACTGTTGCAAAATTCTGATGACATGGGAAGCTTTATAATAAAGATAAAATTACATTTTGTATGTCAGTACAGCAAATAGGCCTATATTTACACTGTATATGATTGATTTACATTTTGTACAAGAAACCAGATTAGCGCATTTAGCTTGGTTAGCTATAACAAAGGATTTCAGGCCATGAAGAAATAAAGTGAAAAAGTAAACCACAATGCTGGATATCAAATAAACATTATTGAGCAAGCTGCATGTGTGGGCACTAATAAAGCTTCCCATGTGTCAGTCAGGCACTGTCACTTACCATAAAAATAAAACATCCAGTAAACTCGACCGTTAGCCACGACCTGGCCCTACAAAGAGACAACAATGCTTTCTCACAGATGGTTTTCTAATCATTTAGGATTAACACACAACAAATATTCTACACTTGGAGATATACACAAGTTTCACTTATCTTCTAGCAATGCTAATGCTGATGCTATGACAGACCTTCCCAAAACAGGGAATTAATTTTATCCAGTCACTACAAAGTCTTTAGATTTTACCCAGCTAACACGGAATGTTCTCAGAACTTTGGCTAATGTTATGACAAGTTCTCTCAAAGTTATGAGCAAGCATTCTTTCAATAACATTAATAGAACATTTATTCAGAGTTACCTGGTTTAATGTTCTCAAAATGTTAGCAAAAAAAAAAAAAAAACAACAACAACAAAACGTTATTTTACATCATTCATGACTTTTTTTTTTCTTTTTTTTTTTTTTTCCTGAAACATTTTAGTTGGACATTCATGTCGACTATCTCTCATTAATTTGTAACTACATGCCAGCTAACTCTCATTAGAGTATTAGTAGACTGTTAGGTTAGGGTTAGTAGAATAAGTTGACATGTACTTGCAAAGTTACATATAGTTAGTAAAATGTCTAAAGTGGACATCGAAATAGTGTTCTTAGAAAATGTTTGTTAGCTGGGTGTTCACTTATCAAAATAACTGACCAAATGTTGTAAACAAAGACCTAGTGGCCTTGGGTTCATAACTGAAACCAAAAGTACGTCTTACTCATCAGACCACATGGGATTTCATGGTCAAACTCGAGGTAAAAACACAGACCACAAAACACATGGAGACGATCTTCTGCTCTCTGACGAACTGACCTTTGCATTTTTACAATAGCTGGAAACCAAATTCTTACCAAGATCCAGAAACACAACCTCACTGACCGTACAGAAACAATGACATGGTGTTCTGGGATTCTTGTTCACTGAATTGTACAGTATGTGCTGGATGATGAAAACAGGTTCAATAGAAACTAGGACTTTCAATCACATTGTCACATCTGTTTAGGTTTGTCCGGAGGGAACAACTGAAGGGAAGTATGGAATGTGGATGAATGACTAAGTGCTATTGGGATCGCATGTGGACCCGCTACTCCAATAGTGGCATCAGCAGGTAAGCGAAGTGTGTGTGGTGGTTGAGCATATGTGCGCCAGTGCTGATGCTTGCAGCGGTGAAGAAGGTCACTTCTTCACAGTTTTCATGTCTTTTATTTTGAAATTTGTTCATGTCATGAACCCCTCATGTGATCTTGTCATTTGGTTTCTTAGTACTAGTGATGGGCTATTTCGAAACACTGCTTCATGAAGCTTTGAAACCTTTACAAATCTTTTGTTTCAAATCAGTGGTTCGGAGCGTGTATCAAATTTCCAATTTGATGAAAACTGATCAATAAAAATTGATAAAAGAACACATTTTATACAGACACTTGATATTTAATCTTATTAGATAATTAGTTAATTGCATTTTGTTACATTTCCACTGTTCTGGCCAGCAGGGGTCACCAGAGTGTGTCGTTTCGGTGAATCATTTTTTGAAGCAATTGGTTCAATTGATTCAAAGCTTTGAAAACCTTTGTTTCTCCCATCACTACTTAGTACATGTGTCTTTTTTTCATTGGTTCCTTAGTTCACGTGTCATCTTTTCATTGGTTCATTGTCTTGTTATGTTGTTATGTTGTCACATCAACGCCGCCATGCCAGAGTCTCCTCACATCAGAGCCGCCACTCCAGAGCCTCGTCACTGTGCCCCATGTCACAGCCACGGAGGCGATTAACGAACTCACTGTGCCCCATGTCATGGCCACAGAGGCGATTAACAAACTCACTGTGCCCCATGTCACGGCCAAGGAGGCGATTAACGAACTCACTGTGCCCCATGTCACGGCCACAGAGGCGATTAACGAACTCACTGTGCCCCATGTCATGGCCACAGAGGCGATTAACGAACTCACTGTGCCCCATGTCACGGCCACAGAGGCGATTAACGAACTCACTGTGCCCCATGTCACGGCCACAGAGGCGATTAACAAACTCACTGTGCCCCATGTCACGGCCACAGAGGCGATTAACGAACTCACTGTGCCCCATGTCACGGCCAAGGAGGCGATTAACGAACTCACTGTGCCCCATGTCACAGCCACAGAGGCCATTAACGAACTCACTGTGCCCCATGTCACGGCCACGGAGGAGATTAACGAACTCACTGTGCCCCATGTCATGGCCACTGAGGCGATTAACGAACTCACTGTGCCACATGTCATGGCCACTGACGTGATTAATGAACTCACTGTGCCCCATGTCACAGCCACAGAGATGATTAACAAACTCACTGTGCCCCATGTCACAGCCACGGAGGTGATTAATGAACTCACTGTGCCCCATGTCACAGCCACAGAGATGATTAACAAACTCACTGTGCCCCATGTCACAGCCACGGAGGTGATTAATGAACTCACTGTGCCCCATGTCACAGCCACGGACGCGATTAACAAACTCACTGTGCCCCATGTCAGAGCCACAGAGGCGATTAAAGAACTCGCTGTGCCCCATGTCACAGCCATGGAGGCGATTAACAAACTCACTGTGCCCCATGTCAGAGCCACAGAGGCGATTAAAGAACTCACTGTGCCCCATGTCACAGCCACAGAGATGATTAACAAACTCACTGTGCCCCATGTCACAGCCACGGAGGTGATTAATGAACTCACTGTGCCCCATGTCACAGCCACAGAGATGATTAACAAACTCACTGTGCCCCATGTCACAGCCACGGAGGTGATTAATGAACTCACTGTGCCCCATGTCACAGCCACAGAGATGATTAACAAATTCACTGTGCCCCATGTCACAGCCACGGAGGTGATTAATGAACTCACTGTGCCCCATGTCACAGCCACGGACGCGATTAACAAACTCACTGTGCCCCATGTCAGAGCCACAGAGGCGATTAAAGAACTCGCTGTGCCCCATGTCACAGCCATGGAGGCGATTAACAAACTCACTGTGCCCCATGTCAGAGCCACAGAGGCGATTAAAGAACTCGCTGTGCCCCATGTCACAGCCATGGAGGCGATTAACAAACTCACTGTGCCCCTTGTCAGAGCCACAGAGGCGATTAAAGAACTCACTGTGCCCCATGTCACAGCCACAGAGATGATTAACAAACTCACTGTGCCCCATGTCACAGCCACGGAGGTGATTAATGAACTCACTGTGCCCCATGTCACAGCCACAGAGATGATTAACAAACTCACTGTGCCCCATGTCACAGCCACGGAGGTGATTAATGAACTCACTGTGCCCCATGTCACAGCCACAGAGATGATTAACAAATTCACTGTGCCCCATGTCACAGCCACGGAGGTGATTAATGAACTCACTGTGCCCCATGTCACAGCCACGGACGCGATTAACAAACTCACTGTGCCCCATGTCAGAGCCACAGAGGCGATTAAAGAACTCGCTGTGCCCCATGTCACAGCCATGGAGGCGATTAACAAACTCACTGTGCCCCATGTCAGAGCCACAGAGGCGATTAAAGAACTCGCTGTGCCCCATGTCACAGCCATGGAGGCGATTAACAAACTCACTGTGCCCCTTGTCAGAGCCACAGAGGCGATTAAAGAACTCACTGTGCCCCATGTCACAGCCACAGAGATGATTAACAAACTCACTGTGCCCCATGTCACAGCCACGGAGGTGATTAATGAACTCACTGTGCCCCATGTCACAGCCACAGAGATGATTAACAAACTCACTGTGCCCCATGTCACAGCCACGGAGGTGATTAATGAACTCACTGTGCCCCATGTCACAGCCACAGAGATGATTAACAAATTCACTGTGCCCCATGTCACAGCCACGGAGGTGATTAATGAACTCACTGTGCCCCATGTCACAGCCACGGACGCGATTAACAAACTCACTGTGCCCCATGTCAGAGCCACAGAGGCGATTAAAGAACTCGCTGTGCCCCATGTCACAGCCATGGAGGCGATTAACAAACTCACTGTGCCCCATGTCAGAGCCACAGAGGCGATTAAAGAACTCACTGTGCCCCATGTCACAGCCACAGAGGCGATTAACAAACTCACTGTGCCCCTTGTCATTGCCACAGAGTCGTTTGGCCATGGAGGCAATTAAGGAACTTGCTGTGCCCCATGTCACAGCCATGGTGGCGATTAACGAACTCACTGTGCCCCATGTCACAGCCACGAAGGTGATTAATGAACTCACTGTGCCCCATGTCACGGCCACGGAAGCGATTAATAAACTCACTGTGCCCCATGTCACGGCCACGGAGGCGATTAACGAACTCACTGTGCCCCATGTCATGGCCACTGAGGCGATTAACGAACTCACTGTGCCACATGTCATGGCCACTGACGTGATTAATGAACTCACTGTGCCCCATGTCACAGCCACAGAGATGATTAACAAACTCACTGTGCCCCATGTCACAGCCACGGAGGTGATTAATGAACTCACTGTGCCCCATGTCACAGCCACGGACGCGATTAACAAACTCACTGTGCCCCATGTCAGAGCCACAGAGGCGATTAAAGAACTCACTGTGCCCCATGTCACAGCCACAGAGATGATTAACAAACTCACTGTGCCCCATGTCACAGCCACGGAGGTGATTAATGAACTCACTGTGCCCCATGTCACAGCCACAGAGATGATTAACAAACTCACTGTGCCCCATGTCACAGCCACGGAGGTGATTAATGAACTCACTGTGCCCCATGTCACAGCCACAGAGATGATTAACAAATTCACTGTGCCCCATGTCACAGCCACGGACGCGATTAACAAACTCACTGTGCCCCATGTCAGAGCCACAGAGGCGATTAAAGAACTCGCTGTGCCCCATGTCACAGCCATGGAGGCGATTAACAAACTCACTGTGCCCCATGTCAGAGCCACAGAGGCGATTAAAGAACTCACTGTGCCCCATGTCACAGCCACAGAGGCGATTAACAAACTCACTGTGCCCCTTGTCATTGCCACAGAGTCGTTTGGCCATGGAGGCAATTAAGGAACTTGCTGTGCCCCATGTCACAGCCATGGTGGCGATTAACGAACTCACTGTGCCCCATGTCACAGCCACGAAGGTGATTAATGAACTCACTGTGCCCCATGTCACGGCCACGGAAGCGATTAATAAACTCACTGTGCCCCATGTCACGGCCACGGAGGCGATTAACGAACTCACTGTGCCCCATGTCATGGCCACTGAGGCGATTAACGAACTCACTGTGCCACATGTCATGGCCACTGACGTGATTAATGAACTCACTGTGCCCCATGTCACAGCCACAGAGATGATTAACAAACTCACTGTGCCCCATGTCACAGCCACGGAGGTGATTAATGAACTCACTGTGCCCCATGTCACAGCCACGGACGCGATTAACAAACTCACTGTGCCCCATGTCAGAGCCACAGAGGCGATTAAAGAACTCACTGTGCCCCATGTCACAGCCACAGAGGCGATTAACAAACTCACTGTGCCCCTTGTCATTACCACGGAAGCGATTAATGAACTCACTGTGCCCCATGTCACAGCAACGAAGGTGATTAATGAACTCACTGTGCCCCATGTCACGGCCACAGAAGCAATTAACGAACTCACTGTGCCCCATGTCACGGCCACAGAGGTGATTAACGAACTCACTGTGCCCCATGTCACAGCCACGGAGGCGATTAACGAACTCACTGTGCCCCATGTCACAGCAACGAAGGTGATTAATGAACTCACTGTGCCCCATGTCACGGCCACAGAAGCAATTAACGAACTCACTGTGCCCCTTGTCACAGCCACGGAAGCGATTAACGAACTCACTGTGCCCCATGTCACAGCCACGGAAGCGATTAACGAACTCACTGTGCCCCATGTCACGGCCACGGAAGCGATTAATAAACTCACTGTGCCCCATGTCACGGCCACGGAGGCGATTAACAAACTCACTGTGCCCCATGTCATGGCCACTGAGGCGATTAACGAACTCACTGTGCCACATGTCATGGCCACTGACGTGATTAATGAACTCACTGTGCCCCATGTCACAGCCACAGAGGCCATTAACGAACTCACTGTGCCCCATGTCACGGCCACGGAGGAGATTAACGAACTCACTGTGCCCCATGTCATGGCCACTGAGGCGATTAACGAACTCACTGTGCCACATGTCATGGCCACTGACGTGATTAATGAACTCACTGTGCCCCATGTCACAGCCACAGAGATGATTAACAAACTCACTGTGCCCCATGTCACAGCCACGGAGGTGATTAATGAACTCACTGTGCCCCATGTCACAGCCACAGAGATGATTAACAAACTCACTGTGCCCCATGTCACAGCCACGGAGGTGATTAATGAACTCACTGTGCCCCATGTCACAGCCACGGACGCGATTAACAAACTCACTGTGCCCCATGTCAGAGCCACAGAGGCGATTAAAGAACTCGCTGTGCCCCATGTCACAGCCATGGAGGCGATTAACAAACTCACTGTGCCCCATGTCAGAGCCACAGAGGCGATTAAAGAACTCACTGTGCCCCATGTCACAGCCACAGAGATGATTAACAAACTCACTGTGCCCCATGTCACAGCCACGGAGGTGATTAATGAACTCACTGTGCCCCATGTCACAGCCACAGAGATGATTAACAAACTCACTGTGCCCCATGTCACAGCCACGGAGGTGATTAATGAACTCACTGTGCCCCATGTCACAGCCACAGAGATGATTAACAAATTCACTGTGCCCCATGTCACAGCCACGGAGGTGATTAATGAACTCACTGTGCCCCATGTCACAGCCACGGACGCGATTAACAAACTCACTGTGCCCCATGTCAGAGCCACAGAGGCGATTAAAGAACTCGCTGTGCCCCATGTCACAGCCATGGAGGCGATTAACAAACTCACTGTGCCCCATGTCAGAGCCACAGAGGCGATTAAAGAACTCGCTGTGCCCCATGTCACAGCCATGGAGGCGATTAACAAACTCACTGTGCCCCTTGTCAGAGCCACAGAGGCGATTAAAGAACTCACTGTGCCCCATGTCACAGCCACAGAGATGATTAACAAACTCACTGTGCCCCATGTCACAGCCACGGAGGTGATTAATGAACTCACTGTGCCCCATGTCACAGCCACAGAGATGATTAACAAACTCACTGTGCCCCATGTCACAGCCACGGAGGTGATTAATGAACTCACTGTGCCCCATGTCACAGCCACAGAGATGATTAACAAATTCACTGTGCCCCATGTCACAGCCACGGAGGTGATTAATGAACTCACTGTGCCCCATGTCACAGCCACGGACGCGATTAACAAACTCACTGTGCCCCATGTCAGAGCCACAGAGGCGATTAAAGAACTCGCTGTGCCCCATGTCACAGCCATGGAGGCGATTAACAAACTCACTGTGCCCCATGTCAGAGCCACAGAGGCGATTAAAGAACTCACTGTGCCCCATGTCACAGCCACAGAGGCGATTAACAAACTCACTGTGCCCCTTGTCATTGCCACAGAGTCGTTTGGCCATGGAGGCAATTAAGGAACTTGCTGTGCCCCATGTCACAGCCATGGTGGCGATTAACGAACTCACTGTGCCCCATGTCACAGCCACGAAGGTGATTAATGAACTCACTGTGCCCCATGTCACGGCCACGGAAGCGATTAATAAACTCACTGTGCCCCATGTCACGGCCACGGAGGCGATTAACGAACTCACTGTGCCCCATGTCATGGCCACTGAGGCGATTAACGAACTCACTGTGCCACATGTCATGGCCACTGACGTGATTAATGAACTCACTGTGCCCCATGTCACAGCCACAGAGATGATTAACAAACTCACTGTGCCCCATGTCACAGCCACGGAGGTGATTAATGAACTCACTGTGCCCCATGTCACAGCCACGGACGCGATTAACAAACTCACTGTGCCCCATGTCAGAGCCACAGAGGCGATTAAAGAACTCGCTGTGCCCCATGTCACAGCCATGGAGGCGATTAACAAACTCACTGTGCCCCATGTCAGAGCCACAGAGGCGATTAAAGAACTCGCTGTGCCCCATGTCACAGCCATGGAGGCGATTAACAAACTCACTGTGCCCCTTGTCAGAGCCACAGAGGCGATTAAAGAACTCACTGTGCCCCATGTCACAGCCACAGAGATGATTAACAAACTCACTGTGCCCCATGTCACAGCCACGGAGGTGATTAATGAACTCACTGTGCCCCATGTCACAGCCACAGAGATGATTAACAAACTCACTGTGCCCCATGTCACAGCCACGGAGGTGATTAATGAACTCACTGTGCCCCATGTCACAGCCACAGAGATGATTAACAAATTCACTGTGCCCCATGTCACAGCCACGGAGGTGATTAATGAACTCACTGTGCCCCATGTCACAGCCACGGACGCGATTAACAAACTCACTGTGCCCCATGTCAGAGCCACAGAGGCGATTAAAGAACTCGCTGTGCCCCATGTCACAGCCATGGAGGCGATTAACAAACTCACTGTGCCCCATGTCAGAGCCACAGAGGCGATTAAAGAACTCGCTGTGCCCCATGTCACAGCCATGGAGGCGATTAACAAACTCACTGTGCCCCTTGTCAGAGCCACAGAGGCGATTAAAGAACTCACTGTGCCCCATGTCACAGCCACAGAGATGATTAACAAACTCACTGTGCCCCATGTCACAGCCACGGAGGTGATTAATGAACTCACTGTGCCCCATGTCACAGCCACAGAGATGATTAACAAACTCACTGTGCCCCATGTCACAGCCACGGAGGTGATTAATGAACTCACTGTGCCCCATGTCACAGCCACAGAGATGATTAACAAATTCACTGTGCCCCATGTCACAGCCACGGAGGTGATTAATGAACTCACTGTGCCCCATGTCACAGCCACGGACGCGATTAACAAACTCACTGTGCCCCATGTCAGAGCCACAGAGGCGATTAAAGAACTCGCTGTGCCCCATGTCACAGCCATGGAGGCGATTAACAAACTCACTGTGCCCCATGTCAGAGCCACAGAGGCGATTAAAGAACTCACTGTGCCCCATGTCACAGCCACAGAGGCGATTAACAAACTCACTGTGCCCCTTGTCATTGCCACAGAGTCGTTTGGCCATGGAGGCAATTAAGGAACTTGCTGTGCCCCATGTCACAGCCATGGTGGCGATTAACGAACTCACTGTGCCCCATGTCACAGCCACGAAGGTGATTAATGAACTCACTGTGCCCCATGTCACGGCCACGGAAGCGATTAATAAACTCACTGTGCCCCATGTCACGGCCACGGAGGCGATTAACGAACTCACTGTGCCCCATGTCATGGCCACTGAGGCGATTAACGAACTCACTGTGCCACATGTCATGGCCACTGACGTGATTAATGAACTCACTGTGCCCCATGTCACAGCCACAGAGATGATTAACAAACTCACTGTGCCCCATGTCACAGCCACGGAGGTGATTAATGAACTCACTGTGCCCCATGTCACAGCCACGGACGCGATTAACAAACTCACTGTGCCCCATGTCAGAGCCACAGAGGCGATTAAAGAACTCACTGTGCCCCATGTCACAGCCACAGAGATGATTAACAAACTCACTGTGCCCCATGTCACAGCCACGGAGGTGATTAATGAACTCACTGTGCCCCATGTCACAGCCACAGAGATGATTAACAAACTCACTGTGCCCCATGTCACAGCCACGGAGGTGATTAATGAACTCACTGTGCCCCATGTCACAGCCACAGAGATGATTAACAAATTCACTGTGCCCCATGTCACAGCCACGGACGCGATTAACAAACTCACTGTGCCCCATGTCAGAGCCACAGAGGCGATTAAAGAACTCGCTGTGCCCCATGTCACAGCCATGGAGGCGATTAACAAACTCACTGTGCCCCATGTCAGAGCCACAGAGGCGATTAAAGAACTCACTGTGCCCCATGTCACAGCCACAGAGGCGATTAACAAACTCACTGTGCCCCTTGTCATTGCCACAGAGTCGTTTGGCCATGGAGGCAATTAAGGAACTTGCTGTGCCCCATGTCACAGCCATGGTGGCGATTAACGAACTCACTGTGCCCCATGTCACAGCCACGAAGGTGATTAATGAACTCACTGTGCCCCATGTCACGGCCACGGAAGCGATTAATAAACTCACTGTGCCCCATGTCACGGCCACGGAGGCGATTAACGAACTCACTGTGCCCCATGTCATGGCCACTGAGGCGATTAACGAACTCACTGTGCCACATGTCATGGCCACTGACGTGATTAATGAACTCACTGTGCCCCATGTCACAGCCACAGAGATGATTAACAAACTCACTGTGCCCCATGTCACAGCCACGGAGGTGATTAATGAACTCACTGTGCCCCATGTCACAGCCACGGACGCGATTAACAAACTCACTGTGCCCCATGTCAGAGCCACAGAGGCGATTAAAGAACTCACTGTGCCCCATGTCACAGCCACAGAGGCGATTAACAAACTCACTGTGCCCCTTGTCATTACCACGGAAGCGATTAATGAACTCACTGTGCCCCATGTCACAGCAACGAAGGTGATTAATGAACTCACTGTGCCCCATGTCACGGCCACAGAAGCAATTAACGAACTCACTGTGCCCCATGTCACGGCCACAGAGGTGATTAACGAACTCACTGTGCCCCATGTCACAGCCACGGAGGCGATTAACGAACTCACTGTGCCCCATGTCACAGCAACGAAGGTGATTAATGAACTCACTGTGCCCCATGTCACGGCCACAGAAGCAATTAACGAACTCACTGTGCCCCTTGTCACAGCCACGGAAGCGATTAACGAACTCACTGTGCCCCATGTCACAGCCACGGAAGCGATTAACGAACTCACTGTGCCCCATGTCACGGCCACGGAAGCGATTAATAAACTCACTGTGCCCCATGTCACGGCCACGGAGGCGATTAACAAACTCACTGTGCCCCATGTCATGGCCACTGAGGCGATTAACGAACTCACTGTGCCACATGTCATGGCCACTGACGTGATTAATGAACTCACTGTGCCCCATGTCACAGCCACAGAGGCCATTAACGAACTCACTGTGCCCCATGTCACGGCCACGGAGGAGATTAACGAACTCACTGTGCCCCATGTCATGGCCACTGAGGCGATTAACGAACTCACTGTGCCACATGTCATGGCCACTGACGTGATTAATGAACTCACTGTGCCCCATGTCACAGCCACAGAGATGATTAACAAACTCACTGTGCCCCATGTCACAGCCACGGAGGTGATTAATGAACTCACTGTGCCCCATGTCACAGCCACAGAGATGATTAACAAACTCACTGTGCCCCATGTCACAGCCACGGAGGTGATTAATGAACTCACTGTGCCCCATGTCACAGCCACGGACGCGATTAACAAACTCACTGTGCCCCATGTCAGAGCCACAGAGGCGATTAAAGAACTCGCTGTGCCCCATGTCACAGCCATGGAGGCGATTAACAAACTCACTGTGCCCCATGTCAGAGCCACAGAGGCGATTAAAGAACTCACTGTGCCCCATGTCACAGCCACAGAGATGATTAACAAACTCACTGTGCCCCATGTCACAGCCACGGAGGTGATTAATGAACTCACTGTGCCCCATGTCACAGCCACAGAGATGATTAACAAACTCACTGTGCCCCATGTCACAGCCACGGAGGTGATTAATGAACTCACTGTGCCCCATGTCACAGCCACAGAGATGATTAACAAATTCACTGTGCCCCATGTCACAGCCACGGAGGTGATTAATGAACTCACTGTGCCCCATGTCACAGCCACGGACGCGATTAACAAACTCACTGTGCCCCATGTCAGAGCCACAGAGGCGATTAAAGAACTCGCTGTGCCCCATGTCACAGCCATGGAGGCGATTAACAAACTCACTGTGCCCCATGTCAGAGCCACAGAGGCGATTAAAGAACTCGCTGTGCCCCATGTCACAGCCATGGAGGCGATTAACAAACTCACTGTGCCCCTTGTCAGAGCCACAGAGGCGATTAAAGAACTCACTGTGCCCCATGTCACAGCCACAGAGATGATTAACAAACTCACTGTGCCCCATGTCACAGCCACGGAGGTGATTAATGAACTCACTGTGCCCCATGTCACAGCCACAGAGATGATTAACAAACTCACTGTGCCCCATGTCACAGCCACGGAGGTGATTAATGAACTCACTGTGCCCCATGTCACAGCCACAGAGATGATTAACGAATTCACTGTGCCCCATGTCACAGCCACGGAGGTGATTAATGAACTCACTGTGCCCCATGTCACAGCCACGGACGCGATTAACAAACTCACTGTGCCCCATGTCAGAGCCACAGAGGCGATTAAAGAACTCGCTGTGCCCCATGTCACAGCCATGGAGGCGATTAACAAACTCACTGTGCCCCATGTCAGAGCCACAGAGGCGATTAAAGAACTCACTGTGCCCCATGTCACAGCCACAGAGGCGATTAACAAACTCACTGTGCCCCTTGTCATTGCCACAGAGTCGTTTGGCCATGGAGGCAATTAAGGAACTTGCTGTGCCCCATGTCACAGCCATGGTGGCGATTAACGAACTCACTGTGCCCCATGTCACAGCCACGAAGGTGATTAATGAACTCACTGTGCCCCATGTCACGGCCACGGAAGCGATTAATAAACTCACTGTGCCCCATGTCACGGCCACGGAGGCGATTAACGAACTCACTGTGCCCCATGTCATGGCCACTGAGGCGATTAACGAACTCACTGTGCCACATGTCATGGCCACTGACGTGATTAATGAACTCACTGTGCCCCATGTCACAGCCACAGAGATGATTAACAAACTCACTGTGCCCCATGTCACAGCCACGGAGGTGATTAATGAACTCACTGTGCCCCATGTCACAGCCACGGACGCGATTAACAAACTCACTGTGCCCCATGTCAGAGCCACAGAGGCGATTAAAGAACTCACTGTGCCCCATGTCACAGCCACAGAGATGATTAACAAACTCACTGTGCCCCATGTCACAGCCACGGAGGTGATTAATGAACTCACTGTGCCCCATGTCACAGCCACAGAGATGATTAACAAACTCACTGTGCCCCATGTCACAGCCACGGAGGTGATTAATGAACTCACTGTGCCCCATGTCACAGCCACAGAGATGATTAACAAATTCACTGTGCCCCATGTCACAGCCACGGAGGTGATTAATGAACTCACTGTGCCCCATGTCACAGCCACGGACGCGATTAACAAACTCACTGTGCCCCATGTCAGAGCCACAGAGGCGATTAAAGAACTCGCTGTGCCCCATGTCACAGCCATGGAGGCGATTAACAAACTCACTGTGCCCCATGTCAGAGCCACAGAGGCGATTAAAGAACTCACTGTGCCCCATGTCACAGCCACAGAGGCGATTAACAAACTCACTGTGCCCCTTGTCATTGCCACAGAGTCGTTTGGCCATGGAGGCAATTAAGGAACTTGCTGTGCCCCATGTCACAGCCATGGTGGCGATTAACGAACTCACTGTGCCCCATGTCACAGCCACGAAGGTGATTAATGAACTCACTGTGCCCCATGTCACGGCCACGGAAGCGATTAATAAACTCACTGTGCCCCATGTCACGGCCACGGAGGCGATTAACGAACTCACTGTGCCCCATGTCATGGCCACTGAGGCGATTAACGAACTCACTGTGCCACATGTCATGGCCACTGACGTGATTAATGAACTCACTGTGCCCCATGTCACAGCCACAGAGATGATTAACAAACTCACTGTGCCCCATGTCACAGCCACGGAGGTGATTAATGAACTCACTGTGCCCCATGTCACAGCCACGGACGCGATTAACAAACTCACTGTGCCCCATGTCAGAGCCACAGAGGCGATTAAAGAACTCACTGTGCCCCATGTCACAGCCACAGAGGCGATTAACAAACTCACTGTGCCCCTTGTCATTACCACGGAAGCGATTAATGAACTCACTGTGCCCCATGTCACAGCAACGAAGGTGATTAATGAACTCACTGTGCCCCATGTCACGGCCACAGAAGCAATTAACGAACTCACTGTGCCCCATGTCACGGCCACAGAGGTGATTAACGAACTCACTGTGCCCCATGTCACAGCCACGGAGGCGATTAACGAACTCACTGTGCCCCATGTCACAGCAACGAAGGTGATTAATGAACTCACTGTGCCCCATGTCACGGCCACAGAAGCAATTAACGAACTCACTGTGCCCCTTGTCACAGCCACGGAAGCGATTAACGAACTCACTGTGCCCCATGTCACAGCCACGGAAGCGATTAACGAACTCACTGTGCCCCATGTCACGGCCACGGAAGCGATTAATAAACTCACTGTGCCCCATGTCACGGCCACGGAGGCGATTAACAAACTCACTGTGCCCCATGTCATGGCCACTGAGGCGATTAACGAACTCACTGTGCCACATGTCATGGCCACTGACGTGATTAATGAACTCACTGTGCCCCATGTCACAGCCACAGAGATGATTAACAAACTCACTGTGCCCCATGTCACAGCCACGGAGGTGATTAATGAACTCACTGTGCCCCATGTCACAGCCACGGACGCGATTAACAAACTCACTGTGCCCCATGTCAGAGCCACAGAGGCGATTAAAGAACTTGCTGTGCCCCATGTCACAGCCATGGAGGCGATTAACAAACTCACTGTGCCCCATGTCAGAGCCACAGAGGCGATTAAAGAACTCACTGTGCCCCATGTCACAGCCACAGAGGCGATTAACAAACTCACTGTGCCCCTTGTCATTACCACGGAAGCGATTAATGAACTCACTGTGCCCCATGTCACAGCAACGAAGGTGATTAATGAACTCACTGTGCCCCATGTCACGGCCACAGAAGCAATTAACGAACTCACTGTGCCCCATGTCACGGCCACAGAGGTGATTAACGAACTCACTGTGCCCCATGTCACAGCCACGGAGGCGATTAACGAACTCACTGTGCCCCATGTCACAGCAACGAAGGTGATTAATGAACTCACTGTGCCCCATGTCACGGCCACAGAAGCAATTAACGAACTCACTGTGCCCCTTGTCACAGCCACGGAAGCGATTAACGAACTCACTGTGCCCCATGTCACAGCCACGGAAGCGATTAACGAACTCACTGTGCCCCATGTCACAGCCACGGAGGTGATTAATGAACTCTCTGTGCCCCTTGTCACGGCCACAGAGGTGATGTGTGCCATGTAACAGCCACGGAGGTGATTAACGGACTCACTGTGCCCCATGTCACAGCCACGGAGACGATTAACAAACTCACTGTGCCCCATGTTACGGCCACTGAGGCAATTAATTAACTCAGTGTGCCCCATGTCACAGCCACGGAGGTCCACTGCTCCATGTCACAGCCACGGAGGTGCCCCATGTCACAGCCACTCCATGGTCCACTGCTCCATGGCCACGGAGGCAATCAGCGAACTCTCCATCTCTACTAGATCCACTACACCCACCTGATCCTCCATGGAGTCGCCCACTGCTCCACCCCCCATGGTCTCACTCTCTGCTCCAAGGTCCAGGCCTGCCACTGTCCCACAGTCCATGTCCTCATCCACGGCCCAGGCCCATCTCTGCTTCACAGTCCAGGTCAACCACCATGTTATGATCCAGGTCCAGTTCCCTTTCACGGGCCTGGCCCTCCCCTCTCCCCCTTGTCTGCCTCTGATCCACCACCATCTTGGATTTTTTTGTTAGTTTTGGTGTTGTGTTTGGGCATTGGAAGTGCCCATAGAGGAGGGATATGTCACGTCTGTTTAGGTTTTGTTTTTATTTTCATGTCTTTTATGTCATGTCATGTGATTCCCTGTTCCCCTAACGTGATCTTGTCATTTGGTTTCCTTAGTACATGTGTCTTCTTTTCATTGGTTTTTTAGTTCATGTGTCATCTTCTCATTGGTTCATTGTCTTGTTATCTTGAACTATTTCTTAAACATGTTAACTTTGGCAGCCAAACTAGAAACACTGGTGTCTCATAGACTTAATTTGAAATCGAGCATCGGAGGCAAGGTGGAATCATAGCGAAACTTTGGCATTCACCTGCTGCAGCTGTTAGTAAAGAACCAGGCAGCATTCATCACGCTAACTCATGGCTCAACATCAGTTGAGAGAGAATAACTAGTAAACGACCTCACGAGTGCCACGGCACGCAGATTTCAAGTGCAACATGTGCACACAAAAGTCTTTCAGTGCTGCAGAAATCCCTCCGCTCTGCTGCGAGGGCTCGAGTTTCTAACACAATTTTCAAGGGGGTTTAATGTCTTCCTGTGGAAATCAATATATTCTCTGTGTTAAAATGATTCACGTCCATAATAGAAGCAGAGAGAATGTTGAGCCCCATGCCATGCTTGATGCCACTGCTGAAAGGCCATACTTCAAAGTACTCATCCAAACATGAAACATGGAAGTTAACACTGCTCTGACATGGGCCGGAGGGATGAACCTCATCTGTACAGATCTTCAAGAGATTCCTCATTTAAAGACTTCACCTTGAAATGAAAGTTATATTTCGAGGTTAACTCTTTAAATTTAGGTTAACTCTTATACAGTTACATACTGGCGTGATGAATACGATCCTCAACTGGAATAAATACTTTGAATGTTGCGATCCTATCGGGCTTATGATAGCTACCTGAATCGTAACAAAGCACTGTTTGCCAGAGGAGAACTGGCCCCCCAACTAAGCCTGGTTTCTCCCAAGGTTTTTTTTCTCCATTTTAACACCTATTTGCCACCTGTTTGCCACCTGATGTCACCTGTTGGAGTTTGGGTTCCTTGCCGCTGTCGCCTTTGGCTTGCTTAGTTGGGGACACTTGACATTTGACATTTGATATTCAACAGTGCTTTGCATCTGCCTACATTGAAACCATTTTTTTTTAAAAGCAAAATTAAATACCAGTTATCACTGTAAAGCTGCTTTGACACAATCTGCATTGTAAAAAGCGCTATATAAATAAAGGTGACTTGACTTGACTTTACATACAAAGTCAGTTTTTAGTGACTGTGTTTGTGAAGTACCAAATAAGTGAAAAAAAAAAAAAAAAAAAAAAAAGGAAATTCTTGTTCACTATATTTTGAGTCTCCTGAAGCATTATGATAGATTTATGTGAGGGGAAAAACACACACATTGTGTTTCCATGTTTTATGGGGACTTTCCATAAACATAATGATTTTTAGACTGTATAGACTGTACTTTCAATTCCCTAACCCTAAACCTTTTTAGGTTTTCAAAACATAATTCTGTATGATTTATAACCCGTTTTCCTCATGGGATGTCAAAATTGTCAAATGTCAAAAAGGGGACAAAATTACTGGTATTACTATCACACACACACGCACGTACACAAAAGAGCAAACACAACTACAAGCCAAGTATACTTAGAATACTTAATTATACTTTTAAGTATATCTCGATCAAAAGTATAAGTATTAGGCCAAATATACTTAGACTTTTCTGACAGTATAAGTCAAGTATACTTAAGTGTAATTTTAAGTATATTTCTGAGAAGTACATAAAAAGTAGACTGAAAGTATACTTTCCTATTTTTAGTGTAAAAGAAGTATACTAATAGCATACTTAAACTTCCTCTATCTTTTTTGTTTGTAAATGAAGGCCCTACAAACAGACAGACAGACCAAAGTAGAAGAATGCTTCATTTCCCAGAACTATTTTTCTTGGCTGACCTGGAAGTTCACATCACTCTGGTTCTCCAATTCCCATTGCATTTAGGATTATTGCAGATAATAAGCTCTGTGATCAACAAAAGCTTATGACTCTTACATGTTTTGCTCATCATGATAATGTTCACAAATGAACACAACTTTTATGAATTTCGATGCCTAAATACAATCGGCAGAAGTCAAAAAGCTAAATGTACAGGCTACAAACGAACTACACCACGGTCACATGACTGCAACATCATCATCACTAAGCTTCTGACAACTCTTTCAGTCTTTATTTAAAATCTACAAATTGGAAAGTTAGTAGATGAGTTTTACAAGTTCGGTGTGATGACGTTTAATGTGCCCGTCAAACTCTGTAGGCCCAATTAGCAACTTGTTAGCAACTTCTTTTTCCAAGACAAATGAAAGCTTTGAAAAAAATCACAATGGTGTATGCATTTTATTTTGGAGAGTAAAATGCGAAAATACCTGGAGCTTGTGTTAACCACAGACCTTATTTCAGGCATTTAACCAAAAAGAAAAAGCAATTGACTTCCGGATAATGGAACCAGAAGTTGAAAAAAAAAACTATTTTCTGGGTTTTAGGACTAATTTAATTCATTTCCTGTCATTTCAGTTTAACTTCCTGTGGGATGCAGACAATCCATATTCCAACACATGATTTTAAATGGACCCAATGCTATAACATTTCATATGACATTTAAAAAAAAAAAAAAAAAATCCTGGGGATAAAGAGATAATAATGTGAGAAAAGACAAAATGATGCAATTTCCTGTAACAGAACCATTCATTATACACAAACAACATTCTTTGTTATTATGAATGTGCTTTCATACAGCGGGCCAATTAGCCTGTCGAAAACCCTGGTTCTCTCCTTAATGGTCAGTTCGTGACTCATGGTCGACTTCTAAGTCCATGTCAAAAGAAAGTACCGGGGGTGCGTGAGGACTTTTGGTTGTGTAGGGTTAATATGACCCAAGGGGGAGCTTGAACCCCCTGCATCCACTCCACACACACTGTACCAGCTTAATCCTCCCAAAGCAAACGGATTAAGTATAATTTGCACCACAGCTGTCCGTCTTGGAAGAAACAAGAAATTGTGCTGCACATGTTCAGCTGCAAGAACAAATGTCACAGAGCAAACCAAAAAACAAGATGCCTCCATGAAAAAGCAAGACGAAGAGAAAATCCCCTGCAGAGTGTACAGCCGAGTGTGCGTCCGTCCATCTGAACATGTGTAAGTGGGGGTCATGCTCTTAAATTTGGGGGTGTTCCTGGCGGATGCGAGCGCTCATCGTCCGGCTTGATGCATTAACTGTGAAGGATTACTGTGGAGCGCGAGGGGTCGGAGGGTTGTGGCGTCTGCTGAGTGGGTTCGCGGTTTCGAGCATAGAAGTTGCATCGATCTCCCATGAGACGTATGATTAAACAGCTTTCATAATTATGGCCTTAGTCAAAGACAGCTCATTTCTGTGCCAGAGGTTGAGGCCATCTAATGCATGGCTGCTGGCTCACACATGGCTGAATTATGCATCATGGGAAATCTGCCACCCATTTATGGCCTATAAGCAAGAAAAAGATTTGGACTAATTCATTAATGTGAAGCATATAATTTATATATGAATAATTCAGATAATAGATAAATGGGCCAATCCTTTTTTGTCCTAGCTATTATTTTTTTGGGACATAAAATCGAATATGTCATTGTGAATAAATGTCTTAATGAAGAAAAAATTACATATGTAATTTTATAATGTGGTATGACCAACATGCAAAAAACAAAAAAACAAAAAACAAACAAACAAAAAAATAAATAAAACAGGAAATGATGTAATTTAAAGGACACCTCATTACTGTGTGTCAAGGTCAATAAGACTCTTAAAATATTGTAATATTAATATAATATTAATATAATTAATATCAAGTTTAGGCTGTAAAATGTCATGTGCTGCGACACTTTAAAATGTAACAATGTTTATGAATTAATAATGATATGTATATATATATGTTAATAAATACTTTTTATGTTTAAAAATATATTTTAAAAATTATTTGAAAATGTTTCAAACATTTCTTTTTTTTTTTTGCTTTTGTTTTATTCTTTATTGTTTTTTTCTTTTGTTTTGTTTTTTGCTTTGCTTTGTTTTATTATTTTTTTTTGCTTTTGTTTTGTTTTTGTTTGTTTGTTTGTTTGTTTTTTTGCTTGGTTTTGTTTTGTTTTTTTTTTTTTGCTTTGTTTTGTTTTGTTTCATGTTTTGCTTTTGTTTGTATTCTTTTGTATTCTTTCTTTTTTTTTTTTTGTATTGGCAACACATTTCCTTTGAAAATCTTCAAACTTAATTTTTCAATTTACCTTTCACTCAAATTGTTATCCTGATAATATAATTTATAACGAAAAAAAAAAAAAAATCATATTGAATTTGAAAAATGCAAAATACAGTACTGTATAGGATAACTTTCCATAGTGGTCCCAAACCTTAGGACCCCACTGTATGTTTCCTTTGTTCTTGCTCTTTACCCGTCGGGCAGCTGCAGCAGGAGTGCGGTCATTGCCCAGATCTGCTGCAGGGTTCATTCCCTCTTTAGTGCGGCTCTAATACTGAATTTATCTGCCTGGCGTGAGCACAGAGCACTAGAAAGCAAGAGGCTTGCACACCGTGAAGATCTAGACCCTCTGAAATTTTATGGCAGGCAAAAAGCATGGAGACGAAGGTATGGCGCTCGGCCCTGGGCCAAATCCAGGCAGCGTTACTTTACCACTGACTATGAGAGAGTGTCTGATCATTTGGGCATAAATTCAGCATTGAAAACTGTAGACTCTATATTGTAACTTACTAGATATACTAGACACACATCAGACGGGAAGATTACATTGCCTGCCTATGGCATTTCCCCATGAATGCCAGGAATGGCTTTGGTCTCAGTGGGCATTATCAGCTTCTGAGACAGACATGCTAGTCAACAACATCATGCCATCCACAGGCATGTGTCTAGAGAGTAGATGATCTTTGACCTTTCGTGCATATGCTTGATATAGCACAGGCCTTTTAAAATATAAAACATTTGGGTGGTTGTAAAGTGCGTGAATCATTACACTAATTGTTTTTACAGGACTAAATTTCCTTAAAAAAAACAACAACTACATTTTCTTTTGTGATTTCATTAGCAATTGAAGCAATTTTATTTACATTTTCATATGTTTGCGTTGACATTGACAGATAATTTTCATATTGACAGCATCTAAATCTATTAAATATATTCAATATCATCACTTTTAACGCATTTACATAATTCTTTCAAATTGTAATTTCAGAATATTACTGTTTTTATGTTTTTTTTTTTTTTTTTTTATCAAATAAATGCACCTTTGGTGAGCAGAAGAGACTTCTTTCAAAAACATTTTAAAAAACTTTCTTACCCCAAACATTTATCAGTTGTATATATTATATGGCTGGAGTCTTAAGTACGATATAAAGAGTTCTAGATGTCGAAATTAATGTTAGACTATCAAAAAACATCCTAATTCAGTGAAGCACTTAAAATAAATGACTTAAATGATTCAGTCCCTATTTGAGGAGTCATTCAAAACAAAACGCCCCCTTGTGGAAAGTTCTTTAACTTTGACTCTGTAGGATTAAAGTTGCAAGGGCATTTAATTCATTATTGAATAATGTTTAAGTGTGTTTATTCCATATAAATGTTTGTTTTGATTCGCTCTTAACATTTCCCTGCAGATGTTAATTTAAAATGTTATTTCTAACATTGCAGAATTAGTGAATGCAATCTAAGGGAACTGAGATATTACCATGACACAACTTGATCTGTGAATTTCTGAAGTGATCACCTTTTAATATCATACTGACACAAGATATAAAAAGTGACATACAGAGGGGGAATGAGAGGAAGCGAGTGACGGGGGTGGGGGGTCACTTACTTGGCTCTGATTGGCTAGTGTCCCACTGACGTTGAGGACAAGAATAGAGTCATAAAGCCATCCATCAAACAAGCAGGCAAAAGGTAAATGTCTTGTAGTAGTGTTAGTTTCCTGGTAAATGATGTAGAACACACACAGAGGGACACAATGTGACGTATCCTTAAAAACTGTATTAAAATATAATTAAATAAAATATATTTAGGATTGTCATTAAAGGATTAGTTCACTTTCAATTGAAAATTGAAATAAAGGCCTTCTGAAGTGAAGCAATGCGTTTGTGTAAAAACAAAATCCATATTTAACAAATTATAAACTAAAATATCTGGCTTCGCCAGACCAGACGCTAGACCACCTTCCGTATTCAACTTACGAAGAAATTGTAACTCAATTGGAAACTATGGAAACAAACAAGGAACAAGAACTTAAGTAACAGGAACAGGGAGAACAAAACCATACAGAACATGACCGTTACAAATTTTTTTCGGTATGTTTACATGACAACGATATATTAAAAAGTTTTTCCTTGGCATTTCCCTGTGTACAGACAACAACGTTGTCAAAACGATCCCCAAAAGGATCCGCAAAAATAACTAAAAATGCTGTATTCTGCTGTCAGGTCAGTAGTTGGCAATGTCACAGTCACATAAGAAACATTATGCGCCTATAGACTGAACACGTAATATATGTGCATGACGGCACCATTTTCACAAGAGGCGATAATGGTATCATTTTCAAAACTTGCCTCTTGATGGAAATAAATGTGATGATATTTCCATCAAGAGCAGCATCAATTTTTGGTAAAGATCTTGTATTGACAATAAAAGAGTCAAGCACTCTAAAGGCCCCGATATACTCACGCTGAAGTTCTTTTTCGTTCTTTGTTTATGGGGTAAAACGAAGTTTGAAATACAATATACTGTTATCGAACATCTGACGCCACCCACACTGCTGAGACTGACGTTTAGATGAATATGTAAATATGTGCTGCACGCTTTCCTCTCAGTAACAAAATAAACACAAAAAAAGGAGAAAACAGCAAGCATTTTCTATAGAAAGCATAAGAAAAGCATCTGATCATAACAACATGGGCATGTTAGCACGAAATTAGCACTCCAGTAAAGTCACGTCACATTTATTTATATAGCATTTTATTCAATAGATTGCTTAAAAGCATGCCTCATTTCATCAGAAACAACTTCATTTTCTAGCGGCTATCCAGTGTGTTCATGTTTTCACCCGCGTAGATCTTACCTCAACGAACTCAACAGAGTAAATGATTCAGAGAAGAGATCCGCATGTAAGTAGGCGGAGCCTCAGTGCACACCTCCTATCATGTTATCGTCACGGACCAATGGTAGTATGAAGGTGTTTTGCAGCTCAAGACTATAAACTTTTCCTGAGAGTTCGCTTTGGCACGCCATTTCGCACAAAATGAACTTCGTTTTAGCCTGATTTTGTTTGAAATGACGTCACATCAGTTCGTTCTTCGATTTCGTTTGAAGTATATTGGGGCCTTAAGTCTACTCCAGAACATCCCAAAGACTTGAATGACACTCAATGAATTTAAAGTTTGGACTCAGAGGTGCCAATTCATGTGTGAAAATGATTCTTCATGCTCTCTCCCAACGATTCTTTCACAATTTGAGCCTGATGAATCTTGGCTTTGTCATCCTGGAATTTGGCCATGATACTGTACGTCTTACTACATGGTTGTTTAAGAAAAATAAGGCTATATACTCCATCAATTAGGGTTAGAAAAGAACTGTTGCCAAACATATAACATAATAATCACAGCATTAATGATCCAATCATAGACTCTTAAGCATTTGCCTATTTAAATCAAAACAGCCACTTTTTTTTTGTTTTTTTTTATACACCGGGCAGTGTATATTAGGGCTGTTATGTTGAATATTCACAGTGAGCTAAATCTGATGTTGATTTTAGGAGAAGAAGGAGGGGAAAAGTCTGTGTGGTGTGAGAAAGCTACTCAAATTTAATAAGTCTAATCCTGTCTAAGTCACAGACACAGAGTGCATGGCTGTTGCTTTTCTTTCAGCTTAAAGAGTCTGAGCTGAATGTCCTTCAAAGACACCTCTACATTTCCTCCCAGCCCTACCACACATGAATTAAAGCAAAACAAAGCAGTGCTCACGTTCATATTCTATTCATAAAGAATAACAAACCAATTAACATTGATGATCAACTATAAATATCAAGCAATTGCTGGCCCCAGATGCACAGGATTATCTGCTTTAAAGTCATTACGTTCACATCCTTTGCTTAATCTCTCAATTCCCTTCTCTGTGCCTTTGTAATTCCAGCCCAGGATCACTTTTCCATGTTAGACGGCCTGTTTGCCAACAGGATTTATTGATGCTTTTGTTTCGGAGGCTGAAAACAAAGGGCCTCACGATAAGATAAAAAGCAAAGCGTGATTTATTCGATTAAATGCTCCAGACAATGATATCGAGAGATGCTAGCACAGAGAAGGTGGAACGGAGAACTTCGGAGGAGGTTCAAACCTCTGTTTCTACGCACACTTTGAAGTGGGAACGCTGTGTGATCTGAACTCCAACTGCTTTGGAAGAGCAGAAAATCCCCAGACTTTTCAGAATGTGTGAAACTCGAGCGCTAGTGCAAGGATTAGTGTCTTAGTGTGTTTTAATAGAGTTTTTATATCGATTAGATTTGCGTTCATTCAATACCGGTGAATCTACCAACTGCTTGGAACAAGTGGGATGGGTGGGATGGGCATCTGGTCCATCTGTCCTTTCGGTGCGTAAAAGACTGTGAGCTGTCAAATGCTACACTAGTCCTATTAGTAGAGCTGCGAAATACACACTGAACTATTAAAATGCGTGAAAAAATAGGTGCTAAACTTAAATGAGTGCTTGATCATCAAAAACATTCTTTCAAAAACTGACTTTGAATCGTTTTGGTGAGCTACTACACTCTTTCTCCCACATGCTAACAAGCTAAATAATGGAGTGTGAATGTGTTGAAACTTGACAATGGTGAGTTAATGTGACATGCTACTAGATTTGAAGACTGAGACTTTTGAGAAACATGTCAAGGTAGTTAGAACCATAACATGTTTAGCTGAATTTTAAAAGACTGTTTTTAGCTACACTACTTTAACTTTTTACGTTGGTAACTTTACTTTAAACCAACATGATTAGGCCTAATGTAAATTAGTGAACTTTGAAGAAAAATAAAGGTATGTTAGGACTCACTAATGTAGTTGAGTTCAACTGGAAAACAGACAAAATAAAACAAATCAGAATTTGGACAAAACTATTTCTGGAAATACCTGCATTGGTTTCAAAAAGTGTCATTCGGTCATGCAAATTTCACAGAATTTAACTTTGAATCTTGCATAGTATGTCACTGAATGATACCCCAAACTTAAGAGTGCAATATAATATAATATAATTATTCCATTTTGAAATCTCAAATAGGGTGAGAGCATTAGCCTATACTTAAAGAAAATGTACAAAAATATCAAAAATTACTAAAAATTACCAAAAAAGATTTACGAATTATATAATAATTACAACAATAAATATATTAACTTGACTTAAAAACATATAACAATAACCTACATCATTTAAGTATTTTGCTATTAAAAAAAAATCTTAAATGTTCTTCTGATCAAATCAGTGAATCATTTTTTTAATCCGTTTACACAAACCATCCAAATGAGAGACCTAGAATTAGTGTTGTAGTCAAGACCACCTAGTCAAAACCAAGACCAGAGTGTGCTGAGACCAAGACAAGACTAAGACTTTGAGGGGATGGGACCAAGACAAGACCAAGACCAAGGCAGAGCGAGACTGAGTCAAGACCAACACTTTGAGGGGTTGAGACCAAGACAAGACCAAGATCAAGACTTTGAAGGGTTGAGACCGAGTAAAGACCAAGACTTTGAAGGGTTGAGACCAAGACAAGACCAAGGCAGAGCGAGACTGAGTCAAGACCAAGACTTTGTGGGGTTGAGACCAAGACAAGACCAAGACCAAGGCGTTGAAGGGTTGAGACCGAGTAAAGATGAAGACTTTGAAGGGTTGAGACCAAGACAAGACCAAGGCAGAGCGAGACCAAGTCAAGACCAAGACTTCATGGGGTTGAGACCAAGACAAGACCAAGAGAGATTGAGACCAAGTCAAAACCAAGATTTTGAGGGGTTGAGACCAAGACAAGACCAAGGCAAGGCAAGACTGAATCAAGACCAAGACTTTGAGGGATTGAGACCAAGACAAGACCAATGCAGGGTCAGACCAAGTCAAGACCAAGACTTTGAAAGGTTGAGACCGAGTAAAGACCAAGACTTTGAAAGGTTGAGACCAAGACAAGACCAAGGCAGAGCGAGACCAAGTCAAGACCAAGATTTTGTGGGGTTGAGACCAAGACTTTGTGGGATTGAGACCAAGACAAGACAAAAACCAAGTCTTGGTCAGACCGAGTTAAGACCAAGACTTCGAGGGGTTGAGACCAAAACAAGACCAAGACAGAGCGAGACTGAGTCAGGACCAGACCAGCACTCCTTTAAATTCATTTGAAAGATCCACATTTACTGCCTGAGAATATCTTGAATTTTTGGGGCATTTGTAATCATTTTGGTGATTTTTTTTGACACAATTCCCTGTTAAATTCTGACCTGGCACACTAGTAACAAAAGAAACCAAATTAGAAACAAGTTATTGATTGCATTTGAAGCAGGAAGTTTTACATCCAATCACATTAATCATGTTAACAAATAAATCAGACATGGCACCGGCAATTTAGTGTTCCCTGCAATTGTGGCCTTGAAATAAAGTCCTCTTAGTCTGAGACCGAGACAAGACTGAGTACAAATTTGGTTGAGACCGAGACAAGACCAAGACCTTCAGAAAATGATTTTGAGACCATTCTCAAGAACAAGACTGGTCTCGAGTACTACAAAACTACCAAGAACAGTTTATGATACCATGTTTGATTATTTTCATCAGTTTTCTCAGCTATAAAGCTGCAGACACAATACAAAGAAACATTAAAATATCCATGTATTTTATTTGAAATTAAGATTTTATTTATACATTTGTTCTTCTATCGCTTCTTTATTCCTATCTTTTCTTCAAATTGCTGGTCAGTTCAATGTCCTCATCCATCCTATAAACACCCATTTGAGATTCTTCTAAACCGTGAGATGGGCTGAAACGGGAGGTCTGTTGATAAACCAGCACAGTCCTGTCCGTTAATTAACGTGGTCTCTTGAACCCACTCACTGCTTACAAGCGGTATGCAAACATCTCCATGGCCGGCTCTGATTTCAAAGTCAAGTCCAGAGGACCAGCTGTAGACCATGGGACAATTTCATCAGCTTTTTGAAACAAAAGCTGGGGTAGGCCTGTTTGAGCAGCATTGGGCAAAAGAGATGGAGAGAGAAAGAGAGAGCGAGCGAAAAGGGGAAAAAACAACAGCGATGTCTGAGACGTTGCAGATGTCGAGTTGAATCCGCTAGTGGCTGTTGACAGTTTTTTGAGGAAAGACAGCTTGAGAGGTTCAGTGTGTAGTGGCTGGAGTATGTGTGGTTGTAGGCACACGTGTATTTGTTCGTATATACTCACATGCACATGCGTGCACTCAACACTTGCATGCTACTAATGCAATGATTTGCAGCTCAACATGCAGCACGCAACTACAAATGCTGTGACACAATGAAAGATGTTCCCTTGAATCAAAACCTTTCCTTGTTTTTTTTTTTCTCTTCATCTTAACACCTTCATTCCACATCAAGAGCTAATAAGAGGCAACATTCCTGCCCAATCCTTTAATCCCGTTTCCTGATCAAAACAGTGTTGTTGATAGTTTTGCTTAAGCTAAATACAACTGCAATTACCCCTAGCTTTACACCATTGTAACTGAGAGGTGACAATTTCACAAATTTCAGGCCAGTTGTAACATAAATAGGTCTGGTAATTATATTTCTTTGAGGTTTCGAATCATTAAATGTAACATGCAATGCATACTTTGTATTATACACTGTTGCCTATACATTTTATAGAAAATACACATTTTTCAGTTGTGCTGCTTAACATTTTTGTGGAAACTATGATACATTTTTTTAAGATTCTTTGATGAATAGATAGTTTAGAAAACAGCATTTATTTGAAATATAAATTCTTTGTAGCCTTAAATGTCTTAAGGCGAGACACTACAGGTGAATAGGGATTTTTTTTTAAATTAGAAGATATCACTGTGAAACTTCTCCAGTTTATTACTGGCATAAACATAAGAAAAAAATGTATTACAAGTTTTGTGTAAATTTATGTTTTAATATGCAAATGAGGCCTTATATACTTAAATATACGCTCATTTGCATACATTTCCAAAAACAAAATCTGGAAATTGAAAAGGTCCAGGTTTAAAATTCTTGGTTCTATTTGTTGACATATTAGATGAAAGGGCTTTTACAGAGGGGATTCTGGATATCTTATTTTGTGCTTTAGTAAATTAGAAAATACTGACAATAGCCTTAAAAAAATCTATTTTCGCCATGTTTTTTTTTAGTAAAAGGACCTATAACTCAGGATAGGAATGATTTATCAACAAATCCCTCTGTAAAAGCCTTCAGAATATAGATAGGAATAAAACTGTAAAGTTTGGTGTATATAAGTTCTGCTGAAGTGGAGATTTCTGACTCAGAACAGGAGAAAAAACTAATTTTGAGAAAACGGCCTTTAAAGATATTTACTGTAATTGAAATCTATAGACGCAAATAGATAAAGTGCTATAAGATATACACTTAAAAATGTATTTTGCATGTTTTCTTTCCACCAGTCTGAAAAAACACTTTATGAAAAGCCAAAAAGTGCAAAATCTCAAAATTGACAAGCGCCTGAAAAAACAGTGTTTTTGCCTGTAATGTCTCCCCTTAATCAATTTAACACATCCTTGTATAATTTTATATTTTAAAATTTTAAAAAAATGTCTGTCAGTCTGACCAAATAAAACACCAAGAAAGAGTTGTTATGAACTACTAACTCTGATATTGTGGTTGATATCACTTCCGGTTCATTCCTCACATTCGAAACGGATGATCAAATGGGAAATTTTATTCCGCACATCTGTAGGCTACTTTGTTGAATACTTTGGCAAATGTAGTAGGTCATTGAATGCTTACAGGATGTTACATAATGTGCAAAATATACACACTTAATAAGAGTTGTATGCTTTTCCAAACATAGAAATTTGTTCTTATATGGATATTTTAGCTCAAACTCACATCCAAGGGTCATTTTATTGGTGCAAACAGCTAGTCCACGACTCCAACAGCCATATCTTATATTGTTTTCCAAAAAAAAAAAAAAAAAAACCTCCCATGGTGCACAGCATTTGCATCTTAAACAGGATGTGTGTTGTGTTTTTAAATGTACAAACCTAAAAGTGCAGTAATAATGAGTTTAAAGGAAACAAATTCAGCTATATGCTAATGCTTACATGAACCATTAGCATGAAGGTCTGCTGTCTCAAGATTTCATGATGTGATAATACGATACAGTATGTCTCAAAACTCCCATTATCTTTTGCTACACACTCAGAAGAATGTACTTTCATACTACCATCAAAGCACATACTGTAGTGCATAGTATAAGTATGCAAATTTGGACATAAAGGTGCAGTCACGTTAGCAAAATTTCTATTGAAGTTACAGAGCAAAACTGTCTATTCTCAATAGTGTAGCGATGTATGAAGCACAACTCGTACAGAAACCAAACAAAGCAGCTTTCTGCTGGTTAACGCTGTAAATGCTCGGCCATTTTTGAGAAATCTTGCGTCTTAATGTGAAATTCTAGATGGTGTGGATTTCTATTTAAATTAATGGATTGAAAATTTGCAACAACTATAAATGCAATAGCACCTTAAAGGGTTAGTTCACCAAAAAATAAAAATTCTGTCATTAATTACTCACCCTCATGTCGTTCCACATTCCTGTAAGACCTTTGTTCATCTTCAGAACACAAATTAAGATATTTTTGAACAAATCCAATGGCTCAGTGAGACATTGCCAGCAAGTTAATTTACACTTTCAAAGCCCAGAAAGGTACTAAAGACGTATTTAAAACAGTTCATGTGACTACAGTGGTTCAACCTTAATGTTACGAAGCGATGAAAATACTTTTTGTGCGCCAAAAAACAAAAACAAAATAACAACTTTATTCAACAATATCTAGTGATGGGCAATTTCAAAATGCTGCTTCATGAAGCTTCGAAGCTTTATGAATCTTTTGTTTCGAATTAGTGGTTCGGAGCATGTATCAAACTGCCAAAGTCATGTGATTTCAGTAAATGAGGCTTCGTTAAGTGTTTTGAAATTTTAATGGCAGTTTGATACATGCTCCGAACTGATTCCACTCCACTGATTCGAAATAAAAGATTCGTAAAGCTTCGAAGCTTCATTAAGCAGTGTTTTGAAATTGCCCATCACTAGATATTGTTGAATAAAGTCGTTATTTTGTTTTTTTGGTGCACAAAAAGTATTCTCGTCACTTTATAACATTAAGGTTGAACCACTATAGTCACATGAACTGTTTTAAATACTTCTTTAGTACCTTTCTGGGCGTTTGAAAGTGTAAATTAACTTGCTGTCTATGCAGGCCTCACTGAGCCATCGGATTTTATCAAAAATATCTTAATTTGTGTTCTAAAGATGAATGAAGGTCTTACGGGTGTGGAACAACATGAGGGTGAGTAATTAAAGACAGCATTTTCATTTTTGGGTGAATTAACCCTTTAAGTCTTCTTTGTCAGCCGCCAGTTAAAAAGGTTGTATATAATAACAATACAAACGATCAAACAATTTTCATTTGATCAGTCATAAAATCCTCAGATATTTTGGATCTGACTTCGTCTATTTAGAGCAAAAATCTGAATCGTAGTAACACAAGCTGTCAGAATATTGCCGTAAATACATCTATGACACCGGCCTTCACGCAACAAGAACAAGTATCAGCTTACAAGCTAGAGCGTCTATATTGGGAACACACACACATACACACAGGCTATTTTCATGTCCCCACGACTTCACACACCTTTTTATGAGAGGATGGTTAATCCTTGAGTGTTTGTCGCTGGAGGAACAGAATGTTAGTATGGCTGACTCAGAGGCCAAACACAGAATGATGATCAATGATTTCTATCTAGTCTATTTTGTTCCATTATCAATTATTTTGGCCATTTTTTCCATCCTTACTGAAAATTAAACAAATTAAAAGTACTAAGATACTACACTACATGAGTTTAGTAATGGCTGCTTTCCGTAAGCTGCCAAAATCCTGTTTTCCTCTCATGTAGTAGTCATGACTATCCTCATACTTCAGGCATAGAGTCATAACTAATGAAAGTGTGGATTACCTCACTCGATTTTGCATGGTGAGTGGGGCAGTTCACTCGACGGAGACATTCTTTCCAGTTTAGTCCTCAGAAGATATTGAGCCCACCATCAAATGGAACATCTATGTCTCAACCTACTATTACTATTATTCGCTTCATATCGGCTTATGCTGTTTGTCAAACCCTTATTCAGGGATATGGTGTATTTACATACCTTAGCTCTGTGTAATGATAGCATGTTAGAAATGCTGCGTAATTCACTATAAGCATTACTATTAGTAATATTGTTAGAATTGGTAATAGTCTTGAAATTGCTAATACTACCAATTTTAAAGTTGTCATGAAATGGAAGTAGCAATAGTTTTCTTTCTTTCCACATTTGGTTGAATATTGACAAAATTATCAACAAATAATACTTTTTTCACTCAAAAATGCATGCATAAGCTCAGATCAATGAGGCCTATGATCAATCAGTTCAAAACCTGTCCTATTTGAAAGAAAACAAATATTAAATCCAATATTTGGTGATAATATAGCATAACTAGCGATTTACAAGCAATTTTTAAAAGGCCGGCCATTTTTGACCGGGAACAGAAAAGGTGTTACAGGGTTTTCAACATCGCATAAGGGTTAAGCTTAAAGTCACCATGAAATCAAAGTGGACATTTTTTGTTTTTATGGAATATTGCCGTAGTTATTATAAATTATTTATCGATGCACATCATTCTTTTTTTTTTTCACTGTCACTCACATAAGATCCACCAATAGCAAACCACAACCATCCAATCAATTCCCTGTGGACAAAATCAAGTCCCGCCATACATTTTTTCTTGTTCAAGAAGATATTTCACACAGATATACATCACAATAATGAAGAAAAAATGCACTGTTTATCACACTAGTGTGCTTTAATGTTTAACCAGGAAGTTTGTTTTGAAATGCTTTTATCTTGTACAAAATGGCACAAAGTCACACTTTTAGTATTTCTGGTCAAAAATGACCGGCCTACAAAAAATAGCTTATAAATCTCTCCTTATGCTTTTATATTATCACTAAATATTGGATTCAATCTTTTTGTCAGCTTGTTTTCTTTCAATTAGGACATTTTTTTTTATTTATTTTTGAAACTGATTGATCGTAGCCCTCGTCCGGTCATAATATAGTGTAATGAGAGATTTATAAGCAATTTTTTGTAGGCCGGTACACCACAAGTGTAACAAGGTGGAGAAAAAAATCACAAAAACTTACAAAAATTCTCAAAAAAATTTGGGGGAGTAGTTATTCCCTGGGTGAGTAAAGTCAGTAAGTTTTAGTCCAATGCGATAATGTTAACTACCATTTTCGGGGGAAAAGGAAATCCTCTCCAGGTCAAAATGACCCGAACACAACCTGAGGGTTAAAACAAATAACACATATAGCTGATATTTTTTCATGTACCTCTAACGGGCAACATAATGTAACAAACTCTCAAAAGTAAACATTGCTCTAGAAACACAAAAATGTCAGTCTGTGACAATTTTAGCTTTTTGCTTATGAGCATTTAATAAGTCCCTGCTTATCTTCTGTTTTAGTTATCTTTCGATGTTGTCGACATTAGTCAGTAAAAAACATATTTACTATTGAATCAGAAAAGCTGTGGTCGGACATAGTAATAGGCTCATCCCTTTTTAAAATGGCCAGTGGTATCTAAAGCAACTGTAAGTTTTATTTACCTAGAAATATCAGATTTAATTTCATTCTGATGGTACACTGACTTCTTATAAGGCAATTGGCTTCTGTTTTTTTTTTTTTTTTTTTTCTTCCCCGCTCATCTGTTCTTGTAGTGTGTAACTTTGGTGAGCAGGATACAAATTTCCATGAAAAGGATGGATTGCTTTATGGCAGTATGTCACACCAACATAGCTTTAGCAAAGGAGTATTATCATCTGATTACAGTATGGTACTTTATGAACTACGACAACATAGGCTATAAATGAAGATGACTTGACTTGACTATAACCTTCAAGAGAAAATTCTCCAAACCTCCAAAGTTTTGTCAAACCTTTTTATAACCTTCTCTGTTCTGCGTAACACAAAATGAGATATTTTGAAAAGTTTTTTTGTCCGCATGTACTTCATTGTATGGACAAAAAGACAATTTTGACAAAATAACATCTTTTATGTTTCTTTAGAAGAAGTCATAAAGGTTGAAAGGCCATGTGAGTTAGTAAAAACGACAAATATTTTGCTTTTGGGTGAACTATCCCACATTAGTGTCGACTTATTACAGTGCTCAGCGTAAATGAGTAGACCCCTTTTGAAAAGTAACATTTTAAACAATATCTCAATGAACACAAAAACAATTTCCAAAATGTTGACAAGACTAAGTTTTATATAACATCTGTTTAACTTATAACATGAAAGTAAGGTTAATAATATAACTTAGAGAACAACATTTTCAGTTTTACTCAAATTAGGGTGATGCAAAAATGAGTACACCCCACTGAAAGTCTCTGGAGCAAAGCTAAATTTTAGACTACAAATGTCTAATTTAACAAGAATTCGACCACTAATTATTCATTACACAGGTGTCCAGCAGACAGTTGACTATAATAGTGTGTTAAAGCCCCTTCCCATTTCATGCTGTCAGCAATGGCACCACATGGAAGAGAAATGTCACAAGACCTGAGAAAGAAAATAATTTCTTTACACCAGAAAGGTGAAGGCTACAAGAAGATCAGCAAAGCTTTACTTATCAGTCAGAATGCTGTAGCCAAAGTGGTACTGCAACCATCTCACAGAGACGTCCAGGTCGTCCACGGAAGTTAACACCTCAACAGGAACGTCTTCTGATGAGAAGGGATGAAAATTGGCATGCAAGTTCACTGCAGTTACTTTCCACGAAAGAAGCCTCTCCTAAAGCCCAGGCACAAAAAAAGCCCACCTAGAGTTTGCCAGGGCCCATGCTGACAAAGATGAAGACTAGAGGGACTCTATACTCTGGAGTGATGAGACCAAGATAAATGTTTTTGGAACTGATGGCTTCAAAACTGTATGGCATCGCAAAGGTGAGGAATACAAAGAAAAATGCATGGTGCCTACAGTGAAACATGGTGGTGGCAGTGTCCTTATGTGGGGCTGCACACTCAAAAAAATTATACTTCAAACTAACTCAAGTAAATTATGGACAGTGGTTCAACACAACCAATTTAGTTTTTATCAACATTAAAGGTTTATTTTTAATCTATGCAATATCCTTGTGTTGTGACAACACAGCTGACTAAGGAACAATCTATGTAAAATAGTTATGTCCAACCAACTCAATTCAATCATGGACAGTGGATCCACATGACTGAAACAAGTAAAACCCAATAGAATCAACCATGTTAAACAAACTAGAATCAATTGTGTTCATTTAACTTGAATGAATGCTTTTAGTTTTCATATTAATTTAATTATACAAATAATCCTACAATTTATGCTTTTTGTTTAGTCTTGTGATTTACATAACTTTTGTGATGTTCTGTGTTAGCAGTCTAGAAGTGATACTGGTTTTATCCAGGGCAGCATTTCCCAAAAGCATCGTAAGCCTAAGTTGATCGTAGCTCCAATGGAGTTACAATCAACTTAGACTTACGATGCTTTTGGGAAACGCAGCCCAGAGCACTACCATAGTGAACACTTTGTTATTAAAGTAATTTGATTTTTTGTTAGCAGGTCCTCAACCCAAGCACAAGCTCAACACTTCACCACAATGGTAACCCCAAAACTATTGACATAACAGGAACTTTTAAATACCAAAATAATAGAAAGTAAACATTAAAAAGTCTCTCCATTTTCTCATCTTGCTAAAAACTGCTTAAATAACACTTTATTTCAACATTTACTCTCCCAGATCAGCCCCTTTGCAATGCATGATGGGAAGTGAAAGTCCTGTTTGAGTTTATTTGATTGAAACTGTTATTTTAATATGAAAACATGAAGTTAAGTCAAAAAGTAATCGTTTCAAGTCAATTTAACATGAAGCAATTAAATTTGAACCAAAAACCTAATACAATGGTGTTGAATCAAAATAAGTTGTTTAAATAATGGGAACAGCATCAAAAAAACATTTTTATGAGTGCATGAGTGCTGCTGGTGTTGGGGAGCTGCATTTCATTGATGGTATCATGAATTCACAGATGTACTGCTCTATACTGAAAGAGAAGATGCTACCATCACTCCGTGCCCTTGGTCGTCGTGCACTTTTCCAACATGACAATGATCCTAAACACACATCTAAGGCCACTGTTGGATTTCTGAAGAAGAAAGGGTGTAAGTGATTCATTGGCTCCTGATCTGAACCCAATCAAACACCTATGGGGAATTCTGAAGAGACAAGTTGAGCATCACTCTCCATCCAGCATCCAGTCTCTAAAAGAGGTCATTCTTGAAGAATGGAAAAAGATAGATGTTGCCAACTTGTTCATTCCATGCCTAGAAGACTTGGTGCTGTCATTAAAAATCATGGAGGCCATACAAAGTACTAGATGTAGTAGTTTTTTGTTGTGGGGTGTACTCATTTTTGCATCACCCTAATTTGAGTAAAACTGAAAAATGTGAAATCTAAGTTATATTATTAACCTTACTTTCATGTTATAAGTTAAACAGATGTTATATTAAACTTAGTCTTGTCAACATTTTGGAAATTGTTTTTGTGTTCATTGAGATATTGTTTAAAATGTTACTTTTCAAAGGGGGTGTACTCATTTATGCTGAGCACTGTAACTTTTGTTATATTGTCTTATGTATATTTGTTTGCTTAATATTCACATGCATGTTTCATAATGTATTTGAAATGACTTCCCATATTGCTTTTCTACCTTCCAAATTCTATGTGATTCAAGCATGATAACATCTGAAAATAACCAAAACTTTCTTGAGACCTAAGTTAAAACATTCAAAAACCATCAGTTTGGCAGTGCATACAAAATCATCACTACAGCTTTGTTTCGTTTGAGAAAATGGGCTGATCAGTGACAAAGTAATTGCGTCCCGTGAGTGATGCAATCAGTGACAGATAAAACCGCACCCAGTGGCCTTAGACTGTTATTACTATACTATTACATGTTATTACATATTAATTACTGTATATCATAATTCAAACCAGTGAGAAAAACAATGAAATGGGCTGAACGAGTGAAAAGAGAGGTAAGAGGTCAGGAGCAGAGACTGTAGCAGATAATTGTGCTGGTGGGCTCACGCAGAGAACTGTCTGTTTAGACCAGCGATTATTTATGAAAGCCATCCGGCCCCTGGGCCACAGTTGCCACCGGGTTGAGGGGGATAAAAAGTTGGTCATCAGGTCAAGGGCCAAGGGGAGCATGCAGAGAACAGGTGGGGTGTTCAGAGGCTTCTGGAACTGACTCAGGACGACCCACACCTGCCCTGACTGTCAATCAACAGAAGCCGAAGGAAAAGAGACACTGAAGTACTACTGTACTCGTACATGGTGTCTTCTAGAGTTTAGAAACTTCTCTGGATTTTCCCCTTTTGCTGGTAAGTCTGACAGACTGAGTCATTGATGAGCTGGAGTGAAAATGGATCCTCCTTAAATATTTTTACAGTCGACATGGCCTTGTCTTGTTATCTAAGAGAAGTATATCTAATGGGTAACCTCCAGAGATTTAATATGAAGAAAAACTAGTGTAATATTGAAATAGTATGTGAAAAATTTGTTTCCAAAACTTCTGCCTTTCAGTCTCTTCTTTGAGGAAAAATGTAGTGGTTAGAGAATATAACTCTGGAATTTTGACAAAAATGTTAAGTACTAATAATAAATCTACTAAAACAACTGAACTCTCAGAGAAATTAATCTTTTTGTGAAAATTATTTAAAAAATACTGGGGGGAAAAAATTACAACACTCCAGTAGGCAAAGGTGACCTAAAATAGGCTAGTTTCCCATTTAGAAATTATTATTGCAACAGAATAAGATATAAAAGCCCAAAAAGTGAGGAATCAAGAAACCAGTGACGTCAAAAAACATCCATGAAAAAAAAATTGTTCAAGTGCCATATTCATGCAAGACTTTGTAAAGCATATCTTTTAAAAACACTTTCAGAACAAATCCCTGACGGTTCCTTGGGGCTACAAGGAGGTTATCATTTCAATTGTTGAATTTCCTCTCATTTCATTTCCTTCTGCATCCAGTAAATCACTCATACATCCATGTATCATCCATCCATCAATGTGATACATCCAGCCTGGGCCACGGTAGCAGATCCCATTGGTTTCGGACAGCTAATGCCCCTTGTGAAATGGCACCAGCTCTTATAGAGTTGCCTTAGCTGCCGGCCGGACCCGTGTGTGCTGGGTGGGCAGCAGGTGTGAGCGTGAAGGACAGCTCAACTGCTGCACTGGATGACGCACATACAGTACATACACACACAAACACATACCGACTCTCAAAGTGAAACTAAACTTTCTAAGAAGCTACTTTTGCAATATGAAAGTACTTTTTTATTGTTGGATGAACGCAGTTTGAAGGGAATAAGTCTGAATGTGAACCCACGGTGATTTGTTAGTGCATATATATATATATATATATATATATATATATATATAAATATAATTATAATAATATATATGTAGTATATTATTGTAATAACTGGTAACTGTAGGTTTGTATAAATAATTTCATTTTATTCATTTTCTGGGCAAATCTTTTAAATATGTTTTTTTTAAATAAAACAAAATTCCGGTTATTTCTGATGAACTTTTGTACCCCGCTGTGTATTCAGTATGTCTTTGCTTCATCACTTTGGAAACATGGTAGATGTTACAAGGCCTCTGTGAGTGTAGATAAATGATCAGCCCCTAGAGGGCGTTGTTCCATATTTGTGTTGGCTGGTTTTGAGTCAATGTGTGGTGTCGAGGCCATGAGGGACTTTGGGATTCTCCAATTGCAGGCAGGCAGACTGGCTGGCACCCCAAATGTAGCTTCTTCATCCTGGAGACAGCTGTTGTCTCTGTGACGACACTAGTGGCCAATGAGGTTTGGGTCCGAGCTGGGGGTGGTGGGGTGGAGAGGAGGCTTATGGGTTTGAACACGATCAACTGCTGCAGAATCGGAGGGGGCAGTTGGCCGTGGACAGTAAACACCATTCCAAGCCATGCCGCACACTGGAGTGCAGCTTCACCGAGCGCAAATATACATCTCGACACTTCCTCCTATGAGGATACAGTCTATATTTTATCTATTCTCATCTTGTCAACGGGTGGTCCGGGAAGTTCCTGTCAGCTCCTTCAACTCAAATGGCATAGTTTGCTATATTTGTCACTTACTTAGATGGGACTTCACATTGACAGACTGATAATACCACTGAGAGTTTTATTAATATCCATTTAAAAAGGTTTTTGATGGATATATTTAAAATGATGTGGACTGAATGAGACATCAATAGCTCAGAAAAAGCCATTTTATTCTACATAAAGTTGGTCGCCCCTCATGGTGGGAGCCATTTTGAAATCACATGACCAGGCATGTCTTGAATGATGGGGTGCTTCTCAATACTCAAATTGATGCTTCCTTGTGTCCTGGCTCCTACGTCCTCCAGCCTGTGACCTGGAAACTGATCCTACTTAGCCATCTTGAAGGACATCTCAGTTCTCTAATTGCAAGGAACTAGGCAAGGATTGAGGAGCGAGGAAGCTTCCTGAGGAGTCATGAGCGAGGATACACAGGCATCTTAATGGGTGGAGCTAAGACGCGAGGAAAGGAAGCGAGGAAAGGAAATGAAAATGCACCAATATGAAATGAGAAACATCCATGGTGTCTGAGTTTAGGGATGCACCAATATTAATTATTCTGTCTGATACTGATAATATTAAAATGTTATGCTACTTTGTCTAAACAAATTAAAAATGCAGCACTATAAGCTGCAATCTAACCAAAAATTTGAGTGTAGAAACAAAGTGATTGTTGCTTCTACACCAGTTTTTATCAGTGTACAAGTTAATTTAAGCATCAAATTCCAATGTACATTAAGAAAAAATTTTTTTTTTTAAATCTAATTAAACATCCAATATCAGTCGATACCAATAAATAAAAATAAAAAAAACATCAATATAGGCCGATAACCAATATGGTACCAATATACAATATTGTGAATTATTATTTGAGTTGAAGGGTTAGTTCACCCAAAAATGAAATTTCTGTCATTAATTACTCACCCTCATGTCATTCCAAACCCGTAAGACCTTCATTCATCTTCAAAACACAAATTAAGATATTTTTGATGAAATCAGAGAGGTTTTTTATCTCCCCTAAGAAAGCAACTAAATTACCATTGTCAAGGCCCAGAAAGGTAGTAAAGACATTGTTAAAATAGTCAACGTGACTACAGTGGTTCAACCTTAATGCTATGAAGCAACGAGAATAGTTTTGGTGCGCAAAAACCGAACAAAAATAACGACTTTATTTAACAATTTGAGCTGTTGTCTTGTGCAATTGAAGCAGTGAACGCAGTGCAGCGCTTCCGTGTTTACGTCAGAACGGCGGCTCATTATTGGCAACAGCTATATACGACAACAGCTCAAATTGTTAAATAAAGTCGGCATTTTTGTCTTGCTTTTGCGCACAAAAAGTATTCTCATCGCTTCATAACATTAAGGTTGAACCACTGTAGTCACATTGACTATTTTAACAATGTCTTTACTTCTCTGGACCTTGAATGTGGTAATTTCATTGCTTTCTATGGGAGATAAAAAAAACCTCTCTGATTTCATCAAAAATACCTTTATTTGTGTTCCCGAAGATGAATGAAGGTCTTATGGGTGTGGAACGACATGAGGGTGAGTAATTAATGACAGAAATTTAGTTTTTTTGGGTGAACTAACCCTTTAATAAACACAAAATTACCAACATTTTGCAGATGATAACATCAACTCATGCGTTATTATTATACTGCCAAATGTCTAAAGTGTGCTCTTGTGTCGAATTTAATTCTCTCCTCACTCCTGGATTACATGTTGTCAAAAGCCATCAACCAATCAGACTAGGCTTCCATGTCTGACCAATGAAAATGCTACATGAAATCGTATTGGTAAATGCTGCATGAAACCTTATGGTCAATAAAAAATGGATGTTAATTTATTTAGTTTTACATTATTTAATAATATTAATCAAATGTATCTTCAAAATAGGCGATTGGATGATTTGTACATATAATGACCTAATCTTTACAGATCACAGACATTACAGGTCAAAGCCTTCTGAATTTTGCAGTATAATAACGACGCAACAGTCAACCTGCAGTAACATCAAAACCACTTGAAGGCAAGCCTGCAAACTTAACCAAAAAAAAAAAAAAAAAAAAGTCTAACACCTGAACTGCGGTAGCAGGGAAGAAGTCAAGAGGCTGTTTTTTTTTTTTATGCATGGCAATGGAGGAGAGGCTTCACTACGCTGGATTAACTGCTTTTGTGAGGAACTAGCTTATCATTTAATGAATTGACAGTCCATTGGCTAATCTTCAGCATGTTTGCTCTGAAACATTTGTTTTGGATTAATCTGTTTAAGTTTACACTGAAAAAAAACGCTGTTTTATAAGAGAAGTCATGGCCAATTGCATGATGTCACAGACACGCCAGGCTCTACACTCTCACAGACACAGCGCACGTCATCACCAGAATGCTAATCACTCACACCTGCAGCTCATCAGCACCCTCATCACCAGCAGCACAAAAGGCCCACGCTCTCACTCAGTCACTGTCCGGTCTCGTTTGCACTTGGTACTCATCATTCTGCTTACCTTAAGGACCCCTCTGAAGATACTTACCTGTCTCCTGTGTTCCTTCGACTCCTCGTTGTCTCCTCGTCTCCTGTGAGTTCGTCTGTGTCTGCTCAAGCTTCAAGTCTGCCATCCGTCTGCCCATCCTGCAAAACCAAGACAAGTATCAGTTCATCTGCTATACCAGTCAACGTATCAACCTGTCTTCACTCACCTGCACTCTGTCACATTCTGGTTGCTCAATAAACTTTAATACCTGTATTCCTGTGTCACTGTCCCCTTCTGTGTACGTAACAGAAGACCGGACCAACACCACCGAGCACCAGAATGAGCACCCAGGACCCTTTCCAGGAGCTCGTGGACGCCCTGCGCCGAGCACTCACCGGTACACCGCTAGCATCTGCACCAGCGAGCACTTCCGCATCCACCGCCGCTTCTCCTTCACCACCTGCCGTCGCCAGTCCCATGGCTCAACCGGCACCCTTCTCTGGTTCGGGGGAGGATTGCAACGGATTTCTTTTGCAATGTACGCTGGTCCTGGAGATTCAACCGCACCTGTACCCGAACGATCGCGCTAAGATCGCTTTCATAATCTCTCAACTAGAGGGCAAGGCTCTTCGCTGGGCTGAACCGCTGTGGTCGCAGAAAAATCCCATCACACAGTCTCTCTCCAGTTTCATCGCTCACTTCAAAGAAGTTTTTGGAAGACCTGCCTGGGACTCTTCAATCGGTGAGCAATTATACCGACTCAAACAAGGTTCAATGTCCGTTAACGATTATGCCCTCCAGTTCAGAACCCTCGCTGCATCAAGTGGCATGGAATGAGCAAGCCCTCATTACAACCTATCGTCAAGGGCTGGATCCACGCGTGCGGTTGCATCTCGCTGCATACGAGGATTCCATCGGGCTCGAACGGTTTATCCAACTCTCCATCCGCTTCGCCACTCGTATGCAGTCGTGTCTTGAAGAACACCAGGGCCAGCCGTTGTTTCCATCGTCACTCCGCCGACCAGAATCCGTCAGCTCTCCAGAACCAGCCAACGAACCCATGCAAGTGGAGAATACTCGTCTGTCTTCGGCTGAGCGGCAGAGGCGGCTGACCCAGAATCTATGCCTCTATTGTGGATTATCTGGGCATTACATCTCCGAATGCCCCATTCGCCCAGCTCGTGAGTGTCATCGTTCCCTGTCTCAATAAGATGAAACCACTCATCACTGTAGTAAATCTTACTGCTGCCGGTTTGTCTCTTCCAGTTAGTGCCCTCCTTGATTCTGGGTCAGCCGGCAACTTCATCTCTGGCGCCCTCTGCCGCCAGCTACGCCTCAAGACAACAGCCACGCCGACGACTTACGAGATCCACTCGGTGACTGGAAAATCCCTTAGCCGAAGACAAGTTCGTCTCAGTGCTGGACCCATCCAACTTCAAGTCGGCGTCCTACACGTTGAACAACTCCATCTGCTGGTTCTGGAGGAATCCACCTCTGACGTGATTCTAGGGCGCCCATGGTTGGAGAAGCACAATCCTGTCATCTCCTGGAGAACTGGGGAAATCCTGAAGTGGGGTGACAAGTGTTTCCTGGACTGCTTTCCCAAGTTTCCCGTTCCAAGCCCTCCTCACACTGAGAATCTACCAGTCCGCGCCACGTCCATCGAAAGCCCCCTTGAAAACCGTTCCGTGGAAATTCCCCAATGTTACTCCCACTTCAGTGATGTCTTCTGCCCCAAGAAAGCCTCCACGCTGCCTCCACACCGGCCATGGGACTGTGCCATCGATCTGCTGCCGGGTGAGCCAGTGCCCAAAGGGAAGATCTATTCACTTTCCATCCCGGAGGAGAAGGCCATGGAGGAATACATCCAGGAGGCTCTGTCACAAGGCTACATCCGTCCGTCTACTTCCCCTGCTGCTTCCAGCTTTTTCTTCGTGGCCAAGAAGGACGGAGGCTTGCGGACCTGCATAGATTACAGAGCCCTCAACAAGATTACTGTCAAATTCCGCTATCCACTTCCTCTCGTCCCATCCGCGCTCAAGCTTCAAGTCTGCCATCCGTCTGCCCATCCTGCAAAACCAAGACAAGTATCAGTTCATCTGCTATACCAGTCAACGTATCAACATGTCTTCACTCACCTGCACTCTGTCACATTCTGGTTGCTCAAACTTTAATACCTGTATTCCTGTGTCGCTGTCCCCTTCTGTGTACGTAACACATGACAGGTATGATTCATTTCTGTAGTATCCGCAAACAGTGATTGACCATCGCACAACTCTGAATGAAATTCAATTACTTCAAGGCTGTAATGTGATTGGGGTAACACTTTATTTTAGGGTCTTTTAACTAGTTGTTTATTAGCATGCATATTACTAGAATATTGGCTATTTATTAGTACTTATTAAGCACATATTAATGCCTTATTCTGCATGACCTTATTCTACATCCTTAATCCTACCCAATACCTAAACTTAACAACTACCTTACTAACTATTAATAAGCAGTAAATTAGGAGTTTATTGAGGGATAAGTCATAGTTAATAGTTTATATGTGTTCCCTATACTAAAGTGTTACCGTGATTGGTTATCAAGGCACATGTGATCCAAGTTAGCCGTTACGCTTTCTCCGATGGTAGAGCCACGGACCCTCATCTCCCAAAAATAAGACCATCACATAAACAGCATGGATGCTCCAGACCTGATGGGGGCAGCAGAGAGGCTGATTCTGTGTATCTTTTTCTGTCTGAAAAAGAAAAAAAAAAAAAAGAAAAGAAATAAAATGAAAAATGACAAGCAGAGAAACAGGTGTTGTTTAACGGTATTTGTTTTACAGTCATGATACTCTCCCAGCATTAACGTCGCTGAATAGACACAGGTGAGATTTATGGAAATGATGAACAGTCATACATTCCAGTGTTTGATAATGTGCCAAAAATTCCAGTTTGGATTAAATCATATATATCATTACTCCAGTCATCAGTGTCACATGATCCTTCAAAAACATTAATATGCTGATTTGCTCCTCAAGAAACATTTCTTATTATCATGTAAACCGTGATGCACTACTGTTTTAAATCAATTGATACTTTCATTCAGGACCATTAAATTGATCAAAAGTAAAAGAAAAGACATGTATCATGTTACAAAAGATTTCCATTTCAAATAAATGCTGTTAATTGGAACTTTCCATTAATCGAAGAAGAATCCACAACAATACTAAGCAGTATTAAAACTTATTTCAACATTGACAATAATAACCATTATTAAAAATTGAGCATCAATAATAATTGATAATAACTGAGCAGCAAATCATTATATTAGATTGATTTCTATATGATCATGTGACACTGAAGACTGGAGTAATGATGCTGAAAATTCAGCTTTGATCAGAGAATATTTGACAAATAAAAGCCAATTATTTTGTTTTGTTAACAACATAATATCTTTACAATATCATGTTTATTTCAAACATAGTCTTTATGCATGAAAATGCTACTTCCTTTATAATTGGGGGTCCCTTGTAAGGAGAAAGTTATATTTTGGGGTCCGTGGCATTAAAATGTTCAACCCCCCTTAAAATAAACCATTAATTATCAACAACCCAAAAACAGTTCAACAACTTTCTGACATGAGATCCAGAGCTTAATCCCATCAGGCCGAATAATCCAGGGAACAGATCGAATCTGTGATCACCCAAGCAGCAAGTCCTCAGGCTGCACCTGCCTAAACGTCGAGGGCAGCGTTCTCTCGCACCCACAGAGCTGATGCAGTCCACAGACGCTCTGACTCTGGCTCTGGCTCTCACTGCGCTCATTGTTTCATGGTAAGGAGCAAACACTGTTCTCTCTGATTCCCGTGACTATAACAGCAGCTGGTCGAGGCTTACTGCCTCAAAAACTTCATAAATCTTATCACTACAGTCTATCCAGCTCTGCGTCGCACACGAAAAAGAACAATATTTGTAATGATCATTCTCTGATATGTTCTGTAACAGTCCAGCGTAACAGTTTTCTGCACATCTTCTATACATTACATACAGGCTATGGATCTATAATATAGATTGTTTATTAGCTACAGTATCTGTCATGATTAATCTAAATATTTAATACATTTCACAAATATTATGTACATAAAGTTGAAAAAGGATGCACTCTGACTCAAATTATGCAGTTAAAGAGAAAAAAAGTGAATTGAAAGTGAATTAAACTGAATGTAAACAGTTTACGAACCCTTACAAAATACACAATTACTTGATCAATAATAATAATAATAATAATAATAACTGTAATTGTAATTTACTACCATAACATGTATTTAATATATACATAACACATATATATTTTTATTTTATAATTTATATTATTATTATTATTATTATTACATTTTATATTATTTACATTTTACAATAATAAACATTTTTTTATTTTAACAAACATAATCATATATATTGTATCATGTTTATTTTGCTAATCAAGGCTGCATTTATTTGATCAAATATACAGTAAAAACAGTAATATTGTGAAATATTATTAGAATTTAAAATAACTATTTATATTTTAATATATTTCATGTATATAATGAATAATGAATATGAATGTAAATAAAAGTCATTTATTCCTGTGATGCAAAGCTGAATTTTCAGCATCATTACTCCAGTCTTCAGTGTCACATGATCCTTCAGAAATCAATCTAATATGATGATTTGACGCTCAAGAAACATTTCTTATTATTACAAATGTTGAAAACAGTTTTGCTGCTTATTAAGTATAAAATTCAAATATATGATGATAAATGTGTATAAAAATGTTGGGAAACATTTCATTTGTAACCATTTTGTACTGCATATCATTCAAACAGCATAATTAAAAACCATAACATACGCATAAATGTTTATTAAGTTTAGTTTGTTTTCCTTGTAAAGACAACAAGTGAAAAATCCCCTCAATGACAAGTCACTTATCAGAGCCCACTTTCACAGACCCTAAAAGTGGGTGATTGGGGTCATTTACAAACAGGGGGAGGAGGGGTCAAGCGTGGGAACACATCCTAATGTTAGAATCAGGTGGAGGCTGCTTCTTTAATGACCTGAGCATGGACAGCACTGTGAAGAGCAGGCCTGCTGTTGGCAGCGCAAAGAAATGGACTGACCATGTGACAGGAAAGAGAGTGCATGACATCTGTCCCCCGTACACCTCTGAGGAAGTGACCTGCCACCTCTCACACACCCACAGGACAAGTTCCTTTTTGTGGAGGTCGTCTTTAACACACTATTTTGACAGAAGGAGAGGCAATGATGATCTGTGGGGACGTACATGGTCTTTTGATGTCCACAAGATTTGTTTAAAGGCAGAGGAAGGCAAGTGGAAATCTGAAGGCCAGCAGTGTTGGGGGATTACAAGTAACTTACATAATCAGATTACTTTTTCAAGTAACTAGTAAAGTAACACATTACTTTTTCAATTTACAACAAAATATCTAAGTTACTTTTGCAGATAAGTAACGCAAGTTACTTTTTCACATTTATTGACTGACAGCTCTCCTGTCCCCATGTTGAGAGAAATAAAGTGCAGAGGAGTTGTGTGCGCTGTGTAAACATGATGGTTATTGTAGAATGTGAACATGCATTTATTCATCTTACTTGGACGAAAACATTCAGTATTCCTCAAAATTAATAAAACCAGTGAAATTCAATCTCAGAATTTTACACAAACCTGTAATAATTAAATATACTAAATTACACAAATATACTTTATGTATTTAATCTCACTTTATGAACCAATGTGTTTGCTGTTGACTTTCAATTATCTAATTCAACCATACTAATAAGCAAAAATTACTTTAGATTAGATTTAGAAATGAGAGTGTTGAACTTCATTCTCCTGTTCTTCTTTAATCCAGAATCGCAGCACAGCTGCTGGTTTGTTTGAGCTGCGCCCTCTACTGTACAGGAGTAAATATGCGTTTCCTTCAACCTGAGGGCTCTGGATTTCACTTTTGGTGTGAAAGGACCTTTACATTTGCCAAAAAGTAGAACTTTTTTTGTTGTTATTAAAACAAGCAAGCCCAGCGCAGGTGAGAAAAAGTAATGCAAAAGTAATGTAACACATTACTTTTCATAAAAAGTAACTAAGTAACGTAATTAGTTAATTTTTTAGGGAGTAACGCAATACTATGCATTACTTTTAACTTTTCCCAACACTGAAGGCCAGTGATCTGCTAGCGGCTATGCTAAAGTAGCTATAGGCATTAAAAAAATGTAGATCTGACCTAAATCACAGAACTGTAAAAAAAAAAAAAAAAAAAAAAAAAAAATTTTATTTTTACAGAAAAAACTTGATAATTGGGTAAGTAACTTTACCATATAGGCTAGGCTACTATGTAAATGGTTTAACATTGCATTATATATATATATACATTCAACATTCAAAAGTAACGTTCCCATAATGTTTGAAGAATGAAAATGGAATGTTCCCTTAATGTTCGTATAAAAAAACATTTTAAAACTGCACATTTTGAAAGTTTTCATTACTTAATGGGAACGTTGGCAAATATCTTCTTAGAACATTCTTTTGTTTGCTGGGAATATAATAAAATACTGTCAAATGTATGGATTTTGCAAGCAAAAACTGTGAATTACCATATCATTTATGGTGAAAAACATTAAAAGGCATGACACATCACGTGTCGTAAATCACATTTGGTTGTTTTCTTCAAATAGTTTTGTTTCTTCTTATTTTTGTTATGATTGATACAGATTATGGTGTTTTGCATTACATTCATCTTGAGGTTATTGTGTATTTAATGGGTTAAACAAATTCAGTTTATTAGTAGCCTACTATTACAGAAATCTTGCCTGTTTCTCTCTGTCTTTTATCTATTTCTTGCACATATGCATCACATTAAGTTTATTAGTTTGTTAATGTTAAAACTGTAATCCAAATGGATAGGAATTTTAAATGCAATTCAAATACGCAATCTATTTTTGGGATTTTTTTTTCTCTCTCTCTCTTTTTATAAAAGCAATGTCACTTAATTTATTATTATTATTATTATTATCATCTAAAAATAAGGGTTTTAAAATAAGGTTTTAGACACTCTGTGTATAGCAAATAAAAAATGAATAGCAATAGCAAAATGCTAAACTATTCCATATTAAAAGCATGATTTGGTAAGGTTTGTGATGTCAAACATCTTTTCACTATATTAAAATATGGAGTTAACCAGATTTAAACTTTTAGATAATTAGTACTAATAAATCTATTTATTGAAGATCAGTGTCTTTTATTGTAGTTGTGACTGTTATGAAAACGATAAGTCAACTGAAGCTTGCTTTACTATGGTAAAACCACTGTAACACACAGTCTCATAGCAAATTTCTTTAGTAAACAATAATCGGCAAGCATGAACCATTAGCTTAGCATTAAACATTGTACTTTCTTGCACAGATAAAGTTAGAATTTGAGAATCCCACACGGCCTAAAACGCTACAATTGTATCCTTTCATCTTGTAAAAACATATTTGTTGATATTCCAGAGGGAAAATCCCAGTTCCATTTGCAGAAGGTCAAGGCATCTTTCCTCCCTCTTGCTGTATGTGTTTCTGATGATTTGTGCAATTAGCTCACTGTCAGTGTTGACAGGCCCATGACAGACTCTGTCACTATACGCCCAATATGGAGGTTTTCAAGAACAGAGCGGTACAGGAGCACTTTAGCCACCCCATCTGGTCCGTCTCCAACATCACAGGGAGTGTTTGCTTAAATTGTTAGTCCATTAAGGGAGCAGAACAGAGAAACTTGAAACTAATGATGGAGGATGAGTGGGACTATGAAACGCTAAAGGCCACCATGCTATGTTATACTGGAATAAACAGAAAATAATGTATATTTGATTAGCTGTGTTAGCCATATTCAGCACTGGATTTGCTTTGACCTTGCATGTGTGGGCATCATAAGGGTCAATGAGGGTCCTCAACAAAGAAAGGAAAAAATAGGGATGTTTGCTGGTTATGTGTCACCATACGAGGCAGAGGAGGACCTCGTCAGCCCCATACCCAGCAATGATCCAGCAAGGAAGCCTGCGCCAGCCATGGAACCAAAGCCTGAGCCAGCTACCATGACCTTCCTGGAGCAAGAACTGGTCATTATTTCTGTCCCGAGGCCACAGACTACCTTCAGATCTCTCCAGGAGTCAGCAATTGTGGCACAGTCCATCCCCAAGCCAGAAGTAAAGTTCTGGCTCATTGATTTGTGGACAACAAAGCCAGTTCCCTCCCAAGTCCCCACCCCCAAATTCTCTCCTCTTCTGTCGGACCTATGGGATTACTTAATCTCAGCCTCAGACGTCACGCCCACAGACCGTCGTCTGAACGTCTGATGCATATGACACACTTAACTGGAAACACTTCAGGATTTTCGAAGTTATCATCTGGTTGGTTGAATTCTACAGGATGCCCGGGAGATGTGTGTTTCGCGTTCTTTAACGGTCCGCTTGGAAACAAATGCCATGATGCCAAACCCCTTCGTGGAAGAAGAACACTGTCACAATAGGATCAACTAAACGCTGGATTCTCAAAAGTATGTGAAGTTTGTGGCTCCATTGTTGCAGTAAACTTGCACAAGGTTCTTGAATAAATAATTTATTAGATGCATGCTGGTCTGTTATTGTATAGGGACATCAACTTTACATTTTCACACCCTTAAACATGACAAGGAACAAAACAAACCGTGATTGGTTGTATTACATGTCAATCAAACATCCTCTTGGGCGGTCTTTGGCTAATGAAAGCTGCGATAGAGTCGAGACCTTCTGCTGTCAGTCTGAAGGTCTGGCTACGTGAGACTAGGGATTACTTAGATGACCCGATCCTGCTCGAAATTCTCCATACCCCATTATTTGCGTTCACTCCCCTGGATCTGCCTGCTCAGCTGGTGCCACTCAGCTCCTTGGCTCTGCTCTCTCTGCTAGTTCCGTGCAGCTCTCTGGCTCCAACTTGGGCCTCCCGATCCCCAGCTCAGCACAGTGATGCAGATTCCTCGGCTTCACCTCGGGCCTCCAGGCTCATGACTCTGCCTCAGCCTGTAGGCCTGTTGGCTTTGCCTAGGCTCTGCACTCCCTCGGCTCCACTATAGTCTGTCAGCCCTCTGGCTCCACCGGACATCGTCACCCTGGTTCCACTGTGAACTTCCGGGCCTCCAGCTGTGCCTTGACCCTCCACCCCTTCGGCTCCACCAGGCTCCTCCTTCTCTCCGGCTCTGCCTTGGTCCTTACTCCTTCCGGGTTACCCCTGTCTGGTGAGTCCCCATCTCAACCTCAGTCAAGTGAACCAGCGGCTCCACTTCCAGGCCTGCGATGTCGCCCTGGACCATCATACCGGGTCTCCCCGGCTCCGCCTCCATCGTTTGATCCTCAAGTTTCACCCGGACCGTCAGTGAAGGCTCCACCCTGGCTCCTTCCTCTGTCGGATCCGCCATGGGGTTTTCCTCTGGCAGCTCCAACAAGGTCCTGTCCGTCGCCAGCTCTGTGCCCACCTCCAGAGCCCCCACCCTCCCTCCACCACTGGACTGTTTATGATGCAAGGATGCACCTTCCGGGAGGAAGTTGTGATGTCAGGGTTCTGTTCTGTTCTATAGACTCTTATTTTGACATTCCCTTTTTGCTTCCTTTAGTTCCTGTTTCCTTGTGCTGTTTAGTTTAGGTGACCTTTGTTACTGTATTATGTCTTCTTTGTTTCTATAGTTAGATATCAGTTTCACCCGTGTCTAGTTTGGTTTTTTTTCTTTCTTTTTTTTTTTGTCTGATATCAGAATATATATTTTTTCTTCAGATATCAGGATGAAAAATATCAAAATGAATTTTAATACAAAAATTATAAACATGTTAATCATATAGTCATTGAAGAGCTATATTCCAGTAGTTATATGATTAAATCAGTGTTATTTTAGTATTGTTTGTATATTATTATATTATTTATTAATATTTTTAATTAGCTTTTATTTTTATACTTTCAGTTACAGTTCATTTTATTTTAGTTTTGGTATTAGTAATTTAGCTGTAATTTATTTTTATTTCAGATTTAGATGTAAGAAATTTTATAATTCAGTTAAACAAAAATTAGAAATGCTGCCATGGCAAATATCTGAAGTGTTTCCTTATAATATTTATATTTTATTTTATTTCAGCATTATTTCAATTAACAAAAAATATTTTAATAGTTTTAGTCTATAATAACAACACTGGATTGCTTTTTCTTTTTTTTAAAATAAATAGATAGATAGCACAAAAAATAATAAGTCGCATTAAAGCCTTAAAACTAAACATTGTCATGATAATTTGGAATGGACATTTCCATGGTATAGCATACATACAGTGCATACACATATATGTTCTTTCTACACTCCCCCTCACAACCCTCTTTACAGCGAAACTGATCTCAGGTCAGCGTAACTGGTAAGACCGAGTAGATGTTTGATGCCCAGCACGTTTAAGCATGTAATGCATGCATCATGCAGAGATTCTAAACAGGCTGTAGTGTTGGCTTTGGACCACCTACACCATGCTGGATGTGATTTCACCCTAAGTAGATCTAAACCAGAACAAACTGTAGCTTTCATGTTTTTCACAGCAATTTTAAAACTGGCTTTACAGTTACATACTTCACAAAGCTATTCCTAAACATCAAGGGGAATATCAGAGGGTTCAAAGAGAGCATTAATCATTATGTATATGTATCTATGTGTGATGTGATACTTTAGTGTACTAGTTATTAGAAACTTTAATTTGTGTTTTCATTTTAGGCTGAGAAAAATCTTTATGAAATCCACAACAGCTAAAATAACATTGTCACTGACGAAGATAGAATTCAAATCTAATAGGGTCATTAACAGATCCACATTACTAATAAACAGGATTAAACCATAATGAATTTCAGCTAACCATTTGGGAAAGAGTGGCCTAATTAATTGACTTCTTAAAGGGATAGTTCACTCAAAAAGTACAATTCTGATATCATTTACACACACGTCATTCCAAACCTGTGTGGTTGTGTGGAGGGCAAAATGGGATTGTTTTGCAGAATATTGATGCAACTCTTTTTCATACAAATTAAAGTGAATGGGGACTGGCTGTCAAGCTCCAAAAAAAATAAAAAAATAAATAAATTGTCGGTAACGACTGACATTTCTGTCTGTTATCACACAAAGCTGTCGTGTGGCTTCAGAAAAACTGGAATACAGAACATGATTTGAATTAAAGGGTAAATTCGGCTTTTGGTGGTAGAACCTGGAAGCACTGAACGTAAACAGCGTATGACAAAGACACAGAAGAAAAGAAATTGTTGAATAAAGTCATTTTTTTGTTTTGTTTTTGCACACAAAAAATATTCTCGTTGCTTCGTAACATTAAGGTCGAACCACTGCAGTCACATTGACTGTTTTAGTACCTTTCTGGACCTTGAAAGTGGTGGTTATATTGCTGTCTATGGACAAGTCATATACCTCTCGGATTTCATCAAAAATGTCTTAATTTGTGTTCCGAAGATGAACGAAGGTCTTACAGGTGTGGAACGACATGAGGGTGAGTAATTAATGACAGAATTTTCATTTTTGGGTGAACTAACCCTTTAACTACTTTCAGGATACCTTTTTTTTTTTTTTTTTTTTTTTTGGAGCTTAAAAGCACAAATCTCCATTCAGTTCCATTGAAATTGGAATAGAGCGGACAAAACATTCTACAAAATATCTCCTTCCATCAAAAAATAAAATATTTTTGTATGAGCTGCTCCTTTAACTTCTTTTCATGTGTTTAAGAAAACATCTTTAGAATTTAGAACTACCTCTGTAAAATTATTTCTAGCTAAAAAAATTCTACTGGGAACTATAGGATTATAGCACTTTATTTTATAGTCCTATTCCAAAAATACATACTATGTACTTATAGTAATTACAATAACTGGGTAATAACTAGGTACTAACCCTGAACCTATCTCTAAACTTAACTTTAACGCATGTAGTTACCTTATATTATCCAGTACTTTCTTAGATAAGTACCCTGTTAGTACATGCAAGTAAACATACTGTAAAATAAAGTGCAACCGGATTATATCATTTAGCCCCACTTAATATTAGGTGTCTTTAACTACTATGTACTTATGGAAAAAAAAATGTATTGTGTTCATGTTGTATTGCAAAACACTTTTGCTGCTATCAATATGGGATACAGGTAAGTTTAGAGACAGGTATGGTGGTATGGGTAGGTTTAAGGGCGGGTTATAAGATATATAAGGGTTATAGATGTCATTACAGAAACTAATTACAGCTTTAATTACATGCAGGTATTTAATTTAAATATAGATACAAATGTTAACGCATGTACACAATTGTATTGCATCAAATGGTTCATTTAAATGTTATTACATAGGAGTTAAAGACAAAATATAAAGTGGATCCAATCATTTTCCATACTTTGCAAGACAAATGACTTATGGATGATTTATTCATAAATTGTAATTTGTAATGTACAGAAATCTCCCCCAGGTCAGCGTTTCTCCAACTTCCTGTTCCGAGGGTCATTTGTCAGCATTAACATGGATCATGTCAAGAATCAGACATTAGGGTTAGGACACAGCAGTTGAGTAAATAGTGTCTGGAATCATCTTGGCATATCCAATTCCACACCTAAATCACAGAATGACTAGGTTTATCTAAAGATCAACAGAACAGCAAAAGTAGAAATAGTATATCTGTGCTCAAAATTCATTATCCACAATCAAAATTTTAAAGTTGTGCATAATTTTGACAATTAACAGACCATTACCTCCACCAATGGTGAGTAGTTTGGGGCTGGGCCATCTGTTAGGCTGACCAATGGCAGACAGAAGGCGTGTTCAGGAAATCTGCTAATGGCACCAAAATAACATACTTCAGCTTGAAGGTACTTATTTTGAATTATAAATAAATAAAACAAAAACTGTCATGATTTGAATTAACGTAATATGCAACACTAGTATCAAGTGTCTTTTGCTTTCCTAAGTCCAAATCTTTAATCAAAATACACCATTTTTCTTGATGAAGGCATTTGCTTTCTGATCTTGGACTTGGAGCTTGTTGATGCCAGTGTATTTACTAGCAGAAGATTAGAAGATTAAAGCTTCATCCCCGTCTGGTTCCTAACCGGGTGTCTGACCCCGCAGCCCTGATTCCACCCCTTACAGGCTTTCTCAGCTGCTGATATGCATGTTATGTGAGTATGACTTGACTGTTCTTATTTTGGTACATCACTATCAATCAAACTCCTGGATGGGAAGGCCAACTTGACCCCGACACCCTGAGAAACTTGAAGCGAGGTGAACAGGAATCTTCCCGTTTTTTAAAGCCAACTGGACCAACGAGAGTCTTGAAATAAACTGGAATGGACTGGTTAGGAAAGGTTCTGAGAAAACTGAACGTTTCAGTAAAAGTGTATTGGGGTGTTTCAACAACTATGGTCCCTTTTGTCACTACGGACTTCTAGAAAATAAACTATTAAAACACAGTTTTCTCAGTTTATTTGTCAACTACCAATGTCTAACAGTGTACACGTGAATTACAAGAGAATTCTGTCACTTTTTTCCACTGAAAGTAATTCCACAACAGTGTCATTTACACATCTAAAATTATATATTTGTATTTGATAGCATTCTGTGGTGGAAAGGACTGTGGTGGAAATGACATTTTTAAAGTTTTTGGAAAAAGAATGGCAAACTTTTTTGCCTTGTTAAGAATTTTATGTATCATTAGAACACAAAACTAAATTATATTTTCCTTTTGCATAATTTCACAAAATAACAGTATGGAAATTGTATTGGAAATGACGCACAATAAAAATTTTGCGCTTATGGATGGTGATATTTTCTTCACACATCACATATCTCATATTTTATCTAAACTATTACACTATATGACACTGTAATGCTGCACATATAATGATTTTAAATGTATGAGTGATGAAGGCATGATCACAAGGAAGTTTTAATGTGACGGTTTTTAATGAATAATGAATAATGTTTTTAAAATTGTAATAATTTTAATAAAGATCAACCCCAGGGACACAAAAGTGCCCAAAGTTTGTAGATCCGCTACTTATTCACCAATGCGTTCTAAGTGAAACCTGAATCATGTTGCTCACACATTAGTTCAGCTCAGTGATTATCACCATACCAAAATCTCAAGCACAAGCAATAAGGGGTTGGGCTTCATCACACCATAACACACTCATGGGACTATTTATAATGTGTCTTGTGCCACAGAAGGTAACATTTTTTTCACACTTTCCTTCCAAGTGTTGAAAATGTCCTGCTTAAAATGGAGTAGCCAGACGGAGCATTTAAATGGTGTTTTCATCAGGTTCCAGTGCGTTTTCACCTCTCGGGTCCTCGCTGTTGATAGCTAAGAGGATCTTTAGCTTTTTTGTTTGGAGCTAGACTGACTCAGATTGATGTCTTGGAGAAAGTCACTAGTTAATTAGAGAGAAAGCTGTGTAATGTCACGGTTCACACTGTCCCGAGAGGCTGGAGTGAGCGAGGGGTATAAAGTTGAAGGAGGGACAAAGGGTGAATGTTAGCACTTTTTTTGGCAGCAAAGAAAAAAACATGGATATGATCATGACTTTGTCACATTCATGCTTTTGTAATCCATTTAGACTCCAATTGTTCAACAAAGTTTCAATGAAAGTTGGCTTGTAGGACTTATAAAATGTGTCCTGCCTATATAGAAACTGATTTTTGAGACGATTGCTTTATTTACATGCAACCAAACAATCTGTACCATAGTAGGGAAAAAAAATAATAGTATAGTAGTCAATGGTGGGCGAGATATTCGTTACAAACATTCTTCCGAATATCTTCCTTTGTGTACAGGAGAACAAAAAAATGTATACAGAATTGGATCAACTTGAGGGGGAGTAAATGATGACAGAATTTTCATTTTTTGGGTGAACTATCCCTTTAATCAAGCCGATTGATCCGAATCGGATTGAAAGGGGTGGTGTAGACCTGAAATAATCCAATCAATAGGAAAAAAATACTTGAATCTGATTATTTTCGAATCTGATTGACAAAATAATCGCTGAAGTTTTGTTCAGAATATAAGTAACGCACATAGAAAATGAATATGTGAATTGGATTGCAAAGTTTGGATTCATATAAATAATTTTTTTGGAATCAAAAATCAGACTTCATCAATCAGATTCAGATTCATTAGTAAATCAGATTCATTAGTATCAATGTAAATTATTGCATGTAAACATCCGTATTGTGAAGTGGATTTTGAAAGTGGATTTTTTTTTTTTTTTTCTAAATATGTTTGATTATTCTAATATGTTATCTATATGTCACTTATATGTTATCTATATATGTTTCTTATATGCTAATACTTATTTTAGAGTTTACAGTTGGAAATAAAGAAAGCAACATGCAAGTGTTTGTTTACAACAATGTGGCAGAAATTACATGTTTGCATATATAACTTTAATCAATTCAGTTTAGATGTATAGATTATTTGCTTTAAGACAATGTTCTAAAGGTTTTTTTTTTTTTTTTTTGCAGTGATGCCATAGAAGAACCCAAAATGGTTGCCCAAAGAACCTTCCAGCGAACAGTTCTTAAAATAATAATAATTTTTTAGTGAGAAGAACCTTTTTCCACTAAAAGAACCTCTTGTGTATTGGAAAAGTTCCATGGATGTCAAAGGATCATCATGGAACCACAGATGCCAGAACTTTTACCAGGCTGTTCTGGGGGGCTGCCAGGGTGTTTCTAAAGGGCTTTCGCACTGAAGGAGCATACTCATAGTTCCTATAACTATTGTTGGAAGTACCCGCTTTTTGGTGTATTCACACTGCAGGAACTGGGAATGATTTTAGTTATAGGAACCCCTTTTGGGGGGACTAAATTAGCTACTTCAGAGTAGGTGTACGTTGATTGGCCGAATGCATGCCATACAAAACACTGGCACCTCGCATTTCTAAAAAGTAACCATGCAAGCAGGGCCCAGTTTACACCTGGTATTAAGATGCATTTTGGTCGATCAGATCACAAGTTGACGAGGGAGACATTCCCATTTACACCTGGTATTTTAATCCATCTCTTTTGTCCACTTTCAACCACTTCTGTCCTGATTTCTTCAAGGGAAGGGTCTATATGGGCGGGTAAATGTATGGGTTTTTTCAGATCTTTCGATCTAATGGATGAAATAAGCTTGGTTAATTTACATATAAACATGAATGGAGATGACGGAAAAACATTTGGAGCAGCTTTCATTTCCGCTCTGACAGCCCCAAGCTGTGAATGCATGTTTGAAATCAGGAATGGTGAGAGAACATTGTGCTTGGTACATTTTTTTGTCTTCAAACCAAACTTGGGTCTTCAACCAACAAAGTTTAAATCCCATCTGGCTAGCGCGCTTCCCATAAAGTTTACGCATTAGGTCAGTAGGTGGAGAGTAGGCGGTCTTTTGTGGCTGTTAGAATGCATTCCACCCCATGAGCATTTACACTACGAAAGCAATCTGATCGAATGTGTTTTCGACTACCTCTGGAAGTGGTTGAAAATGGACAAGCTCAAAACGTTTTAGACCCCGTTTATACCTGTATTTAGCGTCGTCCACTTGTGATCCGATCGACCAAAAAGGCATCTTAATACCAGGTGTAAACAGAGCCCAGGAAAATGGTGGCTAGTTCTTATAACCGAGTTCCTATAAAGAATATATTTTTAAAAAGTCACGTACTGCATCCGAAATACTATATAGTGGGTACTACATTTGGTTTGAAACTTACTTTGCGACGGTTAAAAATAGTATGGTCTGTAGGAATGAAATCTGGACGTACTAAATCCGCTATGTCGTCATTGTCATGTGACTAATGCGTCAATTGCATCGCTTCATTTCCATTCACAATCCTTTCCCGTGGCCTCACGGGATAGTAAAGTAACCAAGTAGTACATACAAGTGAGTCATACAGGTTTGAAACAACATGAGTGTGAGTAAATGATGACAGAATGTTAATTTTTGGGTGAACTATCCCTTTAAATAAACTTTTATTCCACTTAATCACAGTCATTAATATGAACATTTGAAAGAGTGCAACAAATGCCCAGTGCAGAAGCCCACCTTAAACCTCTCATCCCCAGTCGGGGGCCAGAACTGTGGCCCAGCTCCTGTCTGCAGACTCCTGGTAACTGAAACTACAGCACAGTTGGACAACACAGCATGATAATAGGAGAATTACAGCTGTTAGTCACACGAAATACATTGCAGTTGTAGGTCGGGGACCTGGAGGTCGAGGCACAGGAAGCTGAAGTGTAATTTAGAGGCAACCAGTGCCAATTTCATACCCACAACCCCCTCCATGAAGTCCACCTGTTAACTAGACCCTTGTCAAGCAAAGACTAAACATAATCAATGAATAATTAATAACAATTCATTTTTGCTATCTTGGCATGTCTCTCGTCATTTCTATTGAGATTAATGAGTAAGGCCTGTCTGATGTGTGCTATGAAAGAAACGTTTAATGTGCTACAATAGCTGCTACGAGCACTTTAGGCAGAAAGAATTTGATCTTAGTCGACGTCTATTTAGAAGATATGTAGTTACTGTTGGCCAGACACACTCTAAAAATCAAATCATCTATTATATTCTATCCATTTTATATCTCAAGGGCTCTTTTTTCATGTTAAACTTGATTCTGAATCTTAAAAATGCACAAGACAATGACAAAATGGAAAGATGCCAAATGAAAGCCAAAACGTCCATCTGTATGTGTAATAGTGATATATGAATATATAATTGTCAGGGTTATGTTTAGTTTATCTGTGTTTTAAGGCACGTTTACATAATACACACGTTCACACGGATCCGTGAAAATGATTAAAAACACATTGTCAGGCCAGTAGTTGGCGATGTCACTTTGTAAACAAGCACTATACGCACCTAAAGACTGAACATGTAATACGCATGTGCATGACTTCATCGTTTTTACAAATTCACGTTTTTGTAGTTTATATGGAGACGATAACAGTACCGTTTTCAAAAACTTACACTTTGAAACTGATTTCAAAAGCTTGTGTTTTCAGGCCGCCAAAACACCGCTGTCGTGTAAATGAATATCTAAAATGCATAAAAAGTTTTTAGTTAGGCCCCTTAGTTTTAGTTTTTTCTTGCTGACCCGCCTGTTTGATTTCCTTGTCTATTTCTATGTTTTTTTGATTAGTTGAACACCTGTTGCTCATTTCTTTGATTGGTTTGGTTTTGCTTTATGTTAAGTTTTTGAATAAACCATTACTGCTGCAAATAGAGCCTGCTCTATCTTATCACGCATCAGCCAACTGTGACAATAATTTATTTAATAATGTATTTTATTTTATTATTGTGAAACAGCTCAAACATGCATTTTATTCTATGACTAGCTTAAGCCTTGTCTGTGAAACTGAGGGAAAATGAATTACTGTGACACGTATGTTCTGTTCCTGTTTCAGTCTTTTCCCTGTTTCCCTGTGACACAGTTTTCCCATGTAATTGATTAGTTATCCCGTTCACCTGTTGTCTATCAATTTACTCATTAGTCCCTGTGTGTGCGCACGTTTTTGTGATTTATGAGGACACAAATTTGTATAATGACATGGGTATTACACTGGTAATACGACATAAACATGAAATATGAGGACATTTCATGAGTCCTCATATTTAAAATAGCTTTAAAAACATACTAAACAATGTTTTATTAAAAATGTAAAAATGCAGAATGTTTTCTGTGGTGGGTAGGTTTAGGGGTAGGGGTAGTGTAGGGGGATATAATGTACAGTTTGTACAGTATAAAAACCATTACACCTATGGAATGTCCTTACTTTGATAGCAAAACAAACCTGTGTGTGTGTGTGTGTGTGTGTGTGTGTGTGTGTGTGTGTGTGTGTGTGTGTGTGTGTGTGTGTGTGTGTGTGTGTGTGTAATCAGCATATCATATTTATTATTTTTTTAACATTTCATTTTACTTTATTATTGTAAAATAATTTATCTTGTTCTCTTATCCATGGAACTGCCAATCATTGTTAAATGGAAACAAATAAACAAACAAATAAATAATAATTTTTAAGAAATGCAGTTAAATGAATTACATGATCCGCTGATTAATTATGAATAATCATCATATATGAACTCTGGTAACACTTTTGTTTAGGGTCCAATTCTCACCATTAACTAGTTGCTTATTAACATGCATATTACTCAGATATTGGCTGTTTATTAGTAATTATAAAGCACATATTAATGCCTTATTGACCATATTCTACCTCCCTTAAATGATTAGTTCAATTTGAAAATTACCCCAAGATTTACTCACCCTCAAGCCATCCTACGTGTATTTGACCTTCTTCTTTCTGATATTACGTTCTGAACATTATAAAGCTTGGATGCGTCAGGATATTTATTAATATAACTCCGACTGTGTTCATCAGAAAGAAGAAAGTCATATACACCTAGGATGGCTTGAGGGTGAGTAAATCTTGGGGTAATTTTCATTTCAAAGTGAACTTATCCTTTAACTCTACCCAATACCTAAACTTAACAATTACCTTTTGGTAATACTATTAGTAAGCAGTAAGTCTATTAAAGTAGTTAATAGTTACATAATAGTGGTAATTAGACCCTAATCTAAACTGTGCCCGAAAATCCTTATTACAAATATGTGTATGGGTCAGAGGTTGTGATAAAATGTGCCTTTTTTTTTTTTTTTTTTTTCTTTAAACACTTAATACTTAATTGTACTAAATTAACACATTAAACTGACAGGCCTAGTTGTGTAATATTTCTTTTCTGTATTTCATGGTCTTATTGAGCTGTTTTGTATTTGTTTTGCAGATGGGCAGTCAGAGTTCAGACCACCTGTTCGGTTTTCCTGTTTCAGAGTAACCTGTCCAGGAAGGTCATTGTGCTTTCCAGTGAACAACAAAGCACAATAGTCCTGAGGTCAAGGGTGAGGGGGGGATCTTTAGACACAGCGCTTGATAACGTCAATAAAATTCAATATCAGAAGATTATCAGTGGGCAAATGATAAATAATGTGTCATCTGTGTATTATAACAGTGGTAATAATTGCGAAGACTAAAAAACACACAAATAACTAGCATAAACAAAGCAGTTCTTGGGGAAAACCCCAGAGCTCATATGGAAAGTTAATCTAATGGCACCTCTCTAAAGTCCCCTCATTCAGCCTCCCCTCTAAAGACCCCCTGCAGGCACAGGGCAGGGTGGGGACAGTCCAACGTGATTAACACCCAGGCGGGAACAGCATGTTGGAACATGTCCCTTCCTGGGCTCCCTGCCTTTGACTGAAAAGACAGATCTAGGATCAGTTCTCTTTTCCGTTTGCTAACGCATGTGCTCTGAAAACTGTACTCAGATCAGAGAGGAAGGGAGCTTTGTGACAAGCGATTCTCAAGTCAGTGCTGCAGCGATTGGGAAGAAGCTGGAAGTGTTGGTCCCACAGAAACCAAACCTGTCGAAGCTACTGAGGGTGCCCTAATTAGGGTCAAAGATTTGTTTGCAGAACAACGCAATGTGGTGGACTAATTCAGAGCAAACTCATGAGAAAGCAATGAACTGGAAGATCTGAGAGTTGAAAAGTGTGACAACTCATTTTACTATTAAATTCATAGATCAGGAGAATTTCCAAACAGATACAACACTTGCTCTGTATTTTAGTTATTTTGATGTAAGAATGTTTAGATATTTGTACTGGAAAATGACAAAAATACTAAGAAAGAAAATCATTTTTTTGTAGTGAAGAGCTATGGATCATCATATTTTGCTCAAAGATCATGTGCTGCTGTCATTAATATAGTACTAAAACATGTTCATTTTCAGTTCCACTTTTTGCTCAAATTGTTGTGCTGATAATATGATTTATAAAACTATTGTGATTGATTTATAATAAATAATATAATAAATAATACATTTAATATTTTAAAATCAATCAATCCAAAGTAAAATAATTTTCCTACTGGTCTCAAACTTTTTTCAAACCCTGCTCCACCAAAATGTAAATTGTCTCAGAAAATGTAATTTTAAGCATTTTTAAAAAAAAACAAAAAAAAAACAACGGAAAGCATTTAAAGTTAAAACTTACATTCTGTAAATTTATTTTCATTTATTCACCCTCATGTCATTTGAATTCCATATGATTTTCTTCTGAAAGTGGCCAGGCTTTAAAATGACAAAACATTGAAAATCAAAACACATAAAAGTATCATTTTTGAAGTTTTTTGAAGCCATTTTGTGTAAGAAATAGGGAGTGTATCGCCAAGAATCTGGCAATACAATACGTATCACGATACTATACGTATCATGATACAATACGGTATATTGCAAGAAAGGTGATATATTACGATATTTCTTGTTTTATGCAATTTAAGAAAAGGGAAAATAGTAAAGGGCTTGCAGGATTCTTTATATATTAGAAATGCAGGTAAAACTTTACAATAAGGTCTCATTTGTTAACATAGTTAATAGAAATCCAGCTGTTCATTGTTTGTTCACATTAGTTTACAGTGCAACTAATGTTAACAAATACAACATTTGATTTTAATAATGTATTAGTAAATGTTGAAATGAACATTAACTAAGATTATAAAATGGTTAGTTCCTGTCCTTGATTCTGATTGGTCAATAGCTGTGTTTTATTCACGATGACCACTTCACCCAACGGTTCTGTGTATCACTACACAACACCCTTAGCAACCACTCTTAGCAACGCAAACGGTATGTTCTAAATTGATATTGTTCATTGAAGCTTACTGTATTATGTAGAAGTGTATTGTGAGAAAGAGACCGAGTGAGTGAGTTTATTACCTGCATTCTTCCAGCATTTTCCTTCAGGTCAGTCCTATGTTCATAATAAAAAATTTATTATCTTGTCCTTTTAACAGTTAAGGGGTTTTCCCGTGACTGACAGCGCTAGTCAAAGCATTAGTCAGTTGCGTCTTGTTCCGTGTTCACAACAATTCAGTCTTTTCAATGTAAAAGTCTTCACTACTGACTGACACACTCATAAAGACAGTCTTTGCCGCCATCTAATGGTATAATAATGTAACTTCTGTTGCTGGTCACGGTCAGGGACTATTTTTTTTCCCGGCAGAAGAAAGGCTTTTAGTAATGGTTTTTTGAAGCCATTTTGTGTAAGAAATAGGGAGTGTATCGCCAAGAATCTGGCAATACAATACGTATCACGATACTATACGTATCATGATACAATACGGTATATTGCAAGAAAGGTGATATATTACGATATTTCTTGTTTTATGCAATTTAAGAAAAGGGAAAATAGTAAAGGGCTTGCAGGATTCTTTATATATTAGAAATGCAGGTAAAACTTTACAATAAGGTCTCATTTGTTAACATAGTTAATAGAAACGGTATGTTCTAAACGGTATGTTCTAAATTGATATTGTTCATTGAAGCTTACTGTATTATGTAGAAGTGTATTGTGAGAAAGAGACCGAGTGAGTGAGTTTATTACCTGCATTCTTCCAGCATTTTCCTTCAGGTCAGTCCTATGTTCATAATAAAAAATTTATTATCTTGTCCTTTTAACAGTTAAGGGGTTTTCCCGTGACTGACAGCGCTAGTCAAAGCATTAGTCAGTTGCGTCTTGTTCCGTGTTCACAACAATTCAGTCTTTTCAATGTAAAAGTCTTCACTACTGACTGACACACTCATAAAGACAGTCTTTGCCGCCATCTAATGGTATAATAATGTAACTTCTGTTGCTGGTCACGGTCAGGGACTATTTTTTTTCCCGGCAGAAGAAAGGCTTTTAGTAATGGTTTTTTGAAGCCATTTTGTGTAAGAAATAGGGAGTGTATCGCCAAGAATCTGGCAATACAATACGTATCACGATACTATACGTATCATGATACAATACGGTATATTGCAAGAAAGGTGATATATTACGATATTTCTTGTTTTATGCAATTTAAGAAAAGGGAAAATAGTAAAGGGCTTGCAGGATTCTTTATATATTAGAAATGCAGGTAAAACTTTACAATAAGGTCTCATTTGTTAACATAGTTAATAGAAATCCAGCTGTTCATTGTTTGTTCACATTAGTTTACAGTGCAACTAATGTTAACAAATACAACATTTGATTTTAATAATGTATTAGTAAATGTTGAAATGAACATTAACTAAGATTATAAAATGGTTAGTTCCTGTCCTTGATTCTGATTGGTCAATAGCTGTGTTTTATTCACGATGACCACTTCACCCAACGGTTCTGTGTATCACTACACAACACCCTTAGCAACCACTCTTAGCAACGCAAACGGTATGTTCTAAATTGATATTGTTCATTGAAGCTTACTGTATTATGTAGAAGTGTATTGTGAGAAAGAGACCGAGTGAGTGAGTTTATTACCTGCATTCTTCCAGCATTTTCCTTCAGGTCAGTCCTATGTTCATAATAAAAAATTTATTATCTTGTCCTTTTAACAGTTAAGGGGTTTTCCCGTGACTGACAGCGCTAGTCAAAGCATTAGTCAGTTGCGTCTTGTTCCGTGTTCACAACAATTCAGTCTTTTCAATGTAAAAGTCTTCACTACTGACTGACACACTCATAAAGACAGTCTTTGCCGCCATCTAATGGTATAATAATGTAACTTCTGTTGCTGGTCACGGTCAGGGACTATTTTTTTTCCCGGCAGAAGAAAGGCTTTTAGTAATGGTTTACTTCATTAAAGTTGCATTGATACATATTTTTGGCTTTAATATTTGTATTGTGTGGTAACCATTTTATAAAAGCAATAAGGTACTCGAGGCTAGTGCTGTATTGTGAATAAGCCACGGCTGAAGGGGTTGTCATCAATATAGTCTAATATAATTACACTAGTGTATTTTAATATAAATACAATAAAATATTGCAGTTTAAGTCACTTCTGTGTTTTGCATCATTCAAAGTTGTAATATTGACCTATAACATTTCCAAGGCTTTGACAGAATCCTCTGAAATGAGGAAACTGCCAGAACGATAAAGTGTTTTGCAAGCCCAAACTGAAATGATGATCAAATCAGAATTTGTAGACAATCAAAACAGAGAAAACTCTCTACTAACGACAATTTTTCCCACAGGCCTTGAATGTCAAAACACATAACATCTGGATATTTGGTTCCGATTTTTAAATGGATTACAGCAACACAACTATATCCCAAAGACCAGACCAACCAATTTACAACCCCGTCTGCCACCCAGACTAAATACACCTGGATGTGGCGCAATTATTCACACTCGCTCACATTCCACCGTACATGGGGCACAAACGCTTTACCACGCTATTTAGGCGGACTGAGCATACAGATATACAGGTTGATATTAAATCTGATACCCAATGGTGTTTATCCTCCCAGACAGGGCAATCCAAAGCTGTAAAACACATTGAGGTTTAACTACACGCCATTGTTATCCAGTATGAGACTGTGAGAAAGGCAAGGTTCAGCGTGTTTAGTCCTGAGCTCGAGAACGGGTTGTGTTTCAAGTTAATTAACTCTCTATAATGCAATGATCACAGTAAATCTGCGAAGTTAATGAAGCAACATTATCCCTCATTAAAATTGTTTACATTTTCAGTGTAATACATACTTTAACAAATTCAAGAAATAATTCAATTAGAATAACGTTCCTTAATAACATTAACAAACATTTTGATATTATATAGGCTGTAGCTTATTTATATAGCTGAAATATTTTTGCCAAAAATCATGTTAAAATATATAATAATATATTATTGTAATAATTATATAATTTAAAT